>NC_135716.1:183488123-183788123 GCF_964656455.1 Halichoerus grypus
TGCTTGTAGTTCAGGGTGTGCCAGGATCATGCCCTGGATCCGCTGGTGGGGAAGACATGCTGTGGAGAATCCACTGGCGGGTAGCCAGTGTGGGGGAGATGAAATCAGGGAGCCTGCAGCGGGGGGTGGCCTTTGTCTGCCCCTGGGAGCCCAGGCTTGGTCCCCTGGCTTCAGCTTTAGGACCCAAAGCCCACGAGGTGGTGAGTGCATTGCAGGTCAGCTCCACTGAGTGGGGCCTCTGGAGGTTCCCCGGAGGAGGAGTGGGCAGAAGGGGAACCCCAAAGAGCAGTCGTGGCCGAGGACATGACTTCATGCCTGAGCCACGTCTCACAAAGAACTTGTGGACTCATCCGGACCGTGGCATTTACCTCTCTCTGCAGCTGAGCCTGGGGCGCGGACACTGCGAGGGAGTTGGGCGGTGAGGCTGGCCTCCGATGTGTGGAGTGCGCTGGCTTCAAAGGACAGTGTGCACTGAGGAGTCTTGGAGTCAGCCTGGGCCAGGCAAGTGCACTTGGGGCCCGGGGCGGGGGGGGGGGGGTGATGCCCCAGGCCCCATCCCTTTTAGCAAATTCACCAACACATACAGGGACACGAACATTTCTCTGGAGGACCAGGCACAGGTTGTCTGGCTCAGGAAGCGGGGAGGCCTGGGTTGAGGATGTAAGAGTCTCCTCTAAGGACGGTCCTATGCATGGAGCAGGGTGCTAGGGACCGTGGCCCAAGGTTTGGCTTCTGCCCAGAGGGTTCCCTGTGCTGACCATTCTGAGTCAGGTGGCTGCACGCAGTCTATGGGCTGTGCTTCCATGCCCCTTCCCAGCTTGGCAGAGGGTGCCTCTAACTGGGTGAACAGGAGTTCCATGAGCCATTTCCTACCCTGCTCTGCTTTCTGGGAGAGTCCACCGTACTGGATGGTTGCTGAGAGCCTGCTTCTCGTGTGTGTGTCTGAGGGCTGAGCTGGGGAGACAGAGTGGTGATGAGGCAGACATGCCCCATCCTCATGGGCACGTGGTCCGGGAGGAACCAGACACCAGCAACAGTGACCACTGTGGAGTGCAGGGAGACCTACAGGATGCTGCAAGGGGGCTCAGGGAGCCAACAGAGGCCGGTGGTCGAGCGCGGCACTGCGACCCCACCCAGCTCTGCCAACAAGTAGGATTCCTCCCCGAGCCTTGGTTCCTTCTCTCCAAAATGAGGCCGCTGGACTACAGGCAGCAGAGTGAGGAGCCTGAGGGGACTTTCCTGAGGCCCACCGGCTGGAGAAGCGAGGCCGAATCAGTTAAAGTGCCTGCTCACCCTGGGGCTGCTTCAGAGACCAGGGATTCTGCCTGAGCTGGGGTCAGGTGCCCTCTTGTCCCCTTGAAGGGCTGGCAGAAGGGCCCTTTGGCCTGTGATGTGTTTGCTTGCAGAGCGCTGGGTGAGAGCCTGGGGCTGCACCTGCTGCCCCCTCTCCTACTGCCCACACAGGCTGCCACCCAGGGACCCACATGGGCCCTCGGCACCCATCCAGCCCAGCAGCTCCCTACTGGTTACCATGGTTACCAGGCTGCAGGAGGGTGGGCAGAAACCCTCTTCTCCTCAGCCCTCTCGGGGGCACCCTGTGGGCTTTGCCAGTCCTCCTAACCATGGGTGAGGCAGGGAGCAAGGGCCCAGCTCGGCACACAGGCTCTGTGAGTGTGTGTGTTTGGGAAGGCGGGGTGACTATGGCAGCTGGAACAGCTCGGGGCTCCCTGAGGGATGCACAGGGCAGGGCTGGGGGGCTCGTGGGACCCGGTCAGCTTTTCCTCTCCCCAAGCTGCATGACTGACCCAGCTCAGCCCCAGAGGAGGCAGGAAACATCTTCTAAAGATGAGCAGCCGCCCAAGAAGCTTCCTCGCTTGGCCAGCGTCCTTCCCCCGAGGTCACCCCAGTACCCCTTGCTGTCTCTGCACTTTTTGCACACAGCTCTCCCTGCCCAGAATGCTGCCCGGTCCTATCTCCCTCTGACACTCAATGTAGCCCTGCCAGCTTCAGCCTCACCTCTTTTCCTGACCACGCAGGATGCACAGTACCCGGTGTGCCTGCCTGGCCTGCAGACGCTTCTCTTGTGTTCTGGACCCCACGTCTTCGCCCCCACTGACTGTGACCTCATCTGCACCTCTCTGGGGCAGTGAAGGAATGGCTGAGTCCCCAGCACGGGCCTCACCTGCACGAAGCCAGGACTGGGGGCACGAGGCCTCCTACGAGCAGCCACAGACCCTTGGGCTGCAACATTGGGCCTGCGATGCTTGGCGCATCTTATCTGAACAAATCCTTTTGTTAGGACAGTGGGTCCACGTCCTGCAGGAGATGGCCTGCTGCCCTGGTGGCCTCTCCTAGACCCATCTTTCAGAATAAAGGAAAAGCATAGTAAGGCAGCATCCCTGGTGCCTCCAAAGGGCCCTGGCCGGTCCCCAGACACCCCTGCTCCCCTTTTTCAACAGGCAGGTGTAAACAGGGAGGTTTCTGCTGCTCCAGGGAAGTCAGTGTGTGCCTATGGCCCTGTAGAAAGGTGATTTTCAGCTGGGATTTGCAATTTCTGTTCTGGGCATCGTGTGTCCTTTGTAGGAGCAAAGGGACAGAGATGGCTCTGGGCCTCCTGTCCCTGACACTTGAACACCTCCTGGCCAGGGTGACTAAAAATACCTTCTTATTGAGAGGGAAAGGCAATACCTCCTGGGGTAGGGGAGAGGAAGCCGTGAGCAGAGGGGGGGAGAGGAGCCATGGAGATGGGGGAGGGGAGATGCCACAGGATAAGACCAGAGTGACAGAGCCCGTGCCTTTGTGGAACTCCAGCTTCCTCCGCACCTGGACCGGCAGCATCCCCAGCCAAACCTCATTCCAAGAGGACCCGGACACCAGTAACAACAGCATCTAGCCATGCTTGTTAAGATAAAAGCACGAGTTGAAGTGTGAAGATGACAAAAGTGTAGCAGGTCATTCCAGTAAAACGTGGGCTTCCTCTGTTCCTGAGAATCGAGGAAATCCCAGAGAAGCCCTTCTCATCAGAACCTCCAGCGATCAAAGCTTCCTTGTGCGCTGCCTTAAGGAGAAGCAAGGGCAGGAAGCTCACCAGTAAACAGAACGAGCTGGGGAGTGTTTCTCAGAGTGGGGTTCTCCGAACCCCTGGACCAGCGCTGGCAGAAGACGGAGCTCACTGAGTTGCTCCCGGGCCCTTGGGAGACTGTTTTCGGGCACCAGTCCCTGTGGTCCTGGTGTGTGCGCCTATGGCTCAGGACAGCCTGGCACGCCTGGGGCCCCAGGACCCCCGGAGCCTCCATGCTCCCTGCTCACTGTAGGCAGGGCTACTGGTGAAGACGGAGCGTCAGAATCTCCCTGTCTGTGCCCTCTAGTTATTTCTGACTTGCCTCCATCTAGAAGGGGTGGGGGGCGCTACTTCCAGAGGCCCTGCGACCACGGAGCGTTCAGGATACCAAGGCTCCCAGGCAGAATTTTAGATCCTTCTGCCCTTGGCTGCATGTGACAGCTTGTGGACATCAGGGCTGGAGTTTGCTCTGAAAGATCACACAGTTGCCCAGGGAGGGAACATGAGGACATGCTGTGGTGAAGGGGCGGGCGGGTGTGCTCAGAGGGTGGTTGTGCAGCATCGCCCCCCTCCCCCCGCCCCGTGCCTGCGGGCTGCTGCATGGGCATGCAGATGTGCAGTGGTCTGGCCCTCCAGGAGGCCTGCGGTGAGGGAGGACAGGGCGAGGCGTGTCCCTCCATTCACCGGGAAGCTCCTTTCTACAGACCAGGGGCCACGGGACCGCCCTCCCCACCCTCCACAAAAGCAGCCAGCTGGGCTCTCCCAGGCTGTGCCCCAAGAACAGGCGGCCCTTCTGAGGAGTCCTGAGGGGCATCACAAAGTCCCTCAGAAGGGGACCTGAATCACTGCACGAGCTTTCTGGGGAGCCACCTGGGTTCCAGGTAGGGTGACCTTTCGGGCTCCGTCCGTGACTGGAAGCGGCGGGTGAGGGGGTAGACGACACTGATTGAGCACCCCGATGAGCCAGGGATTGTCCCTATACCTGGACTCACAAAGTCTCATTTTGCCAATCCAGAAACAGGGAGGCACAAGAATGAAGCCAGGTGGCTGGGAAGGTGAGAGCCAGAGACTGAGGGAGACACAGAGCTAACTCCCCACCAGGGTCCATGGGCCAGACTGGTGACAGAGGGCCCCGTGGACAAGACCTGGTGTTGAGGGGACACGAGGAGCTGCTCATTTACTGCGGAAACTGGCCCAGTGATGACCAGTCCGCTGGTTTGTCCCGAACTCAGGGCAGGGATCTGAGAAAAAAGGCGTGCCTGGCTTTCAGCCTCGGATTGCACGACAGACCTAACCGAGGCCCAGCAGCCAGGGCCCAAGATGTCCGTGGGGGAGATGCCTTGAGTCTGCAGCATGGGTGTGAAGCTGAAGGAGACTGTCCCCTTCTCTAGTTCTTCCCTTGCCCTAATCCTATTTTATCTGTACCCCGCATGGCATCGAGAGTCAGGACTGCAGATGCCTGTGCTGGAGTGAGAGAGAAGTGGTGGGCTGCCTGCAAGGAGGAAGGTCAAGGAAGGCAGGTGCCAGGGATGCGGGCCAGCGTCGCGGGGCTCGGCTCGGCTGTGAGGGACACACTCAATCCCACACACACACCCGAGGTCTCCAGGGTTAAGTATGTGGCCATCTGGCAGAGCACGGAAAGCCTCCTGAGACCCCGTCCTGCAGGGCTATGAGTTAGAAAGCCGGGTGTGTGGCCATGGGGCACCCTCAGGCTGGGGGCGCTGGGCCCAGAGCCCCTCCGGGGGGTACAGGGACAGAAAGGCCAGCCCTCCGCTGAGCCCCACAGGAAGCAGCAAAGAGTAAGAGGTCACAGCAGGAGCTCACACCCACCCGGCAGGGAGGCTCTGCTACCCGCTAAGGGCAGGCTGAATGGAAAGCCTCGAGCTACCCCCACAGCTGACAGCATGACCAGGTGGGTCACCTTCCCACCTGGTCCAGTGTGTGCTCTCTCTTGGGGAGGCCCTGTTCTCTTCTCTTCCCCTGAAGTGGCTGAGCCAAGAAAGTGCTGCCAAGGACCACGTCTCCTCACAGAGTGGCCCCCAAGAAAGGGAGGGCACAGAGCGAGTAGAGAACTGAGCGTGTTGGACTTCCCTTCATGAAAAAGGTGGATTTCCATGTCCCTTGGGAGCTGGGATTGAACCCTGACCCTCCTGTGCATCTGAGACCCATCTGTGAGTGTGTGTGGGGGATTTCTGGTATTTCTGGAGCTTGGTGGGACAGGGAGGTGGTACCTGTCTCAGAGTCCTGGCACAGTAAGAACAGAATCAAGGTGTCCATAGGAGCTAGGGAGGCTGGATCATTTTCTCCACCACTCTGTGCCTCAGTTTCCCCATCCAGGCTACCCAGCCCACCTTGCAGGGTTATTTACAAGGACCCATCATGGAGCAAGGTTTTAAGTGCAGGCCCAGCATGGCCTGAGTCTCTTCTCCCCTTTCATCTTGCCCAGTGTCTTGGCTCCCTGCCATCTCTTTGATGACATCTCTGGAAGCATGGCACTCTTGCTCTGGGGACCTGCCAGGCTGGGCAGGATGGTATCACTAGAATTCTCTGCGCTTGATGATATCCTCCACTCCCAACAGCTCCCCAGTGACTCAGATACACCCCAGGGCACTGGTTTCCTCTATGCATGTCAGCAACGTCTCCAGAGGGGCCACCCCAAAGGGCAGCCATGCCCGATGGTTGGGCACATCCATAGCGTGCTGGCATCCTCCAACCGAGAGAGTCAAAGAAGTGACCTGCACTTCCATTAGTGGGATGCAAAGAGTCTATCTGGGATCCGCCCCTGCCCCTGAGTGACCTTGGAGAAGTCTTTGCCTCTGGGCTTCCGTGGACTCCTTTGTGGGGGGAAGATGCCCAAGACCTTTTGCCTCTATGACATGAGACCCCCTGGCTGCTGGGAGAGGGGATGGTGGGAGGCACCGTGTCTCTGGCCCTAGCCACCATCAGAGATGGTCTTCCCCAAATGCTGCCTGCAGCTGCCACTACCCTGCCCTGTTATCCAGGGACTCCAGGAAACCACTCTTGCTTTGGGACCTTTGCTGACATGAAGGTCACCGAGACTTTTATCAAGGACTAAACACATGCTGCTTTCAGCCAGAGTCCCCGGAAACGAAGCACGTTACACAGGTTCTAGTAACGAGGAGGCCTTCCTTTGCCACACGCTGTGCTGTCCAGTTGCCGTGGGCCCAGTACCAAAAAACAGGAAAGTCTGGAGGAGGCCCCCTCCCTCTGAACCCCTACCGGAAACTGCCAAATCAAAACTGTGCCACTCACTTCCTCCTGAATCATTTGAGGTTTAGAAGATCATTGAAAAAGTAAAGGAAAGAAAGAAAGCCAGCCCCACGGGGTGAGGCCTCTCAAGCTGTCCCATCCACAGAGCTCGCTTGCCCCTCAGACCCCTAGTGCCCACGGCTGGCCCTGACCTTTACAAGGCAAGAAGTGGTGTCCCATCTTTCCACACTTGCGGTGTGCAATTGCTTTGGGGCCCATTTCTTCCCATCCAGGCTCCACACCCAGACCCAAGAGGGTTGTAAGCACAACACCTGGGTTTCACATATTTCATGACCCCCATCCCCCACAGCCTGGCTCAGTCTCAGGGGTGCTGAGCAGGGCCCAGTGTCTGGCAACTGGCAGGGTAGAGAGAAACACAAGCAGCTGGACCCGGTTTTATAGGGGATGCCTCCCCCAGGATGCTTTCCAGGCAGGATCGTACGGTAGCCCAAACACCATCAGTGCCACTGAGGCTGGGTATGGACCTGGAGTGTTCTAAAGGACGTAACCCGGGGAGCCAATGCCCTTTGGGCCCCTGCTGAGAGAGCACACAGGCGGGAGCCCAGGGACCGCACAGGAGCCTGGCTCGCAGGTGGATACTTTTCCAAGCAACAATCAGGAGGGCAGATGGGGCTCCCCACACGCAGGTCCCCAAGCCCTGCAATGTGTTAGCAGAGTGGGAGCTTGCTCTTGGCACTGGAAGGGGGGATGGCGTTTTTGAGGGGGAGGAGAAGTTGCAGAGAAAGAAGAAGTCCTGAAACAACAGACAGTGGGACAGCTGTGGCCTGAACTTGGTGTTCTCACTCCTCGGGTGTGGATGTATTAATTTCCATAAATGCTAATACCCCATTTCCCCAAGAGCTATTACTTATGTCATCTCTCCTTGGATGCGGTTCAACACAGGACAAATGAAAGGGAGAGAAGACAGCTCCCACTGGCCGGTCCCCTGCTCCCCATCCCTGTTCTCTACCAGGCAACGCAGGTCTGTTTCCTAAGGTGGCCACGGTAACCAACTGCCAGGTCAAGACCCCCAGCCTTCAGCCCCACAGCCGAGTCCTGTCATGCCAGGGAGCAAAGAAAGTTACCAACCCCAAAAATGCTGAATCACAAAGTGAGGTTGAGCAGGAAAGTGGGGGTGGGGTGGGGAGGGTGATGGTGGCCAGGAAGGAAGGCAGGAAAGGCTGCTAAGGGGCTTCCCACCTGGAGCCCCCCAGGATGCTCTAGGCAAAACGCAGTCCCCTCCGGGATCCCCCAGGACAAACGGCAGGAGGAGCGGAGCCAGGGTGCGCCTGGGTGGGAGGGTGGCAAGGTGGGCAGGTACATGGGCTGCTGCCGCCGCAGCTGCTGGGTCCCTGCGTCCTGTGGGAGCAGCAGCAGGTAGGGAGGCAGGGAGAGAAGAGAAGCTGAAGACGGGGAAGGGGCACAGGGACGGGGCTGGGTGGGGTTGGGTGTGTAGGTAGCCAGAGGAACTGGTGCAGGAAGGGAGTGCCAAGGTCCTGGGGATCTGCAAGGTGGAGGGAGAGCGTCCACAGGAGGAGACAGGGGCTGGGAGCAGAATCGATGGGAGGATGGGGACGGGGATCAGGAGCTAGAGGCAGGATGAGTCTTTGGGAGCAACAAGGAGGCGAGATGGGGAGGTCCGTGACCAGGCGCGCTCGGATGGGGCTGCGCAGAGGCCGGGAGAGGGGATGGGAAGGGGGGATGGGGGCAGGGGGAGGCGAGGCTGCGGGAAGGGGAGGTGGCAGAGATGGGGATGAATGCACCGGGACGAGGGGAGGGATGAAGTTTGGGGCAGGGGTCGGGGATGGGAGCTGAAAGGTCGGGCGGGATGGGGGAAGGGAGATGATGGAGAAGGAGGTGAACCGGCTGGAGAGGAGGTGAGGACGGAGGCGGGCGCGGGGACGCGCTGTGGAAGAGGAGATGGAGAATCAGCGCGGGCCTCGCGGGTGCCCGCCGCCGCTCTCTCGGCGCACGGCGGTGGACAGCGCGGCCCGCCGGGGTCCCCCAGCACTTACCTGGGGGGCTCCAGCTCCGAATCCTGTGCCCCGCTCCGGATCTTCCTTCCCGCCCTGCCCCGGCGACTTTAGCGCCCCCGAATCCCGCTCGCTCGGCCAGGTTCCGCCTGCAGCATCTTCACCTCGTGGGACGCCCGGGGCCACGCCTCTAGTAGCTTCTCATTGGTTGTCCTTCACGCCAGTCATATTCCAATTGGCTGAGGGGTCGCCGGTCATGCAAATCAGGACGGGCCCGCCGCCGCGCCGATTGGCCGGCGCTACCGAAGCGGAGCCTCGGGGCTTGGGCTCCGATTGGTCCCGAGGCCCTGCCAACGACGCTGACGCGGGGCGGGTTCCCGGCCCGGACGCGCGGCGCGCCGCCTGCCGAGGCTCCTCCTGCTGTGGCGGTGGACCTGGCGACCCTCGGCCGGTCCTCAGCCCGCTAGGCCTGGGGCTCCGGCGGTTACCGGAAGGCCGGCGGGGCTCTGGGTCCGTCGTGGGGGCACGTCCTCGACAGCGTGAGCCTCGGCGGCCGGTGCGCGGCCGCGGCCGGCCCGTCTCCTAGGTAACGGTGCCCGCGGCGGGCGGAACCATGCCGGCTGGCGCCGCGGGGGAGGTTGGACGCGGCCTGGAGCGCAGGGGGCGGCCGAGGCGGCCGGGGGCTCCCCGGGCCCGGGGTGGGGGTGCTCCGTGCGGCTTTCCGCGGGGACCCGGTGCCCGCGTCATTCGCATCCCGCCCCGGTCTTGACACCCGGTGCGGCCCGGGATTTCCGTGGGCGTCGGGGGTCCTTGGGGCTCAGCCTGCGCCTTCTGCCCTTGACCCTGCGCCCCTCTGCTGCCGCTCGGCTTCAGAAGAGCGCGGTGCGGACGGCCTGGGCTTTGCTGAGACCCTGACATTGGCCCTCCGCACTCGGCGTCCCGCAGCCCTTCCTCGGCCAGACCCCAGTGGGGGACCCCTGCAGGGTGCCTGTGCCCCGGCTGCGTCCTCATCTCCGGCCGGGTGCCTGTTCCCTGCTGGCGCTTCCCAGAGCCGCCGCCCAGTGAAGATTGTGAGACTCTGGCTCTTGCAGGAGGCTCTGTACGCCCTGCCGGTCCTGCCTGCCTCTGACCGCCCCTGCATCCACTCCCGCCTTCCCCTCCGCTGTCCATCTCGCTGGCTTCCTGACGGGCTTAGAGCTGGCCACCTGGGCCCTTCCCGCAGCTTGAATGCTTGCTCTCCTAAGCGTTCATTCCGACTCAGAGGCCCCACCTGTGCGCGTCTCCAGGGCCTGTCTCCGTACAGGACTGCTGCGTTCTCAAACCCGCTCCTGTCTTAAGTGTTGCTATGTCCTATGATCGTGGATAGCGGTCTCCGCTTCCAACCCAGTCTCCGTCCCAGCTCACTGCACGCTCCACACCTTTCCTTTTCATAGATCACACCATGGCTTCCTTGTGTGCTAACTTAAATCCTGTCTTTCTGCCTCACACCAGATACATTCCATGAGGGCAGGGAGCTTGTCTGCTATATTCAGGACGGTTTCTCCAGTACCTGGCACCTGGTACGGATGCAAAGAGGATTGCTTGAGTGAGGGAATTCTAGGCAGCGCTTGATTAGATCTCCACTTACTCCCAAAAAAGCTTCCCAAAGCTTTTCCCAGATCTTGTTCACTGCTTGGAAGGAAGCTTCCCCCTGCTTGCACAGCTTCTCGGCTCCTGCCCCCCTCTTTCTCTAGGGAACCACCGTTGGCGAGATTTCATCCTGGCTTACCTCTTCAGTGCTGGAGTTCCCTGTTCTCTGCCCCCCGCCCGAGGAGACTGAATTCGGCTTGTCTCCTATGTGCTGCTCACACTCACTCTCTTGTCTTTCCCCCACTGGAAAGACTGGTATTTGGCAATCTCCATCATTGTGAGCACTGGAACACAAGAGGTGTGCAGAGCAGAGCCCTCTGGGAGACTTCATAGTCCCCTCATCCTGTAGATGAGACACAGATGCATGGAGGGCAAGAGACTCCCCTGAAGTCTGAGGACAGCGGAGGTTAGCCGGGGCTCCTCAGCCTGTGTCTTACCATAGGCTCCGGGGCCTCTCCTGGCTTTGTAACGGCTTTGGGGCCGGTCATGACCAGCTGTGTGACTTTGGCCTGGCCGTTTAACCCGAGTCTCACTGTCCTTGTCTGTGATACTTACCTACACAGTTGTTGGAATAATACACATGAAAAGGTGACTGCCCGGCTCACAGTAGGCACTCGGTGAAACCTGGTGCATTTTCTTGTGTTGTTTCTCCCCTGGAGAGCCCTTTTTGTGGGCTCAAAGCATGGAGCCCTCCCTGTTTTCTCTTTATTGTTCATCTAGCCCCAAAGGTCCTGTCTTCCCTCCATAGCATTCTTAAGTCCTCCACAGTGTAATTTAATTATTTACTTAATCGTTAAAAAGATTTTCGCTGAGGACCCAGCCCTGCCCTCACTGAGCTCAGTCTTGCAGGACAAGAGAAACATGGAGACTGAGGAAGCATGGTGACTTTCTGTGACAGGATCCCTTGTGGGGGAGCAACCGGTGGGGGATGGGGGTGCTCACCCTGAGGAAGGGGCATTTGATCTGACTCCTAGAGGATGAGTGGGAATTTTCCGGGGGGGGGGGGGTCATGTGTGTGCTGAGGGGAACCGAGAGGGCATGGTGTCCGGGAGGAATTGTAGCCGGGGCAGAGTGGGGGCAGAGTGGCTGTAGAGAGGAAGGAGGGTCGGGTGGCAGTCAGGTGGGGGTTGGGAGGAAGGGAAGGGAAGGGCAGAGCTCTGTGCCCATCTGTGGGAACCCCCAGGAGCCTGTGTCTCAGGTGCCCTCTCCCTCCGTCGCCCACTCAGACTGTTGCTGCCTGCCTCTGCGTGCCCGGCTCACTGTGTCTCGGTTGGGTGGCTGTCCCTTTCAGAAGGGATGCCTTTCCTCCCAGTGCCTCCTACTGGTACAGACTGGGGTAGTCCCATGCATGTGTTTCCTCTGCCCGGTGGACTAGAACGGAAGTGTTCTTCGGCATCTGCCGGCCAAGTGTGGTAGCCAGGGGGAGGGGAAGGAGGTGCTGGGTCAGGAATCTGGGGCAAGTGAGCAAAGCCCCTGCAAAGAAAGCACCGTCCTCGCGCTGGGAAAACACTGCGGGCAGCATGCAGGGGCCCCTTCCAAGGGTGACACTGCCGCCGTGCTCCTGAGGCACAAAGGACTTCCTACACAGGAAGTTTCAGTCCTTTTTTTTTTTTTTTAAAGATTTTATTTATTTGAGAGAGTGTGTGAGCGAGAGAGCACAAGCAGGGGGAGCAGCAGAGGGAGAGGGAGAAGCAGGCTCCCCACTGAGCAGGGAGCCTGATGTGGGGCTCGACCTCAGGACCTGGAGATCATGACCTGAGTGGAAGGCAGATGCTTAACTGACTGAGCCACCCAGGTGCCCCAGGAAGTTTCAGTCCTTAATGGCCTCACTTTGTATGAATTAATGTCCCCATTTTATAATGAAGGTCAACAGGAAAACAACATTTCTCTTAAAAAAATGCTTGGGAGTCAACTTTATTGAAACTTCAATTTGATTTTATGAAAATTTATTGAGTTCTGATGGTGAGACAGGTACCAAGGACACAGGAACATAGATCCCCTTATGCAAGTGGTTGGCCAGTGGGCAGGTCCGTACAGGGCAGGTGGCAAGTGCTGTGACCACGGGAAGCTCAGGGGCCAGGCGGGTCCAGCAGCTGGCCCCCCCCCCGCCCGAGCCTCCAAGATGCTCTGCTGGGCAGGCGGCCCTCCTGCTGGCTGTCAGGCCTCTGCTGCTTACAAGTGGTAGACAGCTGTGTGAGTGTCCTGTGGCTTTTGTAACAATACCACAACCTGGGTGGCTCAAGACAACACAGATTTATCCTCTTTCAGTTCTGGAGGTCGGAAGTCCAAAATCAGTATCACTGGGCTAAAGTCAAGGTGTGGGAGGGCTGTATTCCTCCTGGAGGCTCCAGGGGAGGATCTGTTTCCTTGCCTTTTCTAGCCGGTCCTTGGCTTGTGGCCCCTCCCTCCTTCACTTCTCTGCCTGCTTTGTGGTCACCTGACCTTTTCTCTGACCTTCCTGCCTCCCTCTTCTAAGGACCCTTGTGACTGCCTCAGGCCCATCTATGTAATTCAGGGTACTTTCCCCCACCTTCACTTAATCATGCTCCCAGAGTCCCTTTGCTATGTGAGGTCACACATTCACAGGTTCTGGGGATTAGGACAGAGACATTTGGGGGCCATTATTTAGCCACCATGGAAAGCCTCCAAGGGCTTTTCTTGGCTCCTGCACCTCAGCTCCAATGGGAGTAGGGGCTGCCTTCCATCAGGCTGTCTCCACCTAGAGGTCTGGGTTCTGTTGGCAGGACTCCCCACCAATCTCCACCAGTCTCCCTGGCGCTGGCTTTGACCTCAGGCTCTCCCTGGAGTGGCAGGGTAGCCCATGGGGCTTCAGACTGGCCTGGGCAGCAGCTGCCCTCCGAGCAGAGACGGCCTCTCCAGGAGGAACTGTGGCTGGAGTCCTGGGGAAGATGATTGGCACAGTGTGGGTCACATGTTCGTCTTTGAGCCCATCACTAAAGTGCCCGGCCCCAAATTGTGGGCAGCACGTGGGATTGTGGGGGGGGGGGTCATTGCTTAAAACAAGGGATATTGCGCAGAGAAAAGTGACTCAGAACAAAAAACGCAACGTGTGTGTGCCTCAGTGCTCATGCGGGGACAGTCCAGATCTGGATGCTGCAGCGAAGGCCTGCTTGTGGGGGCTTTGGGGTGGGGGGCACTCCAGTGGGGGCAGGGCTTTGTGCCTAGGCCTGCTGGGTGTGGGGGAGCTTTCCAGGCCAATCCTGCCCACGCTCTAGGGGCTCCCTCCGCTCCCCACGCCTGCAAGGGTGGAGGGTGGCCTGGCTACGCAAAGCCCTCATCTTTTGGGTCCTGGTAGAATAGGCTTTCTCAGACTTTGTGGCCTCGTACCCCTTTACACTTTAAACAATTGTTGAGGACTCCAAAGACCTTTTGTTTAATTATATCTACTAGTGTTTACTGTATTGGAAATGAAATCTGAGAAATGTTAATGTTATTGCTTATGTAGAGATAACAATAGACCTGTTACATGTTAGCATAAAATGTATTTTTTTATGAAAACCAGTTGTTTTCTAGAACAAAAAAATTACCAGGAAGAGGGGTGGTTTTGCATTTTTGTAAGTTTTTGTAGCGTCTGGCATAGTAGACAGCTGGGTCTCATATAGGCTTCTGGTTTTTTTTTTTTTATGATTTATTTATTTAGAGAGATCGCTAGCATGGGGGGAGGGGCAGAGGGAGAGAGAGAGAGAGAGAACCTCAAGCAGACTACCCACTGAGTGTGGAGCCTGACTTGGGGCTCTATTCCATGACCCTAAGATCATGACCTGAGCCAAAACCAAGAGTCGAAGGCTTAACCGACTGAGCTACCCAGGCACCCCTAGGCTTCTGTTTCTAGCCTGTTGAGAAAGTTGTTTTAGTTGAAGTATTTGAAAGAAACTTGGCCTCACCCAGAGAAGGGAGGAGTGTCCTAGGTAATTGTGGACGTTCTCCTCTGGTACTTCACCCAAACTCCACAGTGGTGGTTTCCTGAAGGTTTGTGCAATGTGGAGTTGGGTACCCTGCCTGTGAACTTTGCACGCTCTAGCACATTAAAGTCCTCCGGTCGGTCCTGCGCTTGGGGTGGATCTTTCACTCACACAGGCTTTTATATCGTGGTGCATTGCTCACCTGGAAAATACTGCTTCTAAGGTATGCTGATCTTCCAAATAGTGCACATTTAATCCTACGATTTCAAAAGATGACTTCTGTCGCCGTCCCCATCCATCTCGTCAGGACGGTCTTTAAGGAGGAAGCTGTCAGATTCACAGTGGAAGATACAGATTCTCCCAATTCTAATTTTTGCCTGCAAGCCCAACTCATTACCAGTTTTCCTTGAAGTGACAGACTCATTTAGTTCACATTTGGGAGACTGCAAAGTGCCCGAGTTTGAATAAGCACTGTCTCTCTCTCAGTGGCTCTTTTAGTGAAGATGGTATTGCCGGATGACAGGAGCAGTGGGTCCGTGCTGTGTATTTCCCTTCTCATCACAGAGTGTTAAAAGTGCCTGTACTCAAGGGTCAGGATGTAATAAAATTCTTAGTTTTCACAGCGTCACCGAGGACATTCCTAAGTGAAGCTGCCCTGCCTTTTGCTGTGAGTGAAGAACGCACTGCGGCCCGAGGGTTTGGTGCGCCTGCCTTGGGGCTCACGGAGGCCCGGGCCGCTGCGCCCACACTTGCCTTTGCTTTACCAGCGCAAATGTCCACACAGTGAAAAAGGCAAACTGCATCTGACTGTTATGGAACTAGCTTTGACCTTGTGGAGCCCTTGACCACCCCAGGGAACCGCAGGGTCTGGGGACCCCATTTAAAGAACCACCGTCTTGGGCACCTGGGTGGCTCAGTTGGTTAAACAACTGCCTTCGGCTCAGGTCATGATCTTGGAGTCCCGGGATCAAGTCCCGCATCGGGCTCCCTGCTTAGCGAGGAGCCTGCTTCTCCCTCTGACCCTCCCCTCTCCCATGTACTCTCTCTCATTCTCGCTCTCTCAAATAAATAAATAAATCTTTAAAAAAAAAAAAAAAAAAAAAATAAAGAACCACCGTCTTGGGAGACGAAATCCACTGCCCTATCTTGCGTGTCATTTTAGTGTACAGAATTCAGCCTCTTATCAAAGCCAAGAGCTTAAGATTCTGTGTCACCTGAAAAGCGGCTAGAGAATAGAGAAGGTTCAGATCTCTGTCTGGCTAGAAGGCGGATCACATCCTTAGTGAGCCAGGTCACCCAGAAGCCCATAACACTCTATCCCAGACCGGCTTTGGCAACAAGAGACTGTTCATGTAGCTGAGCCGTCCTGGGTGGCTTTAGGGTTTCCTTGAGCCAGGGCTCTAACCGTGACACCGAGACCCATTGGCCCTTGCTTTTGCTTTTGCTCTGCTTGCTTTCCCTGTGTGTCTCAAGGAAGCTGCTCCCACGGCGGCTCCTGACAACTTCATGCTGATGACCTTTCTGCTCCGAGGGCTGCAGAAAAGAGTATTTCCTTCTCTCAGCAGAGCCAGCAGAAGCTGTGAGATGTATATCTCCTTGGTTCTGATTGGGTCATGCTTCCTAGTCCCTTCTAAGACAGCCCTGGTCCCCGAGGCCTGGCACTGTTGTGTGGTGCTCGGCCTGCACAACTGTACAGAGCAGCCTTGCACGTGCGGGTCTCTGTGCCAGTTACGGAGGCCAGCGCAGTCGTGCTGGTGTTGGCTCCTGAGAGCAGGGGCAGAGGGCATCTGGAGCAAGAGGGGCACGTTTGCCAGGGGAAGGCGGTGCAGGTACCAGTCTGTTGCACTGGGGTTTGGAGGGAGGAATTGCGAAGTGTGGTTTTTGGGGATGGTGGTTCCTCTGGGATGCAAGGGGAGGCAGGAAACTTCCAGAATCCCTCTGAGCACTATGGCCCTTATAACTCCTTTATTTATTTGAACACAAATTGTGCAGGTAATCCTAGAGGCCCAGGTGACCCTCAGACTGGCAGAATGAATGACTGGCTCAGGATTTTGGACCAGAACGTGCTGGTCCCTCCCCACCCACAGAGAGCACGCCAGCCTTTAAAGGAATCGACAGCGTTTCAGTGTGTCCTGAAGTGTCTCGATGGGCCACTCATTAAGCAGGTAAAGAAATTTGCTATTTATTGTCCTATGCATGTTGCTACTGCTCTCAGCTGAGGGGATATTGATTTTCACTTATTTATTTAAGTCTTACCACTGTGCCCATTACCTTGGGCCTTGGCAGTGTTTGGAGGCAAAGTGGCTCATCAGCAAAGAGAATACACGATTCAGCGACTCGGTCAGCACTTCTGACACTGGGTAAAGGTTTCTTTCTGCCCACAAGAGAGCCATTTTAAAACCCAGGTAATCTGATTTCTTGTGTTATTTCTGAGCCAGGTTGTTTGCAGGAGGTGGGCCCGTGCACGACCCAACACAGCCTGCTTGCAGCCTGGCGGTTAGAACTGCAGGGGCAGAGCTCTGGGTGTCGTGGCAGAAGCCATGTGCCTGGGTGTACCACAGCTTTCTGCACACTCAGGCCCTTGCCCTGTGGCTCTGCACCCGTCTGTGTCCTCCAGGGGCAGGGAAACTGCTGGAGAAGCTGGTGCTTCTGCGCTGCCCACCGAGCACCCACGTAATCGGATGGTTCTAGTGAGACCCAGGGGGATGCATGAGAAGGATCCAGACCTGCCATTGGGAACATGTGACTTTTTGTAGGGTTTGGCTTGGCAAGGCTATGTCCTCTGCAGATGGTAGCGCGGTTCTCCGTGTGTTCACAGTTGTGGGGTCCTGGAGCTGTAAGAGCTCACTTCTGGGAAGCCACTCACGCCCTAAGCGTTCACTTCCAAGCCCTCTGCTTCAGTGCCTGCCGTGCGTTGGTGCTGTTAGCCCCGTGGTGGCTGCCGGTCTTCCAGCTCTTACTGCCCAGCGCTTTCCCCTTCAGTCTGCTGCCTCCTCGCAGCAGCCCTTGGAAGCGGGGGCCTCGTGACTGCGTCTCACAGAAGAGGGGACAGTCTGGGAGAAGGGGCGCGGGGTGCCCTGCTCTAGGCGGCCACTGGGCTCCAGCCCGGGCAGACAGCGCTGGCAGCCTCTGCCTTATAGGAGCTCACAGCTTAGCGGACAGCACTGTCCTCTCTCCTAGGAATTTTAGGAAGGAAATTTTGTTTATTGTTCCATTTTATTCCATTTGTTTATTTGTATTTATTTTTTTTTTAAAGATTTTATTTATTTATTTGAGAGAGAAAGAATGAGACAGAGAGAGAGCATGAGAGGGGGGAGGGTCAGAGGGAGAAGCAGACCCCCACTGAGCAGGGAGTCTGATGCGGGACTCGATCCAGGGACTCCAGGATCATGACCTGAGCCGAAGGCAGTCGCTTAACCAACTGAGCCACCCAGGCGCCCATGTATTTATTTGTTTTTGAAAAGGTAATTATCATTGTTCAAAATTCACTAGGGTACGTGAGGAAAGTATCATTCCACGGAGTCCCTAAGGCACCAGCGTCCCACGCTAGACACAACCAGTGTGACCTGTTGTTTTGTATAACTTTCCAGAAACTCTAAGCAAATACAGATGAATATACCTGTATTATTTTGCTTAAAAAAAACATTCATAGCAGTATGTCTTATAGATTGTTCATGTCATTACGTGAAGAATTTCATTCTCTCTTAAGACAACATAGTATTTCTCTGTTTGGATGAACCTACATTTATTTATCAGACCCTGGTTGATGAACACAGATTTTTTTCCAGTCATTTGCTATTACAGACACAGCTACAGCGATTCACTTCATTTACACATATGTACATGTATGTCTGTAGAATAATTCCTACAGGTGGAATTCCCTGACTTGGAGTTATGTGTTAGACCCAGTTAGAGGTTGTTTATAAAACCCACTTTAGACAGAAAGACATGAACTGTAGTATGAAAGTAAGAGGATGGAGAAAAGATAGGCCCTGTAAACCCAGTAATAATCCTCTGTGTTGTGCTGACGTCAGACAGAGTCGATTTCACGGTGAGGAGTATTACTAGAGATAAAGGGGCGTTTTGTAATGATGATGGCAATCCAGAAGATAGGCCAGTCCTAAATGTGCATGTACCTCTGTTGAGGTCTGCAAGACCACCCCCAGGTTCAGTGATTCATTGGGGAGACTCACATGACTCAGCATATAATCAGTCTCACAGGAAAGATTTACTACAGTGAAAGGACACAGAGTGAGATCAGCTGTGGGAAAGGCATATGGGGGGAAAGTGTGGGGGAATAGGCACACGCTTCAGGGGTCTTCTGCTAGTGGAGCCCCACAGGACACATTCAGTTCCCCCAGCAACGAGTCGTGACAATACGTGTGAAATGTTCCCAGCCAAGGAAGCTTGTTAGACACCCAGTGGCCATGTGGTTTTGAGGACTGGGCAGGTGGCTGTCCTCTGCCTAGCATGTTCCCACACTCTATACTCCCAGCAACAAAGCAGGTGTTCAGCATAAACCAGTTTGTATAGTTTAGGCACAGGGTGCCGTTGTCAGTAGGGTGACGGGAACCCTCCTGAAAGCTAAGCCCAGCCTCCAGTCAAGGGCCAGCCTCGTATACTGGCCTTTCAGAGCATAACAGTTGGGCCAGCTGTGATCGCTCTTCCGTGCACAGTACCCAGTAACAGCTTCCAAACACTTGAGGCAAAATTGTGTAGAACTAAAGGGAGCTCCGTTCAGATTCACCATCACATTGGAGACTTTTAACCCTCCTCTCTCAATGATTGGTAGAACACATAAACCAAAAAACCCATAAGGATTTGGAAGATCTAAACACCATCCACCACCTTGACCTGATTGTCATCTCTAAAACACTATAACCAACAAATAGAATACAAGTTCTTCTCAAGTGCATGTGGAACATTCACAAAGACAGACTGTATGCTGGGCCATGAAAATAAGTTTCAATGGATTTAAAAGGATTGAAATTTATAAAGAGTGTATATATATATGTTCATTGACTCGTATGGTGTTAAATTAGAAATCAACAAGAAGATACTTAGAAAATCCTCAAATAGCAGGAAATTAAACAACACACTACCAACTAACCCATGGGCCAAAGAAGAATTCAAAGAGAAATTAGGAAATAATTTGAACTGAGTAATGGAAGAACATACCAAATTTACGGGATGCCAGTAATTTAGTCCTTAGAGCAAAACTTACAGCAAGAGGAGAAGAAAGGTATAAAATCAATGACCTCTGTGTCCTCTGTAAGAATCTGCATGAGAAGAACAAGTTAAACCCAAAGAGAATAGAGGAAGGAAATGGTAGATTTCTGCTCATTTAGCAGAAATCAGTTAAGAAGGGGCAAATAATAGAGAAGATCAGCAAAGCTAGAATTTGGTTCTTTGAAAAGATTAATAAGATTGATAAACTCCTACAAGACTGATCATGTGAAAAGAGTGAGAAAACACCGATTGCCGATATTAGGAAGAAAAGAAGGAGCATTACTATATATCCTACAGTTGTTAAGAAGATAGTTGAGGGATATCATGAATAACTTGTGTGCCAACAAATTTGATAACTTAGTTGAAATGGACAAATTTCTTGAAAAGCACAACTTACCCAAAGTGACACTAATAGAAATGGAAAATAGAAAAAGTCTTGTGTTCATTAAAGGAATGGAACTCATAATTTAACAGCTTCCTACAAAGAAACTCCAGAGTTAGGTGACTTCATTGTTGGGTTTTATAAAGTATCAAAGGGAGAAATAATATGAATTTTAGATAAACTCTTTCAGAAAACAGAGGAGGAGAGAATGCTTCCCAGCTGTTTTTTTTTTTTTTTTTTTTTTTTTGAGGCTGCCATAACCGATAACTAGATCAGGCAAGGACATCACAAGAAAATTACATACTGACATCCCTCGTGAATATTAACACAAAAATCCTTAAAATATTAGGACATCAGATCTAGTGATAGACAAAGGATCAGGTGGGGTTTAACACAGGAATCCAAACTTTTACAGGTTTTACAGCTGACTCTTGAACAACATGGAGGTTAGTGGCACTGACCCCCCTCACGGTCAAAAATCCACATGTAACTTTTGACTTCCCCAAAACTTAACAAATAATAGCCTACTGTTGACCAGAAGCCTTCTCGAGAATGTAAACAGTTGATTTGCACGTATTTTGTATGCTATACGTATTGTACACTGTGTTCTTACAATAGAGTCAGCTAGAGGAAAGAAAATTCTATTAAAATCGTGAGGAAGAGAAAACACATCTACAGTCTTGTACTGTGTTCGTCAAAACCAAACCAAACCACATAGAAGTGGACCTTTGCAGTTCAAACTGTGGTGTTCAAGGGTTAGCTGTACATACAAGAATCAGTGAATAGATAGCATTTAAAAGAAGACCAAGTAGGAAGAAAAAAAAAAAGACCAAATGGGGGGAAAAAAAAAAAGACCAAGTAGGAAATGTGAAAAAGTGTAGTCTTAGAAAGTTTGTATGATGTTAGTTATTTTGAGAATTGACAGCTTTAGATGATTGCAAGCTTCCCTGTGAAAGGAATTGGCTAAAAATATTACATGATTTGAACGCAGGACACTTTCTTAATAATTTTTGTATATCTTTTTGGCCATCCCATTTACCTATTTCATCGAGTTTAATTTTTACCATGAACATTGATTACACTTCTTTGCTTTGAGACGGCTATTCCAATTCAGTTTGATGTTTCCTGGGCACCACTGTATGGTTGGAGCTGTGTGGGGGGCACGGATGACTGTCCCATATTCTGTCTTCACGCAGCGGCAGAGACCTTTTAGAAACTTACCTGAATAGAAATGGGTACAAAGTAGCATCAAGGTGGAGGAGTGGTTAGGGTCTGGAGCTCTGGGAAGAAGTCTAGGTCAGTAAGAAAGGTTTGGGACTTAGCAGGTCCTGGCTGGTGCTTGCCTCTCTGAGAGCATAGTGGGAAGCAGGAGCAGGACGAGGAGCGGGGAGGAGGAATAGGGATGAGGAGGAGGATAAAGAGGCTGATGGAGGCACCCTGGGCAGGACCAGCCGCAAGGGGAGGCCTAGGACCAGGCCCCTGGGGGGTGAGTGCCCCGAGTACCTCCATGGGTGAAGTCTAGCTCCAGGCCCTAAGGATGGAGCAGGGAAGAGAATATTCTGGGCTCTTGTCCTCCCAGAGCTCACACTCGTCTGGGGCTGGCAGGGAACTGGATGACGCTGGGGAAATAGAAAGCAGGGTCAGAGGACAGGCATGGTCAGGGAAGGCAGGGGAGTGAGCCACAGGCGGGGGAGGTTCCTGAGAAGAGGCAGACTGGAGGGGTGTGGGTGGAGAGGCAGCCCGTGTGCGAGGCCCCGTGAGTCGAGGGGCTCCCATAACTGTGATTGAAACTGGGTGTGGAGGCCTCCAGACCCGTCGGCTGTCTTCCCTGCCTCTCTACCCGACACCACCTCGCTCCCAGCAGCCCCGGACAGAAAACATGCCATCATCCTTTGCTAGGGACGTGGGACTCCCAGCACAGGGCAAGGCCTGGGCACCCCGAAGTGGCCGGCCACCCCATCCGTCCTGCTTTGGTCCCTCACTTCCCACACCCAGCCCATCAGCCGCACCACCCCGCCACCTCCGTGGGCTAGCTGGAGGGGGTGTAACGGACAGAACAGTGTGAGCTGTGTGAAGTGCCCAAGCCAGGGACTTGTGAGAGGCCCCTGCTGAGTTACATGGCACATGGGCCCTTCCTCTTCCCCTCAGAGTTGCTGCAGTTACACAGGCAGGTGTGGGATTTTGTTTGTATTTAGGGCCGGCGAGGGCAACATGGAGAAGACAGTTTGTTACCGGGCCCAAGAGGTGGGGGTATGCCAGGCCACATAGGGCCCCGTGGGGTGGCACCGGGGTCTCTTGGGAGGTGGAACATGGGAGACCATGGCCAAGAGCTGTCACTGTGGTTTTCGTGGGAAGGAACGTGTAAGGCAGGCTGACCAGGTTTAGGATTGGCCGGTGTAAATAATCTCGGTGGCCTCTGAGAGAGCCACATAGAGGGGCAGGTAGGAGTCTGGACTCTGGATTGGTTGGTTTGCACATCATAGATGTTCTGGGAGGCAGGTCATTTCGTCTGTCTAGGAATTAGCTGGCCCCAGGAGGGGCAGTCTTATGCCCGTGTTTGTGCCTTGGGACTTCACTGCTCTCATTGGCCCGGAGAGGGCCAAGCACTCTGATGCATAATCCTACCAAGACCAGTGGCCATGGGAGAGAGGCAGTTCCCCCAAGGGATCTTGACACCTCAAGATGGATGCTAAGTGAGCCAGGTCTCCCAGGCTGGTCGGTCCGCACAGGGGGATGGCTCCTGATGTCGAGCAGCCTTTAGGACCGGGACCCTCTGTCTCCTAGGGCGTGCTGGAAGTACTTTCGGAGGTGGGCTGCCATCTGCGCGTGTCTCTCTTTGATGTCACCTACCGACACTTTTTCGGGAGGACGTGGAAGACCGCGGTGAGGCCGGTGGAGCAGCTCTCCAGGCAGCCGTCAAGGATCGTCTTCGATGAGGTGGGCCATGGCGGTGGGGGGGGGGGCTGCTCTGTGGCCCAGAGCAGAGGTGCAGGGGATATGACCTGCGGTCACGACCCGTGTGTCTCAGACCCGGGGAACGCCACAGAGCAGCAGAGGGGCCATTGCAAAGCTTGTCTAGCACTGGGGCATTTTGTCTCCAGAGAAAACCTGCGTGGAAGCCCAACGTCCCGGACAGACGAGAGCACGTGGCTCTCGAAACCGTAGGGCAGGAGCACTTGGGGGTCTTCTCGCCTTCAAGGAACCTTGAGGTTCTTGGAACGAAGTTAGGAAATTATTGATCTCATCTGGCTCCCCCGTTGCCCCTCACCTTCCTTGTCCCCCTTCTTTCATTTTGGCTTCTTTTTTTGTCTTAAAGATGAACAGTTGAAACTTAGAAGGACGGTGACTTGTCCAGGTAGCAGGTGGCGGAGCCTGGACTCGAACCCTGGCCTCCGCTTCCACCCTGGGTGGTTGCATTGGTATTGCTTCCTCACGCGGTTTGGCTCACTTGGTTGTGTCTGGCCGCAGGCAGGTGGGCGTTTCCTGTCTTGGTTCAGCTGCACCAAATACAAGCTCCGTTCAGCCCTGCAGCTGGGTGCCAGGGGGTGGTGGTGGGCCGCCTGGGCGTGGTACTTGCGGCGCAGGACGGGGTGGGGGGGAACACGCCAAGGCAGGTGACAGAGTCATTGCAAGTTGTGGCAAGCTTTGGAAGGAGACCAGTGTGCTCTGTCCCCAGGGGAGCAGGGGGACCTGCCACGGGAAGGTGAAGAAGGAGGGTCTCCCCTCGCAGCAAACACTGAAGCCGAACCTGGGAAGAGCTGCGAGCGGAGGCGCTGTGCGAGCCGAGCAGGGCTTGCACGCGCACAGGCTGGGCTTCCGAGCGCGGCGGGTCTGCGTGATTGACGGTCACAGGTCTGGAGAGGGCCGAGGCCCCGCTGACTTGGTCTTTCTCGTGTGTAGAGCAGGGCTGGAGGGACAGGTAGTGCTGTGAATAATGGAGGTGGCGGTGACCACAGCCGTTCTTGGAGGTGTCACTGCATGAGCCAGAGCCCAGCGTGGCCCTTTTCTGCTGGGGACTGTCCCGGCCCAGTCATGACACGGCCGGGGGCATGGAGCCCGTGCTGCTCTCCGCACTTGGCTGCCACCCGGAGCTACGATTGTGGTCGGGCGTGGAGTGATTCTGCTGGGAGCCCGGCCTTCACAGGGTGGTGGAGGGTGAGCCTGCCCCCAGAGGCCAGGAAGGTCCGATAAAGCCTGGCTAAAACATGCGTCCTGGGGACAGAAGGTGTGTCTTGTGTTAAGGTTGTCACACAGCACATGCCAATGCCACTGGAAGGCCTCTGGCCGGCCACGCCGTGCGTGATCACGTGTGGGCCCCTTGGCGACTCCTGACAGGGCTGCGTCAGCACCGGTGATGAATGGCCTTCACACCTCTGATGCGGCAGGACAAGGCTCGCCAGGAGCGGCGAGGCCCTGGTGTGGCTGGTCACCTGGCCCGGGCTCAGCCTCTGCTGCCCTGGGGGGCGGCCTACGAGGGCTGGGCTTTGGGCTTCTCTTTGTCATGTGTACAGTCAGGCCCCGGGACGCCTGGTATGGGACAGTTCCTATAGTGAGTGCTGAGGTCCCCTGGGGGGGAGTCAGCGTGGGCTGGGCGTCGGCTCACAGCACATTTACGTGATTCTATCGCGCCACCTTCCTCCAGAGTCGGTATTATATGTCCCTCCCTAAAGAGTGATCCGGCAGGTCAGGAGGCCAGGAGTGCCCGGAGCAGCAGACCTGGGGAGGCCAGCTCCGTGGCCTGCGCCCGACCAGCATCTGCTCCAGGACCCTGCACTCTCCGATTGGAAGAGTCTTGAGAGTCGAGGGATGGAGGCGTGCGCTGAAATTGGCACCGGAGTGCTTTGCAGTTTTGGTTTTGGAATGAGTCCCTCTTCTGTGTCCTCCCCTCAGTCCACCTTTCCGTGGCCCGCAGTGAGTGGTGGGATGTCCCACAGGCCGTGCTCTGCCCGGAGTGGCTCGGCTCTGGTGACCCTGCGGAACTGGCCTGCTCCTCCCGGACTTGTCCAGGCGTAACATTCCTCCCCCCGAGGCCTCCGCTCGACGCCGGTCATGGGACTGGGACACTTCAGATGTCAGCTGGTCCTGAGCCCTCCTGGCTCACGGCTCAGGGCCACGTCGCAAGTCGGGGGAGCCGAGCACCACTCCTGCTCAGCCTCGGCTGCCCTCACACTTCGTCTTCTGCTGAGCTGGGCATGGAGATAGGGGATGGCGGGTCAGTGAGGCCCACAGTGTTTAACGTTTCTGGAAGATTCTGCACCCTTCAGCCCTGCAGTTGCCGAAGCGGGGCCTGCAGCAGGGCCAGTGGGCGGAACCGAGGGACGGGCTTGCTCCGGACGCTGCTGGGGTCCGGCTGCTATGCCCAAGGCGGACAGCAGAGGCCAGTGGCGCCCCAGGAATGCGCTCCAGCCGGCCGCGCCCTTCAGCCGCGTCCTCCGGGCCCAGCACTTCCTCTCATTTCCTTGGTGCTCCCAATACAGGGAAATAGGTGTCTTTCCAGCTTAGTTAATGAAAGAGCATCCCGTGTGCGGCATGTGCATATGTCCGTGTGTCCGTGCACACAGGCCGTTGGAACGCAGAGCGTTCCCGTGGCGGCCCTGACACACGGGAGGGACATAAGTACACTGTGCCCTGGTTTGAGGGGACTCTGAAACTCGGTGATCTTTTTCTGATCTTGCTAAGTGCCTGTGTTTTCTGGTTTTACTGCTCAGTGGCGGCGTGGGGGAAATCTGACTGGAGGTGGGCAGGCCGCCCGTAGCAGGGGACCGTCTTTGGAATCATCGTGGCTGTTCAGTCCCAACGTGGATTAGTGACCCAAGCGCAGGTGCTCAGGGTTTTTCCTGAGTCGCCAGTGTCCTGTTTAGCCCCGATTTTATTACTTGGCAAACAATGTCCTGCAAAAAGACCTTGAAAAAAGCAATCTTGCCTTGAACCCGAGCTGCTGTTTCCAAGAATGATGAATTCCTGCCCCCTCGGCCTCCCCCCTCAGGCTCCGCCCTCGGACTTGGGCTTCCCCCCTCAGACTCAGCCTCCCGGGCGCTGCCTGATGGAGCCTCTCAGCTCAGACATCAGAGTGCTGAGCCGCCCTTCCAGACCATCCTCGTGTAGAGGAATTGGCTTTCACTTTTGCTGAGATGGTTAATAATTTGTTCAACCTCAAAAAGTATCTTTTAAAAAATAATCTGGGAAGCCAAAGTACCATGCAGTTTCTACATTTTCTTTCTGAGATGGACATAATTCTTTAAATTCTACCCTTAACTAACCGTGTGCAGGCTTCCCGTGACAGTCTCACTTTCCCTCCTCCTCCTAATTTATGGGAGTGAGTGGGCAGGAGTGCTAGGGCTTGTCCACACACGACCGCCGTGCAGATGGGGCTTGCTCCCACCCCGGGTTTGCTTCAGCCCCGGTGTTGCCAGAGGAGCAGGGAAACCAGCCATCTGAGCTCGAGATATAGCTGTGTTGCTTCTGCTTCCCTTAACCAACACCAGAAGATGCTCTTGAATGTTCTCATTCATCAGAGTAAAGAGAGCCATGTAATTCTCTCTTTAAAAGTGCATGCTGTCAAGGAATATCAGTGTAATCCCAAGGAAACTCTGGAAGCTCTTCTAAGTGACTTGATTAATCCCCTGCTTCTGGAACGTGCGCTGGTCCTCTCCTCCCACAGCCGCACTGCCTCTGACGGGTCGTCTGGGCTGCTCCCCAGTGTACGTGACCACGGCAGGAGCCGGAGGGCAGCGTCCTTCCCTCGGGTGCCGACTGTGGAGAGTCTCCCTCTGCGGAGGGCCCCATCCTCTCTGGCTCTACAGAAAGCACCCCAGGGACTAGGAGCCAGAAGTGGGGGGATGACCGCTCTCCAGGATGCTTCTACTATTGGGCCTTCATTGCATGGAGATTTAACTACCTGCCATGGGGGACAATAGAAAGCTTCAAATTTGTCAACTTGTGGTGTTTGTTTGTAATAGTATATACTGTGGGGTATTTGAGGTTGCTTTTCTGAGTAAGCTAAGGAAGTGTCCTTTAGGCTGGAGTGAGACTGGCTCAGGCCCTGAGTGTGGGAGTCGATGGAGGTGGGCTCTCACTTATTCCTGTGGGGTTTTAGGCCAGTGACCCAAACTCTTGACTCTGATTCATCATCTGGGCGTGAGAGATAACGCCGTGCATGTCATAAGGTTACGTCACTGCTAAATAATATGTCTTCATGAACAGACACCGTGTAAGCAGTGGGCATCCATTCAGCAAGCACATGGTGCCAGGCTCTGTTTAGGAGCTGGACACAGCAGGACGGAGAAGGCAGCATGTCACCCCGTCAGCCGGGGCTGAAGTTTACGTTGTCACTCTGGACAGTGCTTCTCAGCCTCGGCTTGCTGACATTTGGGGCTGGACACGTCTCCTGGTGGGTCTGGATCCTCGTGTGTTGTTTGCTGTGGATAACAGTGGGCTCTGTCCTGGGTGAACAGAAGTTTTTGACTTTGGAACTGGAGACTTTGCATTTCCCAGCAGAGAGTTTCATGTAGCCGAGTTCCCCGTGCTTGGAGCGTTCAGTCTTATGGTGGGAAGTGTACGGGAAGCCATCCGAGCCTCAAGGGGGAGGCTGCAGGAAGTGTTTGTAAATTATCTGCCTTCCTGAAGATATTTTATTAAAGGCTGATTTAAGAAGAGTTATTTGGAAGGCACTGTTGTAATCTCCGCTCTGCTCTTCCCTGGCTGTGCCTCCCAGCCTTCTGCTTGGGACCGAAGGGGGCAGGTTGGGTGGCGGTGCCGTTGGGGACGCATGGCTGCAACCTCTCCAGGGAGGCACGTCACCAGAGGCCCAATTTCAATTCTGTCATGTGGGTGAGAAATGGGGACCTGGCCCCGAGGCAAAATGGTGTCTGTGTTTTTGAAGATGAAGGCATTAAGACAGGAGCATTTCCATGATTTATTAATCTGTTTATCCTGTCAGGGAGGAAACCTGTCAAATGTGGATGAGTGGGATGTGACTGGGGTGAATGCGGGCCCCCCTCTTTGGTCTTGAGAGGCCCTCTCTTGCAGGTAATTTGATGGGCTTGACTCAAACTTTTAATCATGCAATTTCAGTTGATGCATAGGATTTTCCTCTCAAAGCTTGCTGCACGGTGCTAATTAAACGTCCTTAGACTGAAGGGCTTGTTTGCGGTTCTTGCTCAGCTGAGTGCTGGTGGGGTGTGTGGCGGGCACGGCGCCTAGGTACGGGTGAACCGGGCTGGCCCGGCTTTGCCCTCCTGGGGACAGTCCCCTCAAGGCGACCAGGGGATTAAAGCTCGTTAAAAACCGAAAATCAACTGAGTAAATTTGAAGATCTAATTGGCTTTATTCACGACTCATGAATTGGGCAGAATCCCATCTAGCAAATAGAAAGGAGCTCCGGGGAGCTGGACAGAGTGAAGGGCTTTTATAGACAGAGGGGTGGGAAGAAGTTTCTAGCAAAGAGAAACTTTTCAGGCAAGGTGACCTTCCTGGGGGTGGGAGGCGGGAGGGGTCATCCAAGGAGATTGCCTCACTGGCGCTGACCAGGGAATTGCGGATCCGCACACTAAAGGCTGCGTGCCTGGGACAGGTGGAAACGGCAGTTGGGTCAGGCGTCCTTGGTTTGCTGACTGGGGCTTAGCACAGGTGACTCTGGGGCCTGCTGGGTTGTTTTCTAACCAGCCGCAGAGCTGCCTGGGGCTCTCACCCCTGGGAGGCTTTTACTTCCTTCCACATGCTTCTGGTCGGTCCTGAGCAGGGTTTGTGTTTTATGCCTGCCTAATCTAGCCTTTACCTTTGAACTCTGAAATTGAGGGTGGGATCATGTTTTCAGGTTCCTTAGAAATTCTTCGGCACGGTGCTATTCCCACACTGAAGGGTCCGTAAATTATGTTTGGAAAAGAGCACGTGCCCTTCACGGTAACACCCATCAGACCTCGGGTCGTGGTCAGGATGCTGCACTTCCAGCCGCCGACCCTCCTGGTTGAAGATGGGGTCTTTGCAGACAACAATGGGGCTCTGCTCTTGTTGATTTGGTCTCAGAACAGTTGTTTCCGGGGGTAAACGGAAGGGAGAGGGGGCAGCCATAGATCTGAACTCGGGACATGCCGAAGCAGCTGGTCCCACGGCCTCCAGGCAGAGCAATTTCAAGGTGACCTCTAAGTGGGCGATGACTGCGGCTTTGCATCAGGGTTTAAAATATTTGTTTCACTGCCAAAAGGGAAAATGGGCACTGTTCCTAACACGGATGTGCACAGGTATAAATATAAGAGGTGAGACAGGGACAGACCCAACTCCATAGCGGGGCTTTCGGAAACAGTTCTTGAGTCTTGGAAACAGAAACATAATTCTCTTTTGGTCCAACCACCTGTCAGTGGTAAGTGGTCATTATTTCATCATTTTGCAATAAAAGATAATAGAATAACGATTTATATCTCATGGCTGATGTTTTAATGTGTCTCTCTGTTATCCTGGGCTGACAGTCTGTGATTACAGTAAACGTTTTCCTGGTGACACCATGGTAATGACTCGTTAATGGGGGATTAGTCCACGTTTAAATCACATCCTCGCAGCGGCCCAGCCTGGCCCTGCCTTACCGGTCCCTGCCTTGGTGGGGGGGGGTGGGGTGGTCTTTGTGCTCAGCGGGTGGCCTGGCACCCGTGCTTGTCCCCCAGACGCAGTTCCGGGGACTCCTCTGCATCCAGAGCCACAGCTCAGTGCCTCCATCTAGGTTTGTTCTGCAAAACCCCACTGTCCCCATCTTCTGTGCCTACGACGTTTATTAGTTTTATTTTATTTTTTCTTTTATTTGAGAGAGAGAGAATGAGAGAGAGAGAGCACATGAGAGAGAGGAGGGTCAGAGGGAGAAGCAGACTCCCCGATGAGCAGGGAGCCCGATGCGGGACTCGATGCCGGGACTCTAGGACCATGACCTGTGCTGAAGGCAGTTCCTTAACCAACTGAGCCACTCAGGCAAAAGCAGCCGGTCTGGGCTTCATGAGGTAGAAGAGCAGAGGTGCTTTCTTTCCCTCTGGGCGCACACATCAGAGTGAGGCTGGCTGGACGCAGGTGGATCTGACCCATTCCACCGCCCCCTGGTGATGGGCAGGGATGGGGCCCAGCTGGGGCTCTATTTGCATTTGAGGAGTGGGAACATACAGGTGGGAAACCTTTTAAGAGCGACTTGAATACCATCTGCTTGGCTTCCATCCAAAAAAAAAAAATCTTGTAAGAAAATGATGTCAAGGCGATTTTTTGTCATAAAAAGATGTTAGTTGGGCTCTGAACTGGGGATAATTACAAAGCATTTCCAGAAATCTAAGGCTCCTGCTTAGTTTAAAGAGCATTAGTTTAGGTGACTTCATAACGGTTACCCATCGCACAGGGATTACAGTCAGTGTCGGCGAGTTGTGTTCAAAGTTTATGCAGCGAGTGTTCCGTGAAGTGGCTCAGCAGGTGTGTGTGTGTGTGTGTGTGTATGTGTGTGTGTGTTTGCAGTGACCGGGCCCTCGCCGGGCCATGGGGGGACACACAGAGGACCTGCTGTCTGTCGGCCTTTTCTGGGGGTGGGAAGCTCCTGGAGCAGAAGCCAGCAGTCTGATGTCCTGGGTGTTGGGCGCTCCAGAGTGTTCCTTGACTCCGAGGGAGCTACATGACTCCCTACAGCCCAGTGACAGTCCTTGTAACAGGCAGAGTGACCTTCCTCTAGGGACGCAGCTGCCTCGGTGTTAATACTTTGCTAAAGGCAAAAGGCAGTCTTAGCCTGACCCCCAGGACCCTCTAAGTCTACTTTAACATAGAAAAATTCCTTTGGAAACCTCCTTTATCTCTATCCCCCTCAAGATACATGTTGGCAATCATCCCCCAAGCATATGCCCCACCGATATACATCTGAAGGGTCTCATGATTCAGGTTTTATTAGACGTTGCTCTCTCCGGCGCCCTGGAAGGGACTCGGGGTTCCCCGCGGCCGCACGCTTGTGGCATTTATACGACGGCAGAGGGAATGCACCTGCGCCTTTTCTGTAGTCTCTCGGCAGCGGGCGGATGGTCGGTCACCAAAGTTGTGGCTTCTGTCTTGCAGCCCGTGTACTTTCACACATCCTTAAACCACCCTAACGTGGTGGCTGTGGTCGAGGTGGTCACCGAAGGCCGGAAGCGGGACGGCTCCCTCCAGGCTCTGTCGTGTGGGTTTGGAATTCTTCGGATCTTTGGCAACAAGCTGGAATCTCCTACCTCTGCCTCCCAGGACAAGCGGTATCTGCCTCGTTTTCTTCATCCTTGGGGGTTTCCAGCATCGTTTTGTGGAGAATTAACTGCTCATCACTGGCCATACTAGAAAGCTTTATGATGGTCAACTTGTGGTCTGTTCCTAACGGTGTGTCCTGTGGGATTAACTGTTTGCCATTTCTGAGTAAGCCAAGGAAGTGTCCTCTAGGCTGGAGTGGGACTGGCTCAGGCCCTGGGTGTGGGAGTCGATGGAGGTGGGCTCTCACTTATTCCCGTGGGGTTTTAGGCCAGTGACCCAAACTCTTGACTCTGATTCATCATCTGGGCGTGAGAGATAATGCCATGCATGTCCTAAGTGATGTAGGGAAGGCATTAGGGTTCGAAGCCAACGGCCAAGAAAGAATTCTTGAGACGTCTTTGGTACAAAAAGCCAGGGGACAGGACCCGTGGGCAGGAAGAGCTGCACCGGCGTCGTGAGTGGTGGCCCATTATATACTCTCAAGTTGGGAGGGGTTCAGGGAGAGCGTAAGTCTCCAAGGAATTTGGAAGCAAGGTTTCCAGGGCCTTGAGCTATTGTTGGGAAAAGGTCATTCATTACCGTCTAATAAAACCTGAATCATGAGACCCTTCAGATGTATATCGGTGGGGCATATGCTTGGGGGATGATTGCCAACATGTATCTTGAGGGGGATAGAGATAAAGGAGGTTTCCAAAGGAATTTTTCTATGTTAAAGTAGACTTAGAGGGTCCTGGGGGTCAGGCTAAGACTGCCTTTTGCCTTTAGCAAAGTATTAACACCGAGGCAGCTGCGTCCCTAGAGGAAGGTCACTCTGCCTGTTACAAGGACTGTCACTGGGCTGTAGGGAGTCATCATTTTTCTTCTGCCTTTGTTTCCCACACCAGTAAGGTTCCGTGGGTGCTAAATAGTATGTTATTCAAGAACAGTGTCGCCCCGTCAGCTGGGGCTGAAGCTTCCGTTGTCACTCTGGGCGGGGCTAGAGCATCCCAGGCCTTACCCAGCAGATGCCAGAAGCACTCCCCCTGCCCTCCCAGCTGTGACGATCAGAAATATCTCTGGACGGTGTCCTCTGTGAGTCAGTGTCATCCGTGGGTGAGAAGCACTGCTCTAGATACACAGCCTTGAGGATTCCTCAGATGTTGTCTTTCGTGGGACGCGTCAGAGATGATAATTTCCCTGGTGTAGTGTTTCTAGCCCCTGGGTCTTGGGTGCATTGAGGCGATGCTGTGTGTGCCCTGGAGGTGTGTGGCCGGGAACTCTGGGGCACGGGGGCGGCTGCTCGGCTCAGCCGTCTCTTTTCTGCAGAGGATGCGATTGTATGGCATTGAGAAGGCTCTAGCAGGTGTGGGGTGAGAAGTGTGGCTGACGTTTCGGGACTGAAGGCACGATGCAGAGGGCTGACGTGCGCTCTGTGGGCTTGTTTTGCAGGTTGAAGCTGTATCACGGCACCCCCCGAGCCCTCCTGCACCCGCGGCTCCAGGACCCCGTCGAACGTAAGAGATGCGGCCCTCCCGGCCGGGCCTGCGGCGTTGCCGTGGAAGTCCTCCCGTCCTTCCTCCTGTCCTCCCTATAACTTTCCCGAGGGTTATCCGCTTTGAGTCTGTCTTGTGCTCTTTCTCAGCCTAAACCAGTGTCAGCTTAGCTGATTTATCTAGCGGATTAGGGCAAAGTGTATCATGGGCTTGGCTTTTTGATACAACTGCAGGAGCCGTGATGCGCTGGCCTGAGGGGAGGGTGTCGCTTCGCGCAGATGGCCCCGGGAGGCAGCCCCAGCCGCTGGGAGGGAGGGCTGTGGGCCTCCCAGGCTCCGGGGCGGCGGCCGCGCGCACCAGATGGAGTAGCTGCTGTTTGTCAGCGGACACGCCGGCACCAGAAACCTTTCACTTCGAGGTGCATGGGTTCTGTCCAGCTGTGCCCGACTGCAGAGGACCGTCCTGCAGGGGCACCCGCCATCCTCCTCGAGGCCCAGCAGCCGGGGGGCCTGCCTGACGCAGAGCGGGGCTTCCTGCTGCACCTCCGTGACCCGGAGGGCTGTGTGGCCCACTCTGGCTGCCGGCCGTGTGGAGGATGGACGGGGGCGCCCGGTGGAAGCCATCTTGGAGGCCTGGGGTGGAGGCCCGTGCTGGCCCAGGGCAGGGGGTGTGGAGGGGGTCCCGTGGTTGGAGCTGGATCTGTTTGGGAGGGTGACTTTCTGTGTCTTTGAGTTGTTGGCTGGATTCTGTGATGGGAATTTTGAGTATGCCCCATGGCCTGAGTTAAAAATCAAGCCAACCCCATCCCTTCCACTGCCCGCTGAATTTGGTGAAAATTTCACAGTAGAGGAGGGATTAGTCTGAAGCTTAATTTTACTGATAAAGATTGGCTCTTAGGTTATTTCTCAGTTGAGTCTAATCATTACTTTGCCAACATTTTGTGTCCTGGGGCATCCTTAGGATCAGGACTTCTTTTTTTTTAATTTCTTATTTTATATTAAGTAGGCTTCACACCCAACGTGGGGCTTGAGCTCATGACCTTGAGATCAAGAGTCACATGCTCCATGAACTGACCCAGCCAGGCGCCCCTGGATCAGGCCCTCTTGAAGGATGTGCACAAGCAGCTCCTTGTCCTGGGGCAGTGTGGGGAGGTTGTGTGGTGTGGGAGTGCCTGAGGAGGGGCCGCGTGGCTGCTAGGTGCTGTTCCCTCCACCTTCCGGAGCTCTGTGTCTGGGCCCTTCTCAGCTGCTGCTTTCTGCAGGATGCTCTCCCTCATCCACTTCCCCCTAGCTCACTGTCCGCTGTCTGCACCTCTCCTGGGGTTCGAGCCCGTTCTCCCTGGTGCTACGAGTATCGGTGTGTTTGTGTCTTGGTTGCCCCAGCAGAGTGTGTGTCCTTGAGGGCAGGGCTCTGTCTCGGAGGATGCTGCCCCCAGGGCCTAGTCCTGCTGCCCAGTGGGAGAGGGAGGCTGGCTGGGGCCCAGGTGCCTTCTAGCCCCCCTCTGATGATGGGGACCAGGCAGTGCCTGGACTTCACCACTCGGGGGTTGGGGGGGGAGGTGAGCAGGAGAGTTTTGTTAAGTTGCATTAAAAACAAGTATCTCTGTCACTGCAGTTTTAGCAGAGTTACTAAGGGTTGATTCTTTTTTGCTTTTTGGGCTGAACTAACAGAGCAATTCCCCTTTCTCCGTGGAAAAATACATTTCCTGTTTGTGGTGCTTCTTTCTTAGATGCTCAGTTTATTGGCTGGTTTGACCGAGAGGGCCGTTGGTCCCAGCTGTACACAGGTGTTTTCTCCCCCAGAAAACAGACACATGACCCTGCTTGAGAGCTGTGGCCTGCAGTACGCCCTGCGGCCCCACCCGGCCCTGGAGCCTGTGTTCCACCTTCTTCCCGAGAACCTCCTGGTGTCTGGTCTGCAGCACATACCCGGCCTCCTTCCAGCTCACGGAGACAAGGGTAAGGGCGGCTCTGTCTCTCTCCGTTTGGGGAGTCTGCGTTAGCTGAGGGTCAGAGCTCGAAGGAATCAGGCTCTGTGGTGGGGGGTGGGCTGGGCATGGCTAGGACCCTCAGCAAACAGCCTGGTAGGGGTGGTGGTGGGAGGGGAGGAGGGGAGGGGAGGGGGGAGGGGAGGAGAGGGGGAGGAGGGGAGGGGGGAGGGGAGGAGAGGGGGAGGAGGGGAGGGGAGGAGGGGAGGGGAAGGAGGGGAGGGGAGGAGGGGAGGGGGAGGAGGGGAGGGGGAGGAGGGGAGGGGAGGGGGGGAGGGGAGGGGAGGGGGACGAGGGGAGGGGAAGGAGGGGAGGGGAGGAGGGGAGGGGGAAGAGGGGAGGGGGAGGAGGGAACGGGGAAGAGGGGAGGGGGAGGGAGAGGAGCAGGGCAATGCCATCTCTCTTTGTAGTCCCTTCTGAGCAGCGTCTCGCATCCCGCAAGTCATTTCTGTTTTCTTCTCTTGGGAAATGCTTTTGTAAGACAAACAGTTCATGTCTTTATGACCAAGGTCAGGAAAACCACTGTTGCTAGTTCTCAGCCTTACTGGACCATATCAGGGGCTTGATTATTATTATTTTTAAATTGTGGTAAAATAGACATAACATAAATTTACTATTTTAACCATTTGTAAGTGTGCAGTTCAGTGGCAGTAAGTACTTTCACCTCTTGTACAACCATCACCACCATCTGCCTCCAGAACTTTCTCATGTCCGCAAACTGAAACTCTGTCCCCGCTAAATAATAGCTCCCCGCATCTCCTCCCCCAGCCCCTGGCCACCACCGTCCTGCTTCCTGTCTCTATGAATGTGACTCCTCCGGGCCCCTCCTCAGTATTCGCCCTTCTGTGACTGGCTTATTGCACTTGGCATCATGTCCTCAAGGTCCGTCCTGGACCATATCTTGTTTATCCTTTTACCTTTCCACGGACACTTGGGTGGTTCTGCCTTTTGGCTGTTGTGCGTAATGCTGCTGTGAACGTGGGTGTGTGGTGGCTTGATTATGTTTGAAAACTGAAATCCACGTGCAAGCCTCATGGCTCTATCCTGGTGTGTTTTAGAACTAGGTTCTCCAGCGGTGGGTTAGGGACAACGCCTTCACCACCAAGAGATCACCGCAGAGGTGTGCTCTGCTCTCAGACCTGCTGACAGGTCTTGACCTGGGCCTCATGCTCCTTCTGGGCCCTTTCGGAGGCTTTTTGTCTGACCTTCTGAGGAATCCAGGAGAAGGGGCTGCACCAGTCCTTTCCCACTGGCTTTGCTGGAACCTCTCGTCTGGGGTGGGCTCCCTCCCTGTTCTGTTCTGGGGAGAGCGGGATTGGGCGTGGGTGTGACTTAGAACAGAAACACTCAAGACCCCAAAGAAAAGAGGTAGCTCAGCTCCAGTATGGGAATGTTTTCCGTAACAGTGTCCTTGCACATGACTTGGTGTTCTGGTCCATGCTGGGATGCAGACATTGTTACCTGAGTTCGGGAATTTCTGGGATGGGCCTGCGGTGGTTGTCACCATCACAAGGTCACTGTTTCATCAGTGTTCCTGAGTAGAGATGATGATATATGAGAAAGGATAAATTAACGAAGAACAGGACAAGTCCGAGGAGGGGTCCCAGCTTTGGATCTGCCATGGCTTACCAAGCTCCAGCCCCCCGCCACCCACAGCCCCACATGGGAAGTCTTCTCCCCCTCGGTCATTTGCCTGTGTCCTCTTGTGAGGGAAGGAGGGGTCAGACAGGGAGACAGAATGCTGCATGGTCATTGCCGTTGACATTGAAAACAACATGACAACCTTGCATCTGGTGCTGAGACCTCGGCCCCCTAAGTACTGCTGTGCTACGAGCTGATGTCCAGATCCTAGGTGTGCACCTGCTTTCGAGTCAGCTTACGGAAGTCTTTCCGACCTGGGGTTCTGGGTGGGCAGACGGTGGTTGGGGCCTGAGGTTTGTCCATTACTCTGACTTGCCAGTGGGCTCAGTAGAGCTGCAGATCAAACCTGGAAGTACCGTATCTCGTCTGTGGGCTGCTTCCGGGTCACTGCTGGAGCCTGAAGGGCAGCTCCAAGGGCCCCGAGTTTGCTCTTGTATTTTATGTCGGTCTGGGGAATCAAAGGGGCCAGCTGCAGACCAGGGCATGATTCCAGCGCCTCACCCTTAGAGGTCACGTCTTCAGAAGCAGTCTGAACCCTGGGGGCTTCCTGTCACCCCCCCCCCCCAGTGGAGCGGCCTGTTGGTCACTGGACACCTGCTGGTTGCAGGCAGTGTCTGAGTACTTGCAACCCTGATGACAGTTTATGTTGTTGTTTAAAAGCTAATGACAGGGGCCCTGGGACTGGAGCCGTGACGTGCTCAGGCGGGCGAGCGCTGACTTCAGCGGGCGGGAGCACACTCCCTCTTCTCGGGAAGAGAGACTGAAACACGGCTTCTCACCAAGTCCCCCGGTGACCATCTGAGAAAAGAAACCCGTTTTGCTCTGCCTTCCCCTGACTTGCAGCTCGCCGGGCTGATCCATAGCTCGCACTGAGCCTGCTGTCTGTGTTATAAATCCTGCCCAGGGTCTTTTAGGCTTTTGTGACTCACTCTTGGAAAAGGGTTTCTTTGCTGAATAATATTTTGTAGCCCTGAAAGGGCCAAGGCAGGGACTGGTACTGGCTTCAGCAGTGGAATTCACTTGCAATTGGCAGAGGGTCTGATTTTATTTTGGTGCCGTATGGGGACATAGATATTTGTTCATTTGTAAAATGCCACCATACAGGAGGATTGAGTTGTTTTTAACTGAAATTTTTATCGAGGTCACTCTAGATTCACATGTGGTTTTAATAAATAATGCCGAGAGACTCTGTGTGTCTTTTGCCCAGTTTCCCCCAAATTGTAATGCAAGGTCACGGCCAGGATACGGACATCGACATAGTCACCAGCCTCCCCCCCACCCCCCACTTTGACTCATCTGTGTGAGGACTGACTTTTGAAGAGTAATTTTCAACCCGGGAGTGACTGGAAATGATAGGTCCTAGCTGTGACCGCTCTTGGCGGCTCTCTGTCACTCCCCAGAAGGAAGGCAGGCCTTTGTCCTCGAGTGGCTCTTAGAGGGAAGCTCTCTGAATCAGTCCAGATTAGCAGGTCCATCATCTCTTCCTGCAGCCAGGAAATCCATGCAGCCTCCCTCATGTGGTCTTCTCTTCCTCGCTTGGTTCTGACCTTTTTACTTCGGTTTGACAGGCCTGGGCAGCCGCGTCAGCACCGGGGTAATTGCTCACATGCTCCTGAAAGCTGCTTCTTGCAAGGAGAGCCCCGTGTCCTGCTTAGAGCGAGTCTCCATGCTGGGGCTCCTTGGCCCGCTCTCGTGGCCGCAGATCTGCATGCCAGTCACGTGCCCGGTGGCGTGCTGCTGCCTCGGTCATTGTGGGGGTGGTCTGGCGGGATCGGGACCAGGAATTCTCTCGTTTGGGAGAAGGCTCAGATTGCTCAGAGCTTTGCATAAAGTAGCTGAATGCATTGAAAGCTTAGTCATGAATATAAGTGGGAAGCCTGTTTTCTAGAACTGGACCTGAAGGCCAGGGGCCAGTGCCAGGACTGAATGGAGTGCCGGGGGAGGCTTCCTGGCCAGGTGCTCAGGGGGGTGTAGGGGTCCTGGGCCCACTTTCTCGCAGGGCTGCTAGTGCTGGAGGAAAGCGGAGGGCCTCACGCTCCCCCAAGCCTGCCGACACCATACAGGCGTCTGAAGCGGCCGGAATGCTTGGCCACAGCCCCCCGCCAGGGGCTTGGTGGGAGTGAGCCGTGGACTGGCAGCGTCTGGGAGTGGGCAGGGCCTCCGGGGAGACCTGAAAGGAAGCTCTGTCTTCTGTGCTCGTGTCCACAGGCCACCATCCGTGGTTTGGATGGCTGTGGTGCTTCAGGGGGGTCCTGGGAACCGTGGCTGGCAGCAGCGTGTGCCCAGCAGAGAGGCAGAGAAAGGCCGCTGTCCTTGCCACGTGCCCGTCCTCAGTGACCATCCTCCTCACACGGAGTCTTCAACGCGTTTCTTCCCTGACCTGCAGACTCGCTTCACTCTGACCTCTTCTTCATGGCTTTGAACACCCACCTCAGTGACGTGCATCTCCCACCCTTCCTTCCTTGCTGCCTCCCCCTGTGGTCCCTTCATTTGGTTTAACCGAATGGCTGCTCCATCCTGCAGGCCCGCTCATGCGGACGTGCCCCCGAAGCGGCCTTTGCCGTCGGCCCTCCCGTCCTGGGTGGGGCGCTGGTCCAGGCCCTGCTTCCTCATCTGTTAAACCAGAGCTCGGCAGAGCTGTCTGGAGAAGTGTTTTGTCGGAACTGTGTCCACCGGTCTGCTCCATGGTGGCCTGTTCTGGTTGGTGTCCCAAGTGGTCCTCCCGAGTCCCTGCTTGGGAGTCCCCTGAGGTGCTCCTTGGAAATGCTGCTTCCCCCACGCCGACCTGCTATTGGAGGTCATCCAAGCACCTCAGCGGCTGTGGGGCGCATCTCCCAGGCTCCCGGGGCCACTCGGGTCCTCGCCGGGATTCACCTTCTGGATTGGCCCATGTGGGCGCGGTTGCGGGTAGGCAGGGGTGGTGGTGGGGTGGCAGGAGCAGAGCTGGTGCCCGCCCCGTGTGAGCTCCGGGTGTAACCCGACAAAGGTAATTTTCACGGAAAGTCCTCCCTTCCAGTCTCATTCCCCAGGGAACCGCCCCAGAACAAACCACTGCTCCGGGTTTGGCGTATGCCTTGTATCTCTAAACGGGTTCACAGATGCTTGGATTTGTCCGTGATTCATCTGTGGATCCGCATGCGCGGGCCCTGAGCTGGGGAGAGGGCACAGTGCCGGGCTCTTAGTGGAGCGCTCATATCTTGGATGGACTGAAGCAAGAGCGGATGTGTCCTCCCACACAGCCATCAAAGGCAACAGGTGTTTTAGAAACGCAGATGGCTCAGACTCCTTTCTGCTCTTGCCTGGGGTGCCCTCAACCTCATCTCATTCTGCTGTCCCTCTTGCAATGCTGTTTGTCGGGTGAGGTGCGTTCTGACGAATCAAATGCCTTTCTAGGAGAGCTGCATCCCGGGGAGGCTGTGGGACCCTGTTAGGACCTCGTGGGGAGGGGGGCTTGTTGGGCCTCTGGGGGTGTTTCTGAGCGCTTCCCTAGAGGATGTCACTACAGGGAGTTCTTGTTTGTTCTGTGCCTATAACCCCTGTTTTCTCAGCAGTGCATGTGTGGGGATCCCCAGGGGAAGGGGGTCTGCTTTCCTGTAGGAGCAGTGCTGTTTTTGGGATTGCGTTCCCATCCACAGGCTTGGCAACAAGCATGGGAAAGCTAGCCCCAGTCGCAGAGCACAAGGGCCAGGAGTCCTCCCTGGTGGTCAGCTCTGCTGAGGTTTCGTCAGCCCTGGCCGCTGAGGTTGGGTGGTGGAGTGAACGGGGTGACGCTTCAGATGGTGAAGCTGCTCTGAGGGGGATGCGGGAGTGGGCAGGGGAGAGGCTCTGCGTAAAATGGGGACATTCTTGGGACCTGCCCCTGGAGATGCATTTGGGGAGCAAAGGAATGGGCTGGTGAAGCTCAGTGCTGAGAACTTAGGAAGCGCCGAGCCCCAGGACCTGTTGTTCTTTCTTCACGGGATACTGTCCTCTGCCGTGGCCACCCTGTGGCCGCCTTTCTGCTTGGGAGGCCCTTCTCCAGAGCCTGCACCTTTCAGAAAACATGGCCTGGAGAAAGCTGGCTGGATGCCACCCAGTCCTGCCCTGCCTCCTGGACCACTCAGGATCCGGATGGTTCTGCCCAGTGCAGATGTGGCTCCTCAGTCTCGTCTTCTGGTGGAAGAACCATCTTTCCTCTCCCTGTCTGACTTCTGTGTGTGGGACTCGCTTCTCACCTGTCTGTGAGACCAGGGTCATGACTCTTTGTTCCTGCTAATGGCTCTGGGCCTGGGGGCCACCTTGTCATGGGGGCGCTGTGCAGAGCCTGCTTCCTGCCCGGACTGGGCCTCTTCCAGAAGCACTGGGCTCTGCCACCTTCCGGACACCCGGATCTTGCTCCCATTCCTGCACTGTTGCCCCTTGAGCCGTGGAACCAGACGGACTCATCCCCAAGGGAAGTCAGTCTGGGAAATGGCCTTTGCCCACCACTATTTTAGTTTCTGTATGTGGCTGGTGAGGGTGGGTAGGTTCCCTGCGGGATGGGCTGTGGTCCCAGCACATGTGCAAATCTGTCTGTCTCTGCCGCCACCCCCGTCTCTGTGAGGGCTGGCATCAGCCGGCGCCCCAGGTCCTGCCTGAGTCCACTGCTCCCAGCGCGTCCCGTCCTTGCTACTCATGGAGTCTGTATCCGCGAATCCACTCACTCCCTGAAGTTCTCACAGTGCTTTTCCTGGTCGTTCGTGGACGTGTGCTTAGCAGCTTAAAACATGTGAGTCTCCCTCATGCTCGTTCCTGTGAGTGGGGTGGCCTGGGGCACGTCACTTAGCACGTCCGAGCCCCGATTCTCTTGTAAAATAAAGAGAATAGAATGTACAGGACAATCCTAAATCCGTGCTGGGGATTTAGGATTAGTCTGGTGAGATGTGTGTGTGTATGTGACTGTGTTCGTGGTCGCTCTACGGAACACACTGTGGAAGGTATTAGCTCTGTCCCCGCAGCACCGTCTCGGCTTCCACAGCCGAGGAGACCGAGGTTTAGAAACTGGGATTGGCCCCCAGGCCCTGGCCCCAGAGTGCACGTGACCACCGCGGTGTCCTCCCTTGTTTCAGGACATGCGGTTCCTTCCGCCTGCCAGGCAAGAGTACTCAGCCCTCCCCAGCAGGCGGTCGTGTTGGCCAGGCCTGTTCTCTTCCTGCTGATGACAGTCCCCGCTCCTTCCTTCTCGGCGCCCAGAGGGTCATGGCTGCCCTGACTCTTCTTCTCTGGAATCCCCCATGAGCGATCCCGAACTGCTGGGCGGCCCGTGGGCCCGTTGGTGGGGAGACCCTGGTGCCAGGGCCGGTGGTCCCGCAGCTGCGGCTCCCGGCGGGGGACGCGCCCGGCTTTAGCTCCTCCCTCTCTTACCTCTTCTGTCCTCTTTCTCTGATGGAAGGTCTTAATTCAGGACAGGCCTCAGACCCTTGCTGGACCATTTCAGGGAAGGTTGGACTTGTATGTTTCTGTTCTTTAAAGAAACATTGTGGCAACATAGATGTAGTGCGACACCGTCTTAGCCACTTAAACCGTGCAGCTGGGGCAGGAAGGGCGTTCACACCGCTGCACAGCCGCCGCCACCGTCCCCTCCAGAGCTTCTCATCTTGCAGAACTGCAGCTCTGCCCCGGGAAACGCTCGCTCCCTGTCCCTGTCCCCCACCCCTGGTGCCCACCCTGCCACTTTCTGCCTCTGATTTTACCGCTTTAAGTACTTCTTGTGAGTGGAACTGTCCAGTATTTGCCCTTTTTGTGACTGTCTCATGTCACTGAGCACAATGTCCTCAAGGCCCATCCAGGTGTCAGAATTTCCTTCCTTTTTAAGGCTAACATTCTGTGTGTGGATCGACCACATTTTTCTTACCCCTTCGTCTCTTGATGGGGTTGTTTTTAACTTCTGGCCGTGGTGAGTAACTATACCTGCATTTTGCATGGGCTCTGATTCATCCACGGAGCAGCTTAAACACTTCTTTTTAAATTCAGAAAGGAATGTGCAAAATTTCTTAGAAGCATATGCATATTTGTGAACTATGCAGAATCTAATGCATATTTGTGATGGGGAAGGTATGGAAAACCATAAAGAAGGAAATAAAGTCATCTGTGATTATTTTCCATACATATCCTTGCATACATGTAAATGCATAGGTTTTCAAATAAAATTGGCATTAAATGATCTAACATACAGTGTTACGTGTATTGTTTTCATCTACAATATTATTATTTTTCAGTCATTGAATAATCTCTGACAATGTGGGTTTTGTTCTCATTTTATAAGGAGGCACAGTAATTGGCTCAACATTCCCCTACTGGTGAGCATTTGGTTGTTTCTTATTTTTTCTATTATAAATAATGTTTAATGAGTATTCTTGCACATAATGCTTTGCCTCCACGTTTGATTAACTTTGCTGAATAGCTTCAAAAAGTGGAATTAGTGGGGCAGAAGGTGGCAGAGGGTGTTTTTAGGGGTCTCGGTGCACGCAGAGGCGAAGCCGGGGGCGCCTCTGGCTGTAGGCTTACCTCCCTGCAGGATGACCGAGGGCTCTCGCTGCCGCTCCCTCTGCGCCGAGTCTCACGCCAATTCTTTCCTTTCTCTGACTTCGGAATCCGCTCTTAAGGTCTAAGATTTTGCACCTTAATTCTTATGTGTAAAGCTTGGGAAGAGACGGAGGGCAGCAGAGCAGTGATGGGGACGGGAGGGCAGAGCCCGCGGGTTGCGTGCTCGTGGGGAGGCGGTCGGCTTGGCCTTCGTCCTGCCTTGGTGCCCGAGCCCGGTGGGGAGGGCTCTGCGCAGACCTGACAGCGCCCCTCACAGCCGAGGGTTGATGCACCCGCTCTGCACTGGGCACTGAGCTGCGTGCCAGGAGCCAGCGACCCCTTCCGTCCTCACGGAGCTCCCAGTCGGGGCTGCTCCCCCCCTCCCCCCAGGACGGGGACTTTTCTCTTGTGCTGTCAGCCCAGACGGTGTTTTTGCTTGTTGGCTTAATGTGCTCATGAGTATTTCTGCATGTTTCCAAATGGTTCAAGGTAAACGTACAAAAATAAGAAATGGCATCATTGGCTGTGTTCTTGCTAGAGAGGAAGTCAGTGATAAAGGGAAACCAAGCTGATAGGAACAGATGTTACCCTGCATTTTGTAATCTGTGTTCTTTGGATTGCTGAATTATAAAATGTGTTCCCGGAGGAGGGTTGGGGGAGGAATCGGGCTGTAAATGAAACCTGGGCTTGTTTAATCAGCTTGGCGTCTCGGTGTGAACGGAGGTGGGTTCTGATTCAGTGTTCGGTCTGAGTGCTGTGCCTGTGGTCTCTTCTCTCCCCGGAGGGCCTAGAGCCACGGCCTGGACCTCGCTGGATGAGAGCCCCTGGATGCTTCTGGCGGTCCTGTCCCCACGGATACGCTCCATGAGCCCCCTCTTTGTTTCAGGGGACGCCCTCCGAAAGCCTCGCCTTCAGAAGTCTGTCACGTGGTACTTGGACGATTTATTCTTCACGCTGTATCCTTCCCTTGAGAAGTTTGAGGAGGAGCTTCTGGAACTCCTTATCAGCGATCACTTCCGGGAGGTACTGTCTTACGTCGCAGAACTTACTCTGAATGTGGAGATGCAGGTGGGGCAGGGCAGAGGTGGGGAAGCTGCCGGCCGCTGATGCCGCCAGGGGGGACCGTCCAGCCCCTGGTGACGCAGTCCTGCCTGCTTCCTCTTTTAGTGGCTGGCGAGGGACATCCAGCCCTTTGTCTTAACTTTGGTGTGACGCGGGTTTTGTTCCCTCGATACCCTAACATTAGTTTTGTTATATCTTAGAACAGTCTTCATTTAAAAGTAAATTAAATCACCAAATGAGCATAGGGAAACCAATAAAATAGTCTGCATTTTGTCTCAAAATGTCTCAAAGACATTTGGCTCATTCCGAGGACATGACTAGAAGTCTTAGTCGTTTTATCCCGGCAGACCCGCTTTCTGTGAAGGGGGCTGCCCGTCACAGCGCCCAGTTCTGCCTGCCTGTGTGACACATTTGCCATAAACTCCTGGCTGTCACAGGCCACAGCTTGTCCCCACTTGGCCTTTGGACAGGTAGCTCACTTTCCTGTATGCTCTGTGTCCGGACCCTTGCGTGGCTCCCCTCAGGCTGCAGGTCTCAGTGCAAACCCGACTGCCCTGACAGCCACCTGAGTGTGCTGCTGAGGCCGCGGCCCCTTCCTCCACCAGGCTCTGTCCGTGTGTCACCCTGCTTCCTTTGTCCAGGTGCTTGATTCTCTCCGAGAGCACCTGGTTTCCTTACCTGTTCATTGCTCTATTATCAGTCCCTCTGTGGAGCATTTGTACCAGGAGGACAGGGTCATGGTCGGGTTCACCATTGCACCCAAAGTGCATCAGTATCGGCCCATTGCAGGCCTTTAGTGACTCTCAGTCATGACAATGAGTGGTTCCATCAGTGGGTACCCATCCTAGCAGTCTTTGAAGTGAGCAAGGTCTTAGTCACACGTACACGCACACACGCACCTAGACGCACACACGCACCTAGACGCACACACACGCACACGCACGCACACGCGCACACGCACGCACACGCACACACACGCGCGCGCACACACGCACCTAGACGCGCACACGCATACATCGATGGGATGGACTTTTTTTTGCTCGCTGCCCATTCTTGACAGGGTAGTTCCATATGATGTCTCGTATGAAATAGAAACACAGATGCTTTAGGAGTATCATTGTTGAATTTTATGTATTCCCATAAAAATCACTTTATTATGTATTTTTACTACTTTGTATTTTTGTTCCTATCCAACTGGTAGCCACTCCGTTACCTCCATCACTCTATTTTCATTACTCAGAGACTGATAGGCTGAATTTAGGTCTGTTCAGCTTGATTAATGGGCAATGAAGAAAATTTGAAGATTCAGGAATCATTTCGCCACAATCACATAATTTAATAAACAGTAATCGCCTGGAGGACTGTCCTTGCTCATTTGTTAAAGTGCCTGTACATTTTTTTTCTTAAGATGAAACACTTTAATATCCAGCGATCACTTTGGGGCAGATTCTGTGTTTATTGTTTTATGACTTACTGCATAAATATGCTCCCTCTTCCTGCTGCCCTTTCGGCCCCAAGCCTCCAGTGTCTGAGTCTAGGGGGGGCAGAGGCACCTTGGGGGCCGTGGGCTCCTGCACTCTGGGGCCCTGGGTCCCCCGTTTGCTCATTTGCTGCATCTTGAGAATTGAGCTCAGCCATGGAAACCTGAACAAGAGTTTGGTCTTCGGGGGGGACGGTGTGCTGGGGTGTATTGCCCTGAGAAGTATATGCCTGAGACGGCTGTTACAGTTTCTTCTCTGCTTGCCTCTCCCCTGGGAGCTTCTGCCCTTCTGCCCAGGGACTTACTCTGGGTGACGTGTGCTCTCCTAGGGGGGCGTTCCGCTGGACGGCAGCGCGCTGGAGATCTTGGAGCGCCGCCTGTGCGTGGGCGTGCACAACGGTCTGGGCTTCGTGCAGAGGCCGCAGGTGATGGTGCTGGTGCCCGAGATGGACGTGGCCTTGACGCGCTCTGCCAGTTTCAGCAGGAAAGTTGGCTCCTCCTCGAAGGCCAGGTACTCTCCCCAGGGTGTGAGGTGCGGCCCCGTGGAACTGGGAGGTACGAGGGTGCACATAACCAGGATCAAAGCGAAGTGGAGCTGTTTTTGCGTGTGAAGTGTACACTCGTCTGCCCGGGCTTTTTCCCTGGTACCTTTGTTTCCTCTTGCTGGCTTATACCCGTTAGGAGCAGACCTCAGTGTTGTCCGGTTGGAAGAATCCTGGTTTGTGCCGTGACGGGTCTGGAGTTAGCATGACAGGTGCCTCCAGCTGTGGCTGCTTCGGGTCTGAGGGGACCCTGGCATGCTTTCCTCCCACTGGGCCTGCGGTCAGCGTCTCGTACGGTGGAGAACCAGCAGGCAGGAAGTCCTGTATTCCCAAGTCAGAACCAGAGACCTCTCGAGGGGTGCCATGTGCGAGGCTGGGCAGAGGCTGGCCCTGGAGGATGAGCCTCCCTGGAGACCTGGCCGTATTGTCCGTCCTCCTGACATAGCTCTGGCGATTTGGAACGAGTGTTGATTGGGGCACCTAGAAGGGCTCGGGTTTGGGAGCTCCCTGGGGGCCAGACACGCAGCAGAGCTCAGCGGCGTTGCCGGGGGCACTTGCTGGCCCTGCCTGACCCGCCACTGCTCTGTGTTCTTGACCCAGCTCTGGGAGCCAGGCTCTGGTTCTGAGAAGCCGCCTCCGCCTCCCTGAGACGGCCCATCACCCTGCGTTTGCCGTCGTCTTTCAGCTGGAGTATGTGTTCAACGGCCCTTCCGGACTGGACGGCAAGGTGAGCAGGGCCGGGGCTCCGTGCCCTGAGGGTGAACAGAGTCGCCACCGATGTTGTTCCTGTTAAAGCAGTGTAGTTACTGATCATCAGCAGTGTGGATAACAGGGGTAGCGCGGGATTATAGAAATCGCTTCTTCCCGCTGATAGCTTTGTTAGTCATTTCCCGTCTGTATGGTAATAGAATGTTCTGCCGGCGGTGGTAATCAGTAGTTCAGCGGGCATGCACAATGGCCTTACTTCACAAATATCAAATCGATAATTATTTTGAAAAATGGGTCTACTCTAATGTATTTTTCATATGCTATTAAGTACAGTAAAGCTTGAATCTGCGCAAGTGATAAATGTTTTCTCGCAGTGAACTTTGTGTGTCTGTGTCATAACTAAGTAAGTGTCTCTAAGGTTCAGTTGGAAGAAATACAGTTGACCCGTGAGCAGCACAGGTTTGAACTGTGTGGGTCCACTTACAGCCAAAAAAGATTTTTTTTGTAAATATAGTTCTTTAAGTATATTTTTTTCCTTATGATTTTCTTAATGACATTTTATTTCCTCTGGCTGACTTTACTGTAAGAATAGAGCGTATAATACAAACTATATACAGAATACATGTTAACTGTTCCTGTTACTGGTCAGGCTTCTGGTCAGCTGTGGGCTGTTAGTAGTGACGTTTTTGGAGGAGTCAGAAGTTACACGCAGGCTTTTGACTGTGCGGGGGTTGGTGTCCCTCAGCCCCGTGTCACTCAGGGCTCAGTGTGTAGACATCGTTTACATCACTGATGGAGATTCTTTGGAAAACTCAAATCATGCTATACTTAAGATTCGGTTTTCCGTTTGAAAAAGCAAATGTCAATTTAACGTGTAAATTAAAAATAAAAGGGTGACGAGGCACCTTCCATGGCAGTCGGTCGGCCAGCGTTGCTGCGCAGCTGATGGAGGACCAGGACGGAGAACGGTCTTGGGGTGAGCCTTAGGAAGGGGAGGGGGCTGCCGAGTGGAGGTGCTGTTTCATTTTCTCATCTGCTCTTGGCTGTCTACACCTCAGGTCGGTATAATTCAGTCCTGATCAGGTGAACAGATCTAGAGGCAGGTGTTCTGATTATGGCTGAATACACCGTCACCAAAGTTTTAATCAAGCTCCGCTTTTCTTTATTTATTATCAGAAATTGCAGCTGGAATGCAACTGTGTGTGAGTGTGCCTGGCTGTGTGGGGTGGGCGCCCCGGGGCTTGGGTGGGGGACTCTGCCAGGAGGGAGGGCTTCGGGGCTGGCCCACCCGGCACCACTCCTTGGAAGGAGACACAGAGGGGGCCTGCCAAGTGGCCCCTGGGCCTGGTGCCCTCTGCGTCTCACGTACGTGTAGAGTGTTCCCTCCAGAATGTTAAATTACAGTTTGCTTGCGATTACAGAGTCTGTACGCAGAAACTGATGTGTCTCACGTGACACTTTATGATTATCTGTTAACTCTTCCCTGAAATGCTTAACCAGCACCCGTGGTTTTACCATGTGTTCCTGCTTCACGGAGCCTTTGGAGCTCAGTGTGTAATAGCTCATCGGTTCCCTGTGGTGTGGAGGTTTCTCCCAACACGGAGTATTGGATTCCGTTGTACGGCCATCAGCTGCGCTTTCTTCAGCGCAGTCTGTAAAGCGGGGTCCCGGGCCGGTCCCAGGTCCCTGCCTGCCGTGTGCATGGAGCAGCGGGCGGCCGCGCAACCCGGGGGGCAGGCCTGAGTTGGACAGGTCTCCACGTTGGGGGGAGGGCACAGGGGCGCTGCCGGCCCTCGTCCTTCCCCAGGAGTGTCCGTGTGTCGGTGGGGGCGTGCCCAGGTTGGGGGGACAGGCCACAGCCAGCAGGCCCCGGATCCCTCTGCGGGCAGTCGTGGAACGCGCTCTTCACTTTCATCCCGCCTGCGAGTCTTTCTCCCTTTCTTTCCTTGTGTGAGAGCTTCGTACGACGGACACTCCAAACGTAAACTGAGGCAGACCCCATAGTAAAATGAACCAGGTAGCTCGGCGGTTGCCAACCGCGTGCGCAATCCTGTTTTGTCCATACCATGTCCCAAAACCCGTTTTGATGTATTTCCAAGCAAATTCCAGTCATCTTCTGCTTAGATTACTGTGAACCTTGTGGCACGTCTGACTTTTCTTCTTTTAACCTTTTTGTTTTGGAAAATTTCAAATATGAAGGGAGAGAGAAGCCTGTGATGGACCCGGCGGGGTGCCCGGCCCCGCCCCTCTCGGCCCACGCCGCCGCCTCTGCGAGCGGCCTGTCCGCGTCTCCGAGCGAGGGGACTGCTGCAGTACCGTCATCACACCCGAAACGCCGCGTCACTCAGTGTCCGGTCAGCCTGCGCGCATGTTCCTCAAGTACTTTACAGAATCAGAAGTAGAAGAGCCAAAAACATAAACGAACTTCTCTTTGGAAAATGGTTTCTGAACCAAGTCTTCCACACAAGGGGCAGCGTGGTGCCGAGACCTGTTCTCAAGATGTGTTCCTTATGTCTTGTGTTCTTTTATTCCTAACGCTTGAAGAAACAGAGCGGGCCCGTGTCGCCCACGCTTCGGACCGGGAGCCAGAAGCCTCAGACTCCTGAGGCCCTTTGTGAGGCCGGCCCCCTTTAAGCGGTAGATGGGGAGAAACCATCCGGCTGCGAGTGTATCCACTTTACACCCGGTCACCTGAGTCTGAGAGGTTTTCGGCCCCGAGTATTTTGGTAGTCATTAACAACAAACTAGAAAGACTGTTTGGAGAAGACACGCTCTTTGTTGGTAATCTGTTGGGAAGTTTTTGCATCTTTTAGTTAGCCAGGGCTTTAGTAAAGGCCTTTGTAATTCATCTTCGGGTTAGCTGTGAAGAGCCCACGGAAGCACTTCTTCCCCTCTGGGAATTAGAGTACGTGGGGACAGTGCGCCCGCATTAGGCGGCCCGTTTAGAAATACTGGAAGCGGCAGAGGTGCGGGCTCCATCGGTGTTTGCTGATGGTTAGCGTTGATGAAGCGGACTCCCTAGATCGTAAGAGAGTGACACAGAGTGAAGGCAGCTGTAAAAACAACCAGACCCAGAGTCTTCTGCATTTTTATGTGAGAATAAGTGCACATCCCCAGGGGACTGCCAGGGGTCAAAACAGTCCTTTTTGTGGAGTCACATAGCAAAATCCAAATCTCTAGAAGGTTAACATTAGCTAATTTATTATTTATGTATTTTCTAGTGTTCTTTGGACAAAACAAGTCCATATAACAAAGATTAGAGTGCTTGCCAGGTGCCTGGGACTCCTCAGAGCTGAATATTTTGATGTTCTGTATTTGGCACATGAGTATCATGCCTTGATTTATTCTGAAAATGATGTACATTTAAACGTTTACAACTTGGAAATATAGATGTCTTGAGGGTTTTGTGGAAGTCTTTCAGGATAACCTGGCTTGTCCCCTGGAGCATGCTGCCCTCCAGACGCCACCTTTCCACCCGCTGAGCCCGGGCTCTGCCCTCAGTTTCCCGAGAGCAGGCAGGGCTGAGTGCCCAGTGTGCGCTGGTGGTTGCTGATGGAGAGGGGGCTGCTGCCGAGTCTTCCATTTTGTCCTGAATGTTGGGCTCCCCTTATGGCTTTAGGTAAGATATCAACTCACTTTCTGAAAATTGTTTTTTTGTTTTGTCTTTTTCAAAAATGTTTTATTTTACTAAGAAATTCACAAGGCCTAAAACAGTTTTAAAGTGTATAGTTCAGTGGCATTCTGACTTACTTTTTTTTTTTTTAATGTCTTTTTTTTCTCGTGGTAACAATACACATAACACAAACTTTCCCATCTTAACTGTGTTTAAGCGTGCAGTTTGGTGACATCAAGCACCTTCATGTTTGCTGTGCGGCTCTCACCTCTGTCCGTCCCCAGAATTCAAGTCTTGTTTTTTTTTTTTTTTTTTAAAGATTTTATTTATTTATTCATGAGAGACAGAGAGAGAGAGACAGAGGCAGAGGGAGAAGCAGACTCCCCGCGGAGCAGGGAGTCCGATGCGGGACTCGATCCCGGGACTTGAGGATCATGACCTGAGCCGAAGGCAGTCGCTTAACCAACTGAGCCACCCAGGCGTCCTGAATTCAAGTCTTGTAAAATCATAGAGTATTTGTCCTTTCCTGGCCGGTTTCTCTCACTCGGAATTATGTCTTCACGGCCCATCCATGCTGTGGCGTATTGGAGAATTTCCTTCCTTCTCACGGCTGAAGAATGGATATCCCGCGTATCCCGCGTTTTGCGTGTCCAGCCAGCGGTTGATGGGCTTGGGTGGCTTCCACATTCCAGACATTGTGAATAATGCTAACATGGACACGTGTATACACATATCTCTTCAAGACGCTCCACTCGGTTCTCCTGGGCATACACCAGAAGCAGAATTACTGGATTGTGTGGGAATTCTCTTTGTAGTTTTTGAGGAACCCCACACTGTTTTCCACAGTGGCTGCACCATTTTACTTTCCCACCAACAGTGCGCGAGGATTCTGGTTCCGCCGCGTCCTCACCAGCATCGCTGGTTGGTTTTTTGGTAACAGTCATGTGAATGGGTGTGAGGTGGTGTCTCACTGTGGTTTTGATTTGCGTTTCCCTGATGGTCAGTGACGCTGAGCATCTTTTTCCGTGCTTATTGTCCTGTATCTTCACTGGGGAGGTGTCTGTTCGGGTCCTTTGCCTGTTTTTGAGTCGGGTGGTTGTTGTTTTGTTGCAGGGTTCAGGAGTTCTCTCCGTGTTCTGGATGTTAATCTTTTATCAGATAATGTGGTTTGCAAATTTGTTTTCATCTTACTGTTGGTGGGCTTTTCCAGCTAATAAATCAAGCTGCTCTAAGCATTCTTGGGCAGGTCTTTGTGGACACACGTTTTCATTTCTTGTTGCCGAGTGCCGTGGGACCGAGTTCCGGGTCCGAGGTAGATACACGTTACCTTTCTGAGCACTGCCTGTTTCCCCAAAGTGTTTACGCCAGCACTGTTTGAGGACAGCTGCTCTGCATCCTCACCAGCTTCTGGTTTCATCTGTCTTTGTAACGTCAGCCTTTCTCGTGGGCGTGAATGTGGTTTTAATTTGCCTTCCCTTGATGACCAGGGGTGAGTACGTGTTCTGTGTTTGTTGGCCATCCCTACTCTTCCTTCATGAAGCAGCCAGGCCATTGTTTTGGATTGTGAGTAGATGGGAGTTTCTTTTATATATTTTTGCTATAAATTTTGCATCAGATACATAGATTATGAATATTCTTCTGTAGTCTGTCACTTGCCTTTTCATATTCTTAACATTGTTCTTGAAAAGACAAAACGTGTAGTAGGACTTTATATAATTTCTTTAAAAACTTTTTATTTGGACCTGATTTTAAACTTACAAATTACAAAAATACTAGGAATACTGGTCTACTCCTACCCAGATTCACCTGTTCACATCGGCCGCACTTGCTTTATCTCTGCTTGCTTGCCCCTGTTTCCTCCTCCCTCCTGTCCTCTGTGTGTGTGTGTGTGTGTGTGTGTGTGTGTGTGCGCGTGCGCGTGTGAACTCTCTGGGAGTGATTGCAGGCATCACGGCCCCTGACCCCAAATGCTTCAGTGTGCATTTCTGAAGGTGGGGTGCCCTTCCGTGGGCACAGACAGCAGCCTGCCTGGCTCAGCACCGAGTCGGGCCGTAATCTCCACTGTAGTCCAGGCCTGCTGGTGACCTGGCATGTCCTTGGTGGCATCTCTCTCCGGTGCAGGGTGCGTGGTGGTAGGGTTCCTGCCTCCAGGGTCTCCTCTGATCTGGAGCAGCTCCGCAGCCTTTCTTTGGCTTTCCTGATTTTATTTTTATAGGACAGTTTCCCTCCTTTTAGAGACTTTCATTTCTAATTTTTTAGAGGTAGAGGTCAGTGATTCATCAGTCTTATATAATACCTAGTGCTAATTACATCACGTGCCCTCCTTCATGCCCATCACCCAGTTACCCCATCCACCCACCCACCTCCCCTCCAGCCACCCTGTTTGTTTCCTGAGATTAAGAGTCTCTTAGGGTTTGTCTCCCTCTCTGATTTCGTCTTGTTTTTTTCTCTCCCTTCCCCTATGATCCTCTGTTTTGTTTCTTAAATTCCACATGAGTGAGATCATATGGTAATTGTCTTTCTCTGATTGACTTATTTCGCTTAGCATAATACCCTTTATTTAGTTCCATCCATGTCGATGCAAATGGTAGCTATTCATCCTTTTTGATGGCTGCATAATATTCCATTGTATATATATACCACATCTTCTTTATCCGTTCATTTGTCAATGGACATCTTGGCTCTTTCCACAGCTTGGCTATTGTGGACATTGCTGCTATAAACATTGGCATGCATGTACCCCTTCGGATCCCTACGTTTGTATCTTTGGGGTAAATACCCAGTAGTGTAATTGCTGGGTCGTACGGTAGCTCTATTTCCATCTTCTTGAGGAGCCTCCATACTGTTTTCCAGAGTGGCTGCACCAGCTTGCATTCCCACCAACAGTGTAAGAGGGTTCCTCTTTCTCCGCATCCCCGCCAACATCGTTTCCTGTCTTGTTAATTTTCGCCATTCTGACTGGTGTGAGGTGTATCTCATTGTGGTTTTGACTTGGATTTCCCTGATGCCAAGTGATGTTGAGCATTTTTCCATGTGTCTGTTGGCCATTTGGATGTCTTTTTTGCAGAAATGCCTGTTCATTCTTGCACAGGGGCCATGCTAATCTCCTCTGTAAAAGAAATGTCTGTTCATGTCTTCTGCCCATTTCTTGACTGAATTATTTGTTTTTTGGGTTTTTTGATAAGTTCTTTATAGATTTTGGTAGAAATGCTTTAAAGTGCGTGTTCCTCATGTTGGATTTGGTGGTGTATCCTCCTGATGGAGTCAGTGTGTGCATCCCTGCTGGACACTGCAGTGGGGCGGGTGTGTCCCTCAGGGACCCACGTCAGAGGTGCGTGCTGTCCCTCTGGCCTCGTTGGCCTGCTTGCTGTGATCGCTGGTCAGGTGTTGTGTGATGTCCCCACTGGGCAGTTACTGGTTTTGTCGTAGCTAACAAGCAGTCTGTGGGGAGACCCTTTAAGCCCCTCATCTAATTGTCCCCTGGAGTTGGCATCTGTTGCTGCCTCTCTCAGAACGAGGATTTCCAGCTCCACATTGGGATGGACTCAAGGACACCTTTAAAAAAACCAAAAAAAAACCCCTACCATCCCTGGTTATTTTAGTGCTTGGATTGTCCCAGAGTCGTCCACAGTCCCTTCAGGCTGTGTCCTTGTGACATCCTCTGTCGTGTTCTGTTTTCTGAGCAATTTCTTACATTCTGGCAGAACAAGAAGCCCCAGGCTCATCTCACCTCTTCCCCGTTCCAGCCCCGAAATCAGCCATTTCTGTGAGGAGCTGTGGTTTCCCACCTCTGCCTTTTTCTCAATAAACTTTTTCTTTTAGAAAAGTTTTAGATTTACAGAAAAACTGTGTAGATAATACAGAGATCCCACACACCCGTCCCCAGCTCCGCTATTATTAGCCTCGTTACTATGGTACATTTATCACAACCAGTATTAATATATTATTACCAGCCTAAGTCCATGCTTTATTTGAATTTCCTTTCCTAAAGCCCTTTTCTGTTCCAGGACCCCACCTGGGATGCCACACGTCATATAGTCATCATGTCTTCTTACGCACCTTTGGACTGTGACACTTTCTCAGACTTCCCTTGTTTTTGATGAGCCCTGGTTCTTTTTATTTATTTTTATTTTTTAATTTTTAAAAAATATTTATTTGAGAGAGAGAGGTGGGAGGAGGGGCAGAGGGAGAGAATCTCCAGCAGGTTTCCCGCTGAGCACGGAGCCCGATGTGGGCCAGATCCTGGGACCCCCCCAGATCATGACCCGAGCTAAAATCAAGAGTTGGTCGCTCAACCACCCGAGTCACCCAGGTGCCCCAGCCCTGGTTCTTTTTAAAGGGGATGTGTCTGCATCTGGATCTGGGCATTTCCCAGCTCTGATTTCAGTGGCCAGAGCTGGGAAACTCACCACGGAAACACACATGCACACATACGTACACGTACGTGCACACGCCTACACACGCGTGTGCACAGACTCGGCTTAGGACTGGAGTTCTTGCCGGCCCCAGGCCATCTGCAGGGTGCTCTGAGCCTCCTTCCCCGTGGGGCCCTGCCTCCTTCCTCAGGGAGAAGCCGGCCGCACCATCGGCCCCTGCGCAGGGTTGCTCCCCCCACAGTGCTGCTGCGAGAGGCGGCCTACCAGCTGGAGTTCAGCTGCTTGGCCTTGCCCCCGCCGGGTGGCCCTGCTGCCCACTCGAGCCACAGCGGGCCCTCCTGTTTCTGTCTGCCTTTAGTTTTGTAGGTATTTCCCTTCCCATCCTTAGTGATTTAGTTTTATTTTTTGAATGTGTAGAACACTAATATGCTTTTAAAAGTAAAAATTCTACCAAGAAGTGGTTTCAGAAGAGCATCGCTCCCTCTGTGTCCCTTCCACTGTCCTGACCCCGGGTGGGAACCGGCGCCGTGGCTCCCGGGCTGCTGCGTGTGTGTGCAAGTGCACACGCGTGTGTGTTCTTGGCTCCCGTTCAGCGCGCGGGGGGCTGACTCCGCGTGTGTCCCTGCTGTCACGCCAGGCCGGCCACAGAGCGCTTCCCCCTCCTTTGCCGGCTGCATGCGCTCCATCGCGCCCCACAGCTGTTCACGGATTTCCCGCGTTTGGATAGCTCGGCAGTTTGCGGGGCCTTGTCCCCCTTGTGGGGGCGCCGTCCGAGCGCTTGCTCGCTTCGCACTGTGGGGCTTGTCTTCAAGGTGCGCCCAGAAGGGCTTGCTGGATCGAGGGCTGGGACGGTGACCCTTGCCGGGAGTGGTGTTGTCAGGCTCTGGGGTCTGCTGCTCAGAGGGGCGAAGTGGCATCATGGTGAGTGACCGTGAGTGAAGTCGAACGGGTGGGTCGCCTGTTCACTGCTTTTGCCCGCTTTTCTGTAGTGTTCTTGCAGTTCTTCTTTACATGTTGTGCTCTTTGTGAGTGAGGGCGTCTGCTCTCTCTCAGGTGAGTTTGCAGACGACTTCTCCCACTTTGCCATCCGCCTTTTCACCACGTCCCCGTTTCTTTCCACGTCTTCGTCTGCTCTGGAGGCCCTAACGAAATGCCGTGTGAACGCCAGACACGTATCCCTGCAGTGCTGGAGCCCAAGTCCAAGGTCACGGTGCCACCGATTTGGTTCTGGTGAAGCCCGACCTTGCAGCCGCTGCCCCTCCCACTGTGATGCCTCCAGGGCTGGGGTGGGGGGGGTGGGGGGCGGGGTGTGGCCTGGCTGCAGACAACCTTTCCCGAGTGCTGATTCCTAAAGAGAGCTGCCTTCTCCCAGGGCCCCTGGGGACCCCCTCACGGAAGGACCAGCCCTGGCCCCCGTACAGCCCTTCTCTGGAGAGTCGGCTGCTCCAAAGCATGCAGTCCCCTGTTGACCTATGGGGTGGCCCCCAGCCCCGAGGAGTGGAGGGGCCGTGCCCACAGGAAGGGATGCCAGGCCGCCAAGCCTGAGCCCTGCCATCAAGGAGAAGGCGGAGGGAAGCAGAACAAGGCAAGGGGCAGGTTCTCCCGAGGAAGCCCGTGCACGTACCAGGGCCGCTGGGCCGCAGACTCCGTCTCCAGAGGCCCGGAGGCTGCACGCCTGTCCCCCTCACCAGGCACAGCTCCAAGCTCAGGACCATTTTGCCTTTGCTTCTTTAATTCATTGTCAAGTGACCACCTTTTTTGCAAAGAGGACCGAAGTGTTATGACCCCTTTAGCCAGGATGAAGAATTGTCCCAGGTTATGGAACTCTCTTAAAACCACAGCCCTGCTTCTCACTGCTCATGTGTATGTTTACAAATACTGTCCTTGGTGGGATGAAACGACCGTGACCTGTCAGATGATTGCTGTGCCTTTGAATGACGCGTACTGTCAGGCGCGGCAGATTAAGTGACCGACTGTGTGTTGTTGGGTTTCCTTCTCCACCGTGAGTATGAAGGAAGTTAGCCTGCAGCAGCTGCCGAGTTCACCGTCCGTCTGATTTACAAGAGGCTTTGGCATCTAATTGACCAGTGTCTGGAAGGACAACTTCGGGCTGATGACACCTGTCCTGTGAGCCTTTGCTTTGTCTGGTGGCATCACCCAGGCCCTGGGTGCCTGTCTCTCTCCTGACCCTTCACCTTGTAGGCTCTCAGGCCTTGTGCAGTGCACCGCAGTGTCCAAGGACCCGGTGTCCTTTATGGAGAATGCTGAGAAATGGGTAACCTGGAGGCGGCCTTGCTCCTTGCTGGTTATCCAGCTCTTGCTGCTCTTGCGTGCCCGCCAGTCATGCGGGCAGATACCTGCCCCTCTGGAGGACAGTCCTTGGTCCCTGCCGCCTGCCGTGGTGGTGGGCGTTCTTGGGGCCAGGGTGCAGGTCACACAGCGGACGTGCCTGCCCCCAGCCTGGGGCTGGGTTCCCTCCAGAGGCTCCAGGGGAGAATCTCTGCTGCCTCTTGCAGGTTTTGGCAGCCGCTGTCCCCCCTTGGCTCACGGCCGTGTTTCTGCAGCTTCTGCCTGCACGTGGCCTTCCCTCTGTCTCTCGGTCTCAAATCTCTTTCTGTCCTGCTTTGTAAGGACACTTGTCATTGGATTTGGGGCCCACGTGGATAATCTGGATCTCCTAATCTCATAATACCTAATTACAACTGCATGGACCCTTTCTCCAAATCAGGTCACAATCGCAGCGTCCAGGGCTTAGGCTGTGGACCTGCCTTTTTGAAGCCGCCGTGGAGCCCCCCACAGGGAGCCAGGTTGCAGCATTCCCGGGGGTCAGGGTTGTTGTCTGTTTGGGTTCTGCCTGGTGGATTTGGTGGCCCTTCTGTTCCACGACAAACCCGGCTTAGAATCCAAGTATACTCCTTTGGCCTCTTGTATATCGTTTGCTGTTATAATTAAAAGTCTAAATGGGGAACAATTCAATGGTTTTCTTCTCTTTTTGTTTTTTTTTTTCTTTTCATGAAGCCAAACCCAGTTGGGCAGGATAAGATGTTATGAAGTAACGGACTTTATCTCAACCACTAGAATTCACCGACAGGAGGAGCCTTGTCACGTTGACCAGTTAAATAGTTGCTCTCGCTCTGCCCACCTGCTTGGATGCGCCTGACCTCCTCCGAGCCGGGGACGGGCTGGGGGGATCCGAGGGGCGTGGGGTTGGGGAGCTTCTCGCCTGCAGGTGTCACCCTGGCCTGGTGGAAGAGAGCGCGGGCTAATACGTGGCAACCGAATTGCCACTGAGCCCTAATTGTTGCAGAAATCTTTGTAAAGCAGTGATCAGTGACTCGCTAACCGTCTCTTCTTGTTGGAGCTGTTAGAGACAAAAGCGAGGGGAAGTGGATATGTATATAACTGTCAGGTACTCCGCACAGGGCAGAGCTATTATCGATCAAGAACTAGGAAACCAAAGGAACTGTGAAATTGGAAGACTGCGTATCAGAATCACCTAATTTGAAAGATTAAACCAGAAGGACTTGCACAAATAGCATGACAACTTGGATACATATTTTATTTTTGATTCTGTAATGAACTGGATTTTTTAAGGAGATGGCTGTTTACAAAAGTAGTCTAGAAATGATTGAATCTGCATAGTTTTTTTTTTTTTAAGATTTTATTTATTTGACAGAGAGAGACACAGTGAAAGAGGGAACACAAGCAAGGGGAGTGGGAGAGGGAGAAGCAGGCTTTCCGCTGAGCAGAGAGCCTGATGTGGGGCTCGATCCCAGGACCCTGGAATCATAACCTGAGCCGAAGGCAGACGCTTAACAACTGAGCCACCCAGGCACCCCGCATAGTTTTTTTTTAGTGGCCGATTTTGCTAATACATTTATAGTAACTTTTTTTAAAGTGCCAACTTCTTTTTCTTAATTTACTTATTTTTTTTTAAATTTTTTTATTGTTATGTTAATCCCCATACATTACATCATTAGTTTTAGATGTAGTGTTCCATGATTCATTGTTTGTGCATAACACCCAGTGCTCCATGCCGAACGTGCCCTCCTCAATACCCATCACCAGGCTAACCCATCCTCCCACCCCCCTCCCCTCTAGAACCCTCAGTTTGTTTTTCTTATAGTAACTTTTTAAAAAAGATTTTATTTATTGGGGTGCCTGGGTGGCTCAGATGGTTAAGCATCCGCCTTCAGCTCAGGTCACAATTCCGGGGTCCTGGGATCCAGTCCCACATCAGGCTCCTGGCTCGTCGGGGAGCCTGCTTCTCCCTTTCCCTCTGCCTCTCCCCCTGCTCATGCTCTCTCTCTCTGTGTCTCAAATGAATAAATAAAATCTAAAAAAAAAAAAAGATTTTATTTATTTATTTGAGAGGGAGAGAGCACAAGAGCCGAAGGCAGATGCTTAACCGACTGAGCCACCCAAGTGCCCTCAGTAATTTGGTTTTTAAAGAGCAGTGGATTTAGAGTCAACTTGCAGTCAGTACGGTTTGATGTCACCGTCATCAGCCAACGGGATGGGGAGCAGCAGGTATCTGGCACGTGTTGGAAGTGTTGAGCAGCGTCACATGCGTAGGCTTCTTACTTTGCTGGTTCTTTGTACTTCCAGGATGTGGTGGTGTTCTCATTGAACTGGCAGGGACCCAAGTCCCCGCTCACCCCTGTGACCGGGGCAGATGGGGTGGTAGCCTAGCCCGTGAGCTGAAGTTTGGCTCAGAACAGGCCCCACTGAAGTGAGGTTGGTCCACTTATGATGGGGCCTCAGGAAGAGGAATTAATTCAAGACCAGACGCTAACTCTGGACATTTCTCCCCCTGTGACTGAGGATCTAGCAGGATGGACGGGAGACCGTCGGGCAGAGGAACAGGACTGCCTGACTGGGGTGAGACGAACGTCCTTCCTCTTCCGTGTTGGGCGCTGCCCGCACATTCCCTCGGCTGGCCGTGGCCTAGCTGACCATCGAGCCCTCTGTGCTGGGCTCCAGCCAGAGTCCTTTGGTGTGCGTGTGTGACGATCTGCCTCGGGCAGATCCTGGCCGTGACAAGGGCATGGCAGCTCACCCCCGTCCCCCAAGTAAGCGGGGTCCCTTGGGAGCCCCAGCTGCTCTGCTGCAGCCTGGCCTTCTTCTGTGGCTTCGACACAGCCCGTGTCCGCGGGCCCCCCTCGGCTTCCCTCTCCTCGGGGACGATGTCTTTTACCGTCCCTGATGGGGCATGGGCTTCCCTTCCTTCCAGGAGTGTGAATCCCCCCTCCAGGCTGCCCGCCCTCCCCGTGCCCGGGGCCCGGATGGGGAGGGCTGCCTGCTTAGCGGATGTGGCTGGTGGTCTAGGGACCAGATGGGGTCACCCCGTTCCTCTTCTGTCCTCACCGCAGAGGGGAGCGGACAGCTCTCTGCTACCTGTGAGGAGGGCCTTAGGAGGCGGACGGCTGTGCTCATGCTCCGGTTACTGCCTACACCTTCCGGTTTTTCTCCTCCCGCATCACCAGCGTCACCGCCAGCGCCAGGCGGCGGGCAGAGGCGGGGTGGCTCCCGACCCCGGGGCTGGACTGTTTCAGTGTGACTCTGGTCGGGACAGCTGTGCGCCGGGGCTGGAAAGCGCCTTGCTGGGCTCCCAGTCCGACTGGCTTGCCGAGGGCCCTGTGGCCTCCGGCCGAGAGCCGGCCTTCCTGGAGTCCTGATGTGCTGCCTCCCGGGGAGCTCGGCGGAGCCGGGGTGTCTGATGGCGCCTCTCGCACGGCGGCCGTCGCAAGTCTCACTGCCCAGCTCAGCAGGGGTTCCAGGCCTGGAGTGTGGCTTTATTCGTAATTCTGAGTGAACCGATGAAGTTTAATGGTACCATTAAAACATGCTGAGTCAAGCCTGAAACTGTATTTGAGAAAATGACTTTTCCCTAATCCCAGGTTTTCCTTAGTGTCCTCATTGCTTTCACCTGGCCAGTGATAGAGAAGGCAGAAGAAGGAACGGCACAGAAAATTGGGCCTGGCCGGTTTCCCAGGTACACAGAGTCACATATGTGAAATGTACCGTTCGTTATGAGCGGAAATGTAGCTGGAGAAAATGTGTGTGAATAATACCAAATTGAATTCCACGTGCATCCTTCATTATCACTAACACCAAGCGTCATTCCTAGTGTTTTCCTAATGGATGTGGGTAGATGTGGGCAAGAGACAGCGTGCTTACAGATCTGCACAAAGAGCCTCGGGGAATCAGGGGGGTCGGAAGGATGGTGTCGGTCTTTAAAAGAAAGGCCGCTGCTGCCTTGAGCCAGAAGGGAGATCCATAGAGGAGAGGGTGCTGGTTAGGTTGGCAGGGAGGTCTCAAGGTGGGCGGCTACTTCCCTGCCCTCCGAGCTTCTGTGTTGTGCCCTCCTGCTCTGGTTCCTTCTGCGTGACCCTGCCTGGCCGAACTGCTCCCTCGTGACATCTGCAAGGTGGGTCTCGTGTAAGTCATGCACCGACGCACGTCGTTTCCCTTCTAGGCAGCCTCGGTCACCTCTCTATCCAGCGGGGCGTGTATGCACATGGTTCGCTGGGCTGTCTGGAACCCCTTGCTGGAAGCCGGCTCCGGGAAGGTGATCTTACCTCTGCAGGGTGGGATCCGGCCCAACCCCTCGCACTGTCTGGTCTATAAAGTACCCCCGGCCAGCATGAGCTCCGAAGAGGTAAGTTGTTCAGATACTTCGTGAGTATGACTCTTTGCCCGTGAGCTTCTAGCAAGTTCATACATTTTCAAAACCAGAAGTTGACAGTTAGGTTTGTGGATGTGTCATGAGCAGAATTTTTTCATCTCATGGATGTGCCCTTAAAGGATGAGCATGATTGCTGACTCACGTCAGCTGTGAACTGAGGCAGGTTTTTATCTTGGGGCTTAGGACATCCCCATTCACACATCAGTCTTGCAAGATGGCCAGAGGGCCTGTGACTTTTATTTGTACACACTGTGCAAACAGGGTCCACTTCTGTGCTGTGCGTGTACATGTGGAGGATGGGCCTTGTGCGGTGCCAGGGCTGTGGTCAGCGCCGGGCAGTGGGAGTCAAGCCTGGCTCATCTCTATGACCAGTTTCTCGTGCCTGCTGGCCCTTGGCTCCTTCCAGCTTTGCATGGAGGGCAGGCCACAGCAGGAGTTTAAAAATCCATGTTTGGAATGAAACTTTCTCTGAACCCTGGTAGAGAAGACAGGTAAAGGGGGCGGGGCCGGTTGAAGGGTGTGCGAGGGCTCTGCTCTGCCGGCCACTGCCAGCCTTGCCCGATGGGTGGCAGGGACCCAGGGAGCCACAGGTACCGCGGGAAAGTGCTGCTGGCGACGGAAGCCCATCCCGATGCCAACGTCACCCAGTGTCGCACGCAGGGTGCTTGGATCTGCCCGCGCTCCTGAACCGCGCTCCGTCTGTCTCAGCGGTGTGGCGAGGAGCCTTTTACTGCTCACCCGTCTCATTTTTCTTAGGTGAAGAGACCGTCCCTGGCCTTTCAGTGAATCGTCTGTGTGCTGACCTAGCGACAAATGTTATTTTCAGTGTTGTTATTTATGATGTGGGTGATGGTTTGCAGACCTGGATAAGGGAACAGCTGATTGCACAGCTTTTCTTACTACGGGACCGTCTCATTATGGGACCGCGTTTTGCTGCATTCCCTCACGGACTAGTCTGAGCCCTTAGTGTAAAACTGCCATTAGAGATCCTGAAGCCGTTGCCCCTCTCTCTCTCTCTTGGTATGTATATATGTATGTATTTAAATATTTATTCTATTTAATTTTAGCCTTGTCATGCCATGACATTCCCTTCACTTTCTAAATGTGTAAACTGTATTGGGGGATAAGTGTTTGGAAGACTTGACTATCTTGAGGACACAGATATATCAAATACTGCCATTTTTCACAAGGAATGTCACTTCTAATTGGGGTTTTTCAACCTCGGTGCTGCTGACATTTTGGGCCAGATAATTCTTTGCTGTGGGGATTGTCCTGTGCTTCAGAGGACGTTCATCCCCAGCCCTGGCCTCTACCTGCTAGATGCCCATAGCGTGCCCCCACCTGCGACACACTGAGTTGTCTGTGGACGTTGCCAAATGTCTCCCGAGGGCAGAATTGCCCCTGGTTGAGACCACTATTCTAAGCATCTATAACTAACCTAAAATAATGAACCAAAACTGGTCAGAAACTTAATTCTGCTTCCTCCTCTGCTTCTTCCTGCGTTTGTCTTCTCTAGCACCGTCAGCCTCTGTCCAGGCAGACGGTGTGGAGGCCCACGTGTGCCTCGTCTCTGCCCCCACCCGGGCCGTTCTGTGTCTTACTCGTCCATTCAGTGAACTTCTACTGAGCACCTATATGTACCCTTGGAAAAACATCCCCGATCCCGTGAACTTACCCTTAAGGGGAAGTGGCAGATATTAATCAGAGGAAAATATAAATATTAGAAACATCCCATAATTTTTGGCTAAGTAAATTTGGGGGTTTGTGTTATGATTATTTCAATGTTATTTCCTGTGTAAGTAAGTAGTGTATTATGATTGTTTTCTTTCTTAAACAATGCCTGTATTTTTCCAAGTAATTGTCTTTTAAAAAAATTTTATATCTCCAGAGGCAGCCACTTTCAACCCTTAGCTGTGACTTACGGTGTTTACTTTGTTTCCAAATATTATGCTTCTACTGCTATTTCTTAGTTTATCAATTTTAGATATTATGTATTGACTTCTAATAATGATAGATGAGAACTTTAGCTTTTTGATACACTCCTACGCTCTTTAAAGAAACCACTCTGTCCTCCCACTGTGTTGCCTTGGATTCAGGGACTGTTTGTTGCCAGAAGTGTGCAGCACAATGGGGTCTGGCTCGAGGGTTGTGAAGCCCCAGGGAACTGAACCAGTCTGGGGAGGCCACGGAGAGGGAGGGGCTTGGGAAACAACCCCATAACATTGTTTAAGAAATGCTGGGTTAGCCCTCAGGCTGCACATGCCTGAGTCTGACCCTGAACTGCTGTACCAAAGACCCAGAGAACTGACTGTGGATAGACCACCAACCCCGTCCCAGTGTTGCCCTGGGTGGATCACATGCAGGAGGGATCCGAATAGTGCTGCACGGGTTTGACAACCCATAGAAGGCTGGTTGGAAACTGTGGCCTGAGCCTATTGTGCTGGTTTCTGATGAAACAGAAATATCAACATACTCCACAGGATTTAAGTGAGACTCAGAGTCTCCTAACATAATATTCAAAATGTCTGTGATATAATCTAAACTTAATTGACATGCAAAGAACCAGGAAAATCTCAACTTTTAGAGAGAAGACACTCAACAGATACCAAAACATTCCATGCAAACACTAATCAAAAGAAAACAGGAGTGTCTGTATTAACACCAGATAGAGTGGACTTTGGAGCAAAGGAAGTTTCTGGGAATTAAGAAAGATATTACCCATGATAAAAGAGTCAATTCACCAAGAAGACATAGCAGTCCTAAAAGTGTGTGCATCTAACACAGAGCTTCAAAATACATAAAGCAGAAACTAATTAGTAGAAGTGAAAGGGCAAACAGACAAATTTATGGTTCTAGTTGGAGACTTTAACACCCCTCTAAGTAAACCAGGGAACACATGGAAAATCACTGAGGACACGGAAGAACTGAATGACATCATGAACCGTCGGGATCGACATGACTTCTCTAGAACCCTGCGCCCAACAGCAGCAGAACGCACATTCTTTTCCAGTGCACAGGGAACATGCAGACAGACCACATCCTGGGCCATAAAACAAACCTTCACAATTTCTAAAGAACTGGAATTATACAGGGTATGTTCCGTGATCATAACAGGATTAAACCAGAAGGCGATAACAAAGATAGGAGTAAAAAGTACGGGCACTTGGAAAGTAGACAATACATTTCTAAATAATCCGTAACTCAAAGAGGAAGCCTCAGGAAGAAATAGAGGATGTTTTGGACTGAACAAAAGTGAAAATACATCAAAAGGTGGAGGATGCAGCTGATGCGTGCTTCCAGGGAAATTGATAGCATCAGGTGCTTGTATTAGTACAGAAGAATGGTCTCCATTCAGTAATCTTATCTTCCACATGTATGAGCAAGAGAAAGAAGAACAAACTAACCCTAAAACCAGCAGAAGAAAGTGGTAATAAAGATAAAGAGCAGAAACCAATGAAATTGAAAACAGAACAGTACAGAGACAATAGAGAACAAAAATAGAGAAAATCAATGAAACCAAAAGTGGATTCTTTGAAAAGATCAATAAAATTGATAAATGTCCAGAAAGAGCTACAACAAGAGAGGACTCAAATTGCTGCTGTTAGGAGTGGAAGAGGGACCATCACTGCTGGCACCACAGGCATCAAAAGGACAGTAAAGGAACACTGAGCAACTCTGTGCCTAGAAATTTGGCAATTTAGATGAAATGGATCAATTTATCTTAAACCAGAAATTATCAAAACTCACCCAGGATGAAGTAGACAAACTGAGTAGTCCTATGACTATTACAGAAGCTGAATTTGTGGTTAAAACACTTTTGAGAAAGCAATATCCAGGCCTATTCACTCTGAATTCTACCAAACGACTTAAAGAAGAAAGAAGAGCAGTTTTATTCAATCTCTCCCAGGAAATAGAAGGATGGGAACAATTCCTAATTCACATAATGGGGCCTGTACTATCCTGATAACAAAATTAGAGAGAGACAGCATAAGAAGACCATGGACACATGTCCCTCATGGACATGGCTGCAGAATCATCAACAGAATACTCATAAATTGAATCCAACAATATGGAAAGAAGACAACACCATGACCAAGTGGGGGTTTGTCCGAGAAATGCAAGGCTGTTTTTGTTTTAAAAATTAATAAATATAATTCACCATAGTAGAGCCTGAAGAAGGTAAACTGTATAATCATAGCAATTGACACACACAGGCATTTGACAAAATTCAACATTGATTTATGATAAAAAAAAACTGTGAGCAAACTAGGAGAAGAGAAGCCCCTCCTTCTGCTCAGGGGCATCCGCACAAACCCGTCAGTGAGCATCCTACTGAGTGGTGAGAGGTGGAGTGCCGTCCCCCTCAGATCAGGGACAAGTGAGGGATGTCCACTCAGCATCCAGAATCTTGTTCAGCATCGTACCCGAAGTCCTAGCCAGGGCATGAAGGCAAGAAGACAAAATAAAAGACACACAGATTGGAAAGGGAGAAACAGAACTGTACTTGTTTGCAGATACCATCGTTGTTTGTGTGGAAAATCCCCAGGGATCTACAAAAAAACCCTGCTAGAATAAATTAGTGACTTTATTGAGGTTGTGGGAGACAACAGGAGATCAAGATAGAAAAATCATTCATTTCTGTATGTTAGCAATGAAAAGTTGACAAGCAAAATAAAAAAAAAAAAAGCAGTATTACTTACAAAGCCCTTTCCCTCAACAAGATAAATCTAATAACAGGGTGTTTACGGGATCTGTCTGCTGCGAACTGTAGCCCGTTCCTTTTGCTGCATGTCACTATTCTTGTCGTGGTTACTCTTGGTCTTGGGTGAGATCACAGAGAACCTACATAACTGGAGAGACACGACATCTTTATGGATGGGAAGATCCAATATGATAAAGATATAAATTCTCCCCTAATTCATCTGTAGGTAATGTAATTTTAATCAAAATCCCAGCAGATTTTTTTTTTTTTTTTGTCTACATATAGAAAAACTGATCCTAAAATTTATACAGAAAGGCACAGGAATTAGAAGAGTCCAAAGAATTTTGACCAGAGCAGTGAAGTTGGAGGAATCACACCCCCCTGTTTGACATTTAGAGTAAAGCTTCCGCAGCCCCTGTAAAGGGCTGTGTGAGGGATTGGCACATAAGTCAGGGGAACAGAACAGAGTCTAGAAGTAAACCACAGTGTCCTATAGAATGAACTCCACACGCACCACATGACCCAGCAGTCCTGGTCTCGGAGACATGAAGACTTAGGTTCACACAGAAACATGTGCCCCAGGGTTTGTAACCACCCGCACTGAGAAGAGCCCAAAGTTGCTTAAACCTGTGAATGCATGAATAAACCGTGCACGTTGTACCATAGAATGCCGCTCAGCAGGAAAAGGAACCGATGACTGATACGTCCTACTGCTTGGATGAGTCTCATCAGCATTGTGTGGAGTGCAGGAAGCCAGGCTCAAAAATGATCTGTCATGTGGTTCCATGTCTATGACATCCTGGAAAGACCAGGCTGCCATGACGGAGGGCAGCTCAGTGACGGTGGGGCCAGGCGGGGGCAGCACGAGGGAGCGTTTGGGTGATGCACTGCTCTGCGCCCCGATTGTGGTTACATGTGTTAAACAGAACGATACACCCACATTTAAAAGGTCAGTTTTACATAGGTTTGTTTAAAAACACAGGCAGACCTGGAGAAATGGGATTTCTGGTTGTGTAAGAGTCTTCCCTGCTAATGTGGTCTTCTGGGATGTTAATGCCACGGCTGACTGTTTCTGCTCAAGAAGTGACTTGATTATAATCTAAACACACGAGGCTTCAGCCGTCCCTGGGTTGACGTCGACTTTGGGCCGGGGGACCCATTTCTGGCTGTAACACAGGGGCACTGGTGAAGGGAGGCGGCTGCCATTGTTCTCACTGTGTCAACCGTAGGTGAAGCAGGTGGAGTCGGGGACCATCCAGTTCCAGTACTCGCTGAGCCCCGAGGGACACCTGGACACAGCCACAGGGCTCGTCCACAGCCCTGAGGCAGAGCGGCAGCCTTCCAGGAGGCCACCCACATCCCCTGCAAGTAAGTGTTTGCAGAGAACTGACTTTTCGAGCGCATGGCATGACTTTATCTGTTCCCAAGGAAAAATACTTAGTCCAGTACGATAACATTTATTCGGTAATTGCCACAGATGGCTTTAATTTGGGTCCGTTGGCTGAGCTTTTGCTTAATATGGAGGTAGAGAGTTGGACGGTGCCAGAGCGTGGCCCGGCACCCTGTCACCTGTTTCTCACAGCCCTCTGACCTAAGGCCTGTGGAAGGCTCTGCTGGTGACACTCAATGGGGCAGGTAGCATGGGGCCCTGCAGACGCGGGCTCGAGAGTTAGAGCGTGGCCAAGAGCCACGGGCTGCCGTCTCTGGGGCTGTTAATGTGCCGGCCATTTGTTGTTCTGGAAAGTTGCTTTCTACTGCCTGGAAGCGCTGTCTGGGAGTGGGGTGTCTGATCTCAGCTTGTGGCTTTGAGAAAGGGAGCGAGGGATACCAGCAGAGCGACGTCCTTCCCGGGGGCAGTGACGTGTCACGTGGGTGCGGGTAGCGAAGGAGCGATGGCTGCTGGGCTTGTGTCTGGCTGGCTCAGCGCCGCTTGGCTTCTGCCCAAGGACCCCTGAGCCAGCGTCTGACTGAGAAGCCCACCTGTCAGGCCCCCGCAGGGCTTTCGTCAGAGGGGTGTTGAAGAAGTTCACTCTGCAGGGCACTGAGCCCTGGCCCGAGGCTTCTAGAGATCGCTCCAGCTGAAAGAATGTTCTAGATCATAGGGGGTTCATCTCTTAGAAAGTTAGGAAGGTAGGGAATGAACAAATGTGTAAGCCTGCAGAGGGGAGCTTAGTGCTGCTCCATCTTCCCGATGGACGCTGCTCGTCTCCAGGGAGGACCTGCCGGTGTCTTGGCTGCAGGTGCGGGGCAGAGGCACTGGTGGGTCTGGGACTCGTTTGGGACTGATTTTTTATGAGTTGAGATTCTAGTTTGTGGAAACTGGTCTTGTTGAATTTAATTTGACAATTGGTGGAAGCAGTCCACTTATTTCTTTGGCCTAGACCTTGACACAGTGGCCACTGTCTTCATGGTCTTCCAGGGTTTTCTGAGATACCTGAGTGTATTCAGATACCAGACAAATAGTCTGTTGCTTTGGGCCAAACCACATCATTAAGCATTTTCCTACTTCTCAAAAAGGCAGTGCATTTGATGGTTTTAGTTGTTCTTTCAATTTTTGAATATCATGCTCACCAGCTTGTTCCCAGGATTTCTGTTTACCACCAGAGTGTCTATTGATAACCAGTCTTTAACGTCCGCGGCCCCACTGGCCGTGGGGCTGTTGCCAGGATATCTGCTGGAGTCCCTGCAGTGGTGGGTGGAAGGCATGTATTTTCTGTCAGGGTCCGTGTAGAGCGTTTCCAGTTTTTCTTGATAAAGTTGAACGCCTTGAAGGCATGGAATATATCGTTTAAAAATACTAAACAAAGGGTGCAATTTATTTCCCACCCATTCTGTAAATCTAGCATCTTTCCTTCCTTGGCGTATATTCGTAGTTACATTTTATTTTTTAATTTTTTTAAAAGATTTTATTTATTTATTTGACAGAGAGGGAGAGACAGAGAGAGAGGGAACACAAGCAGGGGGAGTGGGAGAGGGAGAAGCAGGCTCCCCGCGGAGCAGGGAGCCCGATGCGGGGCTCGATCCCAGGACCCTGGGATCATGACCTGAGCCGAAGGCAGATGCTTAACGACTGAGCCACCCAGGCGCCCATAGTTACATTTTAAAAATAAAACGAATACCGACCTCTGAGAAAGGTAAATATGAAAGATAGTGTCTTAGATTATAAAAACAGGTAAACATTGTGATTAAATATTTTTGATGAAGTTACTCAAAAAAGGACAGTAGTGAAAGGCAGTAGGCGTAGTTCCTCTCCGTCTGCGGAGAGGCCTGGATAGATGGAGTCCCTGGAGGACGCGCTTGCACAGCTGGCTTTGCGGGGAAGATGGAGTGACTTTTCCCGGAAAGGAGTTTTCAGGGGTTTAGTTTACGGTGCCGTCATGGTGCTGGAAACAAGCAGCTGGTTTCTTTGAAGACTTTCTGATCAAATTAATTCTAAGCAATGATGGGATTGCTTAGATTGTGTGGATGGGATTGGCTGCCTCGGGCGCGCGCCAGGGGTATGGGCCGTGGGCTTGGGCTCACCTTCTCAGTTGCCTTGACTGTTGTCGTGTGCGGATCTGGGATTTAAACCTGGTCTGCCACTCCCTCTGCTTCCTAGAATTATCTATTAATTGATTTTTTTATTTTTAAAAAAGATTTTATTTATTTATTTGAGAGAGAAAGCGCGCATGCACGCATGAAAGGGGGGGGCGGGGGCAGAGGGAGAAGCAGGCTTCCCTCAGAGCAGGGAGCCCGACATGGGCTCGATCCCAGGACCCGGAGATCATGACCTGAGCTGAAGTCAGACGCTTAACGACTGAGCCACCCAGGCGCCCCCATTAATTGATTTTTTGCTTGGGATTTACGGAGATTCTTGGATCTCTGGGTTTATAGTTTTCATCACATTTGGAAAAATTTTTCATCCCATCCTTCAGTTTCCGCGTTCTCCCTCCTCTGCAGCCCCCGTCACACAAACGTCAGGCCTCTGGAAGTCCTGCTGCACGCAGCTCGCGGCGCTCTGTTCCTCGCACTGCTCTTGCTTTCTGCACTGGAGACGGTTTCTGTTGCCGTGTCTTCAGGGCTGCTCTCCTCTCTTCTGCGGCGTCTGGTCTCCCGTGCACGCCAGCCAGGCTGCTTCTCGTCACAGATGCCGTTGTTTCATCCCAGGAAGTTCTGTCTGGGTCCGTTTTACATCTTCCCTGTCTTCACAGGGCATGTTCAGTGTGTCCTCTAGCTTTCTGAACACATGAAATGTAGGTTGTAACTCCTTTAATATCATTGTTTGTGAATTCTGATAATCTTTGTTAGTTCTAGCTCAGTTTTTACTTACTTTTATTTATTTTTTTTGAGAGAAGGAGAGCGAGTGAGTGGTGAGGGCAGAGGGAGAGAGAATCTCAAGCAGACTCTGCACTGAGCATGGAGCCTGATGCGGGGCTCGATCTCAGGACCCTGAGCTCATGACCTGAGCCAAAACCAAGAGTCAGACACTTAACTGACTGAGCCACCAGGTGCCCCAATTCTCGCTCAGTTTTGATTGGGTAATTTTTATCCTAATTTGGGTTGTATTTTTCTGCTTCTCTGCTCTCAGTATTTTTTATTAGATTACAGATATTGTGAATTTTCTTTTATCGAGTGCTAAATACTTTTGTATTTGATAAATACTCTTGAGCTTTGGGAACAGTTTGATCCTTTTGGATCTTGCCCTTAAGATTTGTTGGATGGGGGGCGCCTGGGTGGCTCAGTCGGTTAAGCGTCTGCCTTTGGCTCAGGTCATGATCCTGGGGTCCTGGGATCGAGCCCTGTGTCCGGCTCCCTGCTCAGCGGAGAGCCTGCTTCTCCCTCTCCGTCTGTCTGCCACTCTGCGTACTTGTGCTCTCTCTCTTATCTCTCTGTCAAATAAATGAATAAAATCTTAAAAAAAAAAAGGATTTGTTAGATGGGACCAGATCAGCTTTTAGTCCCCACTGACAAGACCCCTTTGTGTCCTCTACCTGACATCTCCCGAATTACGAGGTTTTCCAGTCTGGCCTGCGCAGTGGGCCTGTTTCTGGCCTCCTATAAGCACTAGGGACTGTCCCAGTGGCTCTTGCCCCAGCATTGGGTACTTTCCTGTTCAGTCATCTGCTGGATCCTAGAGGGGACCCTCTGTAAATGAACAGAGCTCCCTTTCTGTTCACCTTGTCCTGTCTGGTGCTTGGCCCTGCACACTGGAGCTTCCTCAGTCTTGGGCCCCCAGCTCTGTCTTCTCCATCAGGGGTCCCCTGTGCCCCATCTCCCTGCACCGTGACCGGAGACGCACTAACTGCGGTAAGCTGGGGCAGTTGCAGGGCTCCCTTCTTTTGTTCCCTGCCCCTCGGGATCACTGTCCTTCGTTGCCTGACTTCTGTTGTCTTGAAACCTGTTGTTTCGTATATTTTGTCAGCTTAAAAAATTTTGTTTCAGATGCCTTTGTTTCTGGTCACTGTTTCTTGACTCCATGTTGGCCAGAAGTAGACGTCTTTGCCTGCTGTTCATGGTTTCTGGGCTGCTGAAGTCCTCCACCCCGGGGCTGATAGTCCCGTGGTTCTGAAAGTTTTCCCGGCTGCTTTGTGCTACCGTGATTCACTAGACATGCTCTGTGTTTTCGTGACTTTGAGTCGGGCTCATGCTCTCTGCTGGAGCGTATCTCCCCTGTGCACTGCATTTATTTTACTTTGAGATAGATTCTTTTTTTTTTAATTAAAAAATTGCATGGTTAAGAACAGCCAAGGCAGTTTTGAAGATGGAAAGCGGCTTCACCTTTCCTGATTTGCAGATGTATAGAGTTACAGTAATTAGAACAGTGTGGCATTGGGACAGATAGACAGATAAGAAGATGCAGTAAAGAGTGTGATGGATGGACAAGTTATAGATGAGTGTGTGCTTTACTATTATTGTCGTAACAAATTACCATAAATGTAAAGTGGCTTAAAATAGTACGAACTTACTGTCATACAGTTCTGGAGGTGAGAAGTCCAAAATGGGTCTCACAGGCTGACGAAGAGGTCTTGGTGGGGCTGGTTCCTTCTGGAGGCTCCGGGGCAGACTCTGTCTTCTTTCCAGCCTCTAGCGGCTGCTGGATCCTTTGGCCCCTTCCTCCCTCTTCAGAGGCACCGGGCAGTTTCCAGATCTCTCTCTGACTCTGATCTCCTGCCTCCCTGTCACGTATAAGGACTGTTGTGATTGCGTTAGGGAGACCCGATCATCCAGGAGTCTCCCCGATGAGCAGCCGTTGTTACAGGCTGGGCAACATCATTACATTGACGGGTTCTGGGGATTTCTGGGGTGGGAGCATTGTTCTGCTTACCAGCAGGAGTAGGGAGGGACCAGTCACTTAACCGTGCGGGAATGACTGTCCATAAGGGACACATAAAATTAGATCCTAATTTCATATCATGTGCAAAAATAAATTTTAGGTGGATTATGAAACAAAACTCTAGAAGTGGTAGAAAACTCTAGAATTAGAAGATCAGAAAGAAGAAAGATTGTAGAAATAGCTGCTCCAAATCAATAAGAAATAACGAAAATGGGAAAGAAAAATGGGCAAAGCACATGAACAGGGGATTTCCATGGAAGAAGCCAGGGTGGCCAGTGAGCATGAGACAGGGCTCAGTGTCACTAGTGATTGGAGAAATGCACAATACAATGAGGAATCATTTCATTCCTCGCCCCCTCCCCACCGCTGGGGAGATGTACCTTTCTTATAGCACGAGGTTCACGAGGATGCTCGTGGGGAAAGAGGGTCTTACCACGCCGGCAGGAATGCCATGCAGACAGATGCTTTGAGGAGCAGTTTCATAATATTTAGTTCATACCCTGTGACTCAGAGGTGCTGTTTCTAGATGCCCGCAGAGACCAGCTGGTTCCTCAGTGCATGGTGGCCTGCCCACTCCCCCTGGGGGATGGAAAAACAAGCTGGTGTATTTGGACGACCAGATGCCATACAGCAGTCAGAATGAACCAAGTAGATCTTTGCATGTCCTCAGGGATGAATCCTCAAGACCGTGTGTGGAGTGAAGACGGCAAGTTCTGGAAGGAAGTGTATGACGTGGCAGCCTTCAGTAACTTTGAGAACAGTCACGTGTATCATTGACGGGTGTGTGTGTGCTGATGGGATGACCCTGGACCACTTGCTGGCTGTCTCTGTTCCTCAGTTTTCTCACCTGTGAAATGGGATGCAGCAAAGGCCTGAGTAGGAAAAAACAAAACTTGAGAAACCTTAGGAAAAAAATTGGAGGATATTTTCATGACTTTGGGGTTAGGAAAGCTTTCTTTCTTTCTTTTTTTAAAAATTATTTTTTTATTTTTTATTTTTAGAGATTATTTATTTGAGAGAGAGTGAGTAAGCGCGAGCAAGCATGAGCAGGGGGAGGGGCAGAGGGAGAGGGAGAAGCAGACTCCTCAATGAGCAGGGAGCCTGATGCAGGGCTTGATCCCAGGATCCTGGGATCATGACCTGAGCCAAAGGCAGATGCTTAACTGACTGAGCCACCCAGGCACCTAAAAGGAGATCCATTTTAAAAAGAGACAATAAGGGTGCCTGGGTGGCTCATTGGGCTCCTGGTTCAGTGGGGATTCTGCTTGTCCCTCTGCCTCTGGCCCTCCCCCTCCCTCTGCTTGTGCTCACACACACACACACACACACACACACACACACACACACACTGTCTCTCTCTCAAATAAAGAAAATCTTTTTTTTTTTTTTTTAAAGACAATAAACAAACTACCAAATATTTTAGGTAGCAAAAAGAAGGATGTACCACGCTGCGAGATGTGCGATACTGGGGAAGCTGCATATCTGGGACAGGGAGTATATGGGAATTCTCTGTCCTTTCTGCTCAGTATTGCTATGAATATAAAACTGCCCTAAAAATAAATCCTATTTAAGAAAAGAAAGAGATAGAGGGAATGACTTGTGGGAAACTTTGTAGTTATGCCCATCTTGATTTGATTCACTTGTGTTCAGGATTTCTGTCTGTCTCCATAATTGAGCTTCCTCTGTGGCAGAGGTCAGCAGACTTCAAGGCCAGATAGTAAATATTTCAGCCTTTGTGGGCCGGATGCCCTACCGCAGCTCCTCTCTGGTGCTGTCTGGTGAAAGCCATACAAACGAGCTTGGCTGTGTTACAATAAGAGTTCATTCACAAACACAGGTTGTGGGCTGAATCTGACGAGTGGGCTGTAACGGGCGGATCCCTGATCTATAGCTTTCTTTTTTGTCATGTCTTTATCAGTTTTGGTATTTGGAGTGTGCTAGTTTTGCAAAATGAGTGTTTAGTTAGGGCTCTCTAGAGAAACAGAACCAGTGGGCTATCCATGTAGGAAGAGATTTATTATAAGAAGTTGGCTCACACCATCCGTGGAGGCTGAGAAGAGGCTCAGGAAAGCTGCTGGTGTAATTAGTCCGAGTCCAGAGGCCTGAGAGCCAGGGAAACCCACTGTGCAGATTTCGGTCTGGGTCTGAAGGCCTGAGAAGCAGGAGCACAGAGGGCAGGAGAAGATGGGCGTCCCAGCTCCATGGTCAGGCAGGAGGGGCCCAGTTTCTCCTTCTTCCACTCCTTGGTTTTATTCAAGCCCTCATCATCCCACAGATGGGATGATGCCCACCCACACTGGGGAGGGCACACCGCTTCCCTCAGTCAGTCTATTCAAATAGTAATTTCATCCGGAATCACCTTCACAGAGACACTCAGAATGATGGTCGGCCACATATCTGGGCCCCTGTGATCCATCTTGTCTACTCGACACAAAAAATTCATCATCACAATGAGTTACGATGCTTTCTGTCTTTTTCTGGGCTTTAAAATAGTTTCAACAGAAGGCAGGACCTGTTTCTTGAAGGTTTGATAAAACTTACCTATAAAGCCATCAGGAACTTAGTGACTTTGGAAACGATTTTCGGACAATGTTAATATTTTTTTTAATTTTTATTGTTATGTTAATGACCATACATTACATCATTAGTTTTTGATGTAGTGTTCCATGATTCATTGTTTGTGCATAATACCCAGTGCTCCATGCAGAACATGCCCTCTTTAATACCATCACCAGGCTAACCCATCCTTCCACCCCCCTCCCCTCTAGAACCCTCAGTTTGTTTTTCAGAGTCCATCGTCTCTCATGGTTCGTCTCCCCCTCCGATTCCCCCCCTTCATTCTTCCCTTCCTGCTATCTTCTTTTTTTTATTCTTAACATATATTGCATTATTTGTTTCAGAGGTACAGATCTGTGATTCAACAGTTTTGCACAATTCACAGCGCTCACCATAGCACATACCCTCCCCAGTGTCTGTCACCCAGCCACCCCATCCCTCCCACCCCACCCCCCACTCCAGCAACCCTCAGTTTGTTTCCTGAGATTAAGAATTCCTCATATCAGTGAGGTCATATGATACATGTCTTCTCTGATTGACTTACTTCGCTCAGCATAACACCCTCCAGTTCCATCCACGTCGTTGCAAATGGCAAGATCTCATTCCTTTTGATGGCTGCATAGTATTCCACAGACAATGTTAATCTTGAAAACAACCAAGGTTATTGAGCAGCAATTGGATTTATTCCAGAATAGCAGAGGAATTGCAAATGGGGATGTGCAGACCATGGTGAAAGCTAGGCCAGTCCCGAGAGCAGAGGAGAGCGACGGCCCGCTCATAGAGGGAAGGAGGAGGCTGGGAGGGGTGGTTTTGAGCAGAAGTTCACTGGAGTAAAAGAGAGCTCTGAGTGGCGGCTTCTCATGGGCTGCAGGTCCCTGCTGGTCCCCAGGCACGGCCAGGTGGGGGTGGGGGCACCCTGCCGACCCCCACTCCATCCCCCATCTCGTTGGGGTTTCCTTGGCTCGTTTCCACAACCTTTAAGTTTCTGTTATGGTTTATGCCTCTATTTAGGTTTTCCATCTCAGCTCATGTTAACTTTGGGGATACATAGTCTTGTAGACTAATGGTTAATTTCATTTAGTTTACTAAGATCCTGAGATAAACTTGTATCTAACATAAAAATCCTAATTTCTATCTCTGTGTAGGTTCCCTTTGTCATCCCTGATCTTTTGGCGAGTCTCTCCTTCTCTGGGTCAGACTTATCAGAGGTGTTTCCCTTTCATCCTCTGTAAGGAATCAGCTTTTGGTTTCCTTTATTGGTTCTCATGCTGTTTTGAAGTTTCTGATTGTATCTTTAATTTTAATCTAATTATAATTTAATTTTATATGAGTTTGCCTTTATTAATCCCCTCCTCTTTTTTTTTTTTAAAGTTTTAAAGAAGTTGAATGTTTAGCATATTTCCATTTGTCTGTTTAATGAAAACATCTAAGGTCCTGTGGTTTCCTTCCAAGTACCTCTTTGACTCTATTTCAGATTTTTTGAGCTGTGGTGTTATTTCCTAAATTATTGGTTTCAATTTCTATTTCCCTTTGACCTCGAATTTAGAAATGAAAAAAAATAGTCTCGCGTTAAAGTATCCACACTGAACTTGTCTTGCTTGTCTTCAGAGCCCGGAGCAGGCGTCTCCCTGGTGAGCGCGCACTTTCACCGCCCACAGCTCTTTGGAGATCCGTTGTTTATTTCATCCTGTTGTTGGTTCCGGGGTCTCCTCCTCCCCCCGCTGCCCTTGGACTGAATCAGTCCGGTTTGCCATGGTGACAGATAATCCCCAGATCTCACCGGTTTAAAACACAAAGGTTTGTCTCCTGCTGTCCCTCCCCATCCGTCAAGGGTTGGTAGCAGCTCCGCCTGTTGTGGTCACAGATGGCAGGTGTCATCTGAGTTCCACTGGCCACAGCGCCACAAAGAAAGGGACACGTCGGGGGAGGTTGCCCCATGGTCAGAGGCTCTGGCCTGGAAGTGACACACAGGACTCCTCCCGGCTCAGGGGTGGGAGCCAGCCAAGTGCCCACACCCAGTGGCAGGGGCTGGCAAGTGCCCTGGACGGCGAAGAGGTGCAGATCTCTGTTTGCTCAACACTGAGCACTGTCCTAGGAGCATCTCACGAGTGGGGGCTGTGTGTCCTCTTCTTTTTGCCCCCCAGGGTCCTGGCCCAGGAAAGCACTCGGCACATGCTTGCAGAGCTGATGTAAGGCTTGGCTGCATCCTGGCACTCGAGTTCTGTCTGTTTGTCTCTCTGCCTCCCATACCCGGTCCCCTCACCATTGAGCTCTCTCATTGTTGGCTTCCTTCCAGGAAGAGTTTCTCCCTATAGCGACCCTAGGAGCTCTGAGGTTACATAACCTTGGGTAGTTTGTGTTCAGGGGTCACATACACGTCCTGAGATGGAGCCCCTTCCCTCTGCTGTGTCCCCGGCCTTTACCCGAGTGGTTAAGAGCTGGGACGGTGCTGCTCTCGGAAGAGAGTGTGGAGTCAGGGTGGGGAAGGCAGTTGTGTCACCCATGGATTGAGGGCCTGACCTCGGGATTCCAAGTCCCAGGCCGTTCCCCGGCACGCTGCTGCTTCTGCGTGTGGTGGTATCCGGCTTTGGCCAGCTTTTCCTGCATTTTGAGATGTTCGAACCAGCGGATGTTAGCAGTCCCTGCCCCTCTGTGCTGTGTGAGCAGGACAAGCACCGGAGAGTCCGGCCTGTCCCCCGGAAGCCCGCCCCCTCCAGCTCCACACGGGCAGCTGGGCAGAGCGGCGCCAGCGGGAGGCTGGACGTTCTTGGGCTCCGAGGCATGTTGTGGAGGTTCGGGGGGAAGGGGTCCCTCCTCACAGAGACAGCTCGCTCTGGGCTCCAGCTCGGTCTCTCTGATGACCGGGTAAGGGTGTGTCTTCCCCTGCAGAGCTTGGCAGACAGGTCGCTGGAGGGTTCAGGATATAGTACACACGTCCTCCATTCCCCACCGCCTTTCGGGGGCCAGCAGGTCTGCACGGATGGAACCTGATTGCATTTGCTTTACTTAATCTGGCTTTATCGCTGCGTTCATGTCACACCCATGTGATTGCTTTCATCCCAGGTTCACTCGTGTTTAACTGGTGATGGAAATTTTCCCTCCTTCAATATTTTACCCACTTACATGGTTCTGTTAGAAATCTTGATGACATGCGGCTGTCACGTTAAGTGAGGGACTTTGGCTCTCTGTCATGAATTATCTTTTTTACGTCCTCTGTAGAATTAACGAGGGAGCTGAGGCCCACTCCTCACCCTCCGGGAGGGAGTGCACGGAGCCACTAGAGGGCACTCGGTCTTGGTTTTTTGAAACTTGGAATTTCCGCGATTTGAAAATCAGCTGTGGAAGGGGTCTCGGGAAATATGTCATCACGGTGTTTCTGGAATGCCCTGACTTAGGTTCTTGGCATGGTTGTGACCTTTCTTGTGTCAATGCTGTAGGGATGTCCAGCAGGAGGCTCCCTGCCCCCAGGGGTCGTGTCACCCAGGCAGTCATGCAGGAGGGGGTTTGAGCCGCCCGGCAGGAGCCACGTGAATGGGCAGATGTAAAGGGATGTGTGCGCTCTCTTGGAGGCCGTTAGTGGTGGCTCAGAGCAGAGGTCTTGATGGGGGACAGGCCACTGCCGTGGCCAGCCCTGAAGGTGACCCCCGCATCGGGCTTTGGTCACAGCGTTCCCCAGTCCTCTGGGGCCTGGTTAGCTGAGATAGGGCACCTTGCGCATCTTGGTTTTAGAGTACCGCCAGCGACAGGATGGACAGAACCATGGCACCTTTGTAGTGACACTCCCTTGTCAGCAGCTGGAACATGCATTTCTCCCATGTCCTCTCTGCTTAGGGAACATCTGGGTATGGTGCCAACTTGCACCCCTTGCACCAAAGAGCCCGGTCACTCGCATGGGTCCAGAGCGTAACTTCCCGGGTGCTGAAGTGCACGTTGGATCCTGGGTGCTAACTTAGCAACACTCTGGTGACTGCTGGCACAGGTGGTGGTGGGACCTCGGGACCCCTGGGCGTGCTCGGGACGCATGTCCCTCGCTGGCCCTGACTGCCCAGCCTGCTCGAGCAGCAGGTGGCCGCTGTGGTGGGGCTTGTGCGGCTGCAGGTGTGGACCCTGTGGGCGGGCCCGGGCTCGCTCTTGTGCAAGTCCAGCCCCCCCAGCGGCAGCCCCCATGTGTGCTGGGCCCCCCAGGTGTCCCGTGCGCAGGAGCCCCTCGGCCACCTGTGCTCTGCGCTCCCTCAGCACTGAGACCACAGCCACCCGTCACTGAGCTGCCTGCCCCTTTAGCTCTGCACAGACCGTGCTCATTTCCCCCTTTTCCTGGGGTCTGAATCTTAGGGAGAGTAACTTTTTACCCCCAAGTAATTAGAAATGAGGGCCTTGCAAATGCATTTGCCATATGAATTCTTAGTGTCTGAAGAACCATTAAATATTGATTAATGCTTTATTTTCAAGGCCCAGTGGGACATTTATTTTCCCAGTTTTTCTTTAAATCATGGCGACTCCGTCTTTAGTGGTGATGACCCCTTCCTCTTCCCTCCTTTCGGTGCCGGCTGTTCGCCCCATCCTGTAACATCGCCGACCCCTCCCTTCCAGTCCGAGGCCTGAGCCAAGCGGCCGCCGCCTCTGCCGGTGCAGGTCTGACCCCACAGCTGGACACAGGCGGCTTTGTGTTGCCGGACAGCGTTTTCCTCTGTGAGCACCCCTCAGGCCTGCCTGCTGACTCCTTTCCTCAGTTTCCCCCCAGAACGCACAGCTGTGTTTGAGAAAAGCACTCCCAGGAAGACAGCTAGCATTTTGGGGTAAAGGGCTTCGGCACTACCTGCTACCCAGGTCTGGCCCGTGGCTGGTGACGGACAGGAAGGCGGTCGCGCTGTGGGCCCCCCAGCGTTTCTAGGGGGCTTCTGTTCCCTCCAGCCTGGCCTTCTGTTGACCTGTGTACTTGTTTCTGTATCTTTCTGTGGCCCCTGTCCGGTCCCCTCACCAGAGCCGCTGTCTGGGCAGTGTAGACGGCTCAGATTTGCGCGATCCTGCGTGGTGCGCCCTCCTGGCAGAGAAAGCACCCGGACACAGGTCTTTGTGTGACCCAGCGGGACGCGGACAGCCCAGATGTCGGTGACGGCAGTTTGGGCTTCTAGAAGCTGAATCGACAGAAGGGAGGCTTAGACCATTGAGCTTCTGTTGACCGCGATTTTCAGTGAGTTGAGGCTGACTGGGGAGTAACAGAGTGTCAGGGAAAACTAATCTTCAGACAGGTCACAGACCTGCTGCAGGGGCTGTGAGCTTCTCCTTGGTCTCAAGCCGTCGGTGGGGACCCTGTCTGCACGGCACTCAGCCCTGGTGGTGGGGGATCCACGCATGTAGTCCCTTCCTGCTGTTCTCGGCACTGTCTCCGAGGTCAAGGCGGGACACGCTTCCCGGGCTCTGTGGCTCGTGGGTTGCCCAGAGCGTGTGCCAAAGCCGTCGGTCCTCTCTGCGTTTCCGTGTTCTTCTGGAAACCAGAGCCCTGTGGCTCCCCAGCAAGGGGCACGTGTGGGGAGAGACTCCGGGGCCAGCAGCTGCGTATGGTGTCTCCGTTGGCGCGGCCGAGCTGACCACTGTCACTGGTTCACCTTGTAATGATCATTAAATTAAAATTTAAGTTCTTTTTAATTCCACAAGCGATACACGGATATCCATGCTCACTCATGCGCATAAAGGGTAAAGTGACAGCCCCTTACCCTTGCCCCCGCTCTGTGAACTTCGGTGGATTTACCTATACTCTTGCCTCCACTACGCTTTTTCTTTAAACTCTCTTCCCCTTGAACATGGATGAGCGGACACAGGCAGGTTGTCCGGTAACTTGCCTTTCCTGCTCTCTAACTTCTCTTGGCAGCTTTTCCATGTCAGGACGCCCCGACGGCCTGGGGTGAGCACACACGATCAGAAAGCGTGAGGCCAGGCAGGTTGGGGGGGGAGCTGGAGTGACAGCAGACAACCTCAGGTTCCATTCTCCCAGGCTGTGACCTGGGGGAGTGGCCCTTGCTCTTGTGCGCGCCCCAGGTCTTCTACACGCTGCTGAGTGATCGGACTGCCCAGCACCCGTGCAGCACCGGTCCCAGCCAGGGGGCAGACGGGCCAGGCCCTGACTGAGTTGGGCACCCCCGTGGCTCATGGGCGCCCCTCCCCCCTCCCTCTGCTTCCCCCCAGGCCCGCCAGCGCTGCAGCAGGGGCTCGCTGCCCTCCAGGACTCGCCTGTGGGACCAGGGGTAAGTCCAGCCCGAGAGGCCTGTTTCAGAATTCCAAAATCAGTTATTTAAAGGCCCCAGGGGCAGGACACTTCTCTGCATCTTAAAAACAGTGGTATCCTGTTTGCTTTGCTGAGGCTGGGGACCGGGGGGTGTGCTGGCCGTGTCCTGTCCCCGTCCCGTCCCCGTCCTGTCCCCATCCCGTCCCCTCCCCGTCCCCTCCCCGTCCCCATCCTGTCCCCTCCCCGTCCCGTCTCCGTCCCCTCCCCGTCCCTGTCCCGTCCCCGTCCCGTCCCCGTCCCCTCCCCGTCCCCATCCTGTCCCCTCCCCGTCCCGTCTCCGTCCCCTCCCCGTCCCTGTCCCGTCCCCGTCCCGTCCCCGTCCCCTCCCCGTCCCCGTCCCGTCCCCGTCCCGTCCCCGTCCCCTCCCCGTCCCGTCCCCGTCCCGTCCCCTCCCCGTCCCCTCCCCGTCCCCATCCTGTCCCCTCCCCGTCCCATCTCCGTCCCCTCCCCGTCCCCGTCCCGTCCCCGTCCCCTCCCCGTCCCCTCCCCATCCCCATCCTGTCCCCTCCCTGTCCCGTCTCCATCCCCTCCCCGTCCCCGTCCCGTCCCCGTCCTGCCTGGCTGTGTGGCCGGCGGCTGCCAGCCGTGATTAGTGACCTTCCAGGCTGCCGTCAAAAGGCACATTCAATACTTCTTCCCTGGCAGTATGGCTAATAGCTGAGAACCTTTCAGGGCCGAACAGCCTTTGTTTGTTCCCGAGGCACCACGGTGTGGTCTTCATCTGCTCCTTTCCTAACTGGCAGCCACTGGTGCCCCGGGCCGCGAGGCCACAGCCAGGCCTGTAGGCTGAGCATCTGGCTGGCGGAGCCGGCCCACGGCCAACAGAGACCGGGCGTGTTGGCCGCCGCCCGCCTGTCAGACAGCAGATGGTTCCGGGTGCGAGGGTCTCCTGCGTGGGAAGAGAGGCCAGTGAGGCCACTGGCCCCTGGAAACCTGAGCTGGTCGTGGTGCTCGCCCGCGGTTCCGGCAGCGTCATTTTGTGCAGGGTCAGAGTTGGCGTGTCTTCCTGATGACTTTGTCTGCCAGGATCACCCTGGAAAATGACTTTCTAGAAAAGTCGGGTAAATTCAGAGTCAAAGGCTGTCCCAAGGGAGCGGCTTTCCTGTGCACCGTGCAGCTTGGGAACCGGCTCAGGAGCGAATGTTGTGTTTGCCTGAAGACACGTGTGTGGATACAGCCCCAGGCTTCCCTGCTGGCCTGTTCCAGGGTTTTCCACCCAGTAGTGTGCACGTCACCCTCAGTGTTCAGGGACCACACAACAGCGCTGCCCGCTCCCAGAGGCAGCGTGTGGGGTCTGAGGGGATCCGAACAGACCCCCCACAGCTCTTCTCTGCCCCCTGACGATGCTGCAGGGTCCCCCGTTGCTACACGCCCTCCCCCCGGCCACTCTTTCGACACCTCCTCACGTGCTGAGTCCCTCTATAGCAGCACCGCGTTGGGCCAGCTGTCAGTGTGTGTGAGAAACAGTCCGGGATTTGAGAGGCGGGTCTTCCGTGGAGCGTGGGCCCCTTCACAGCTGCATTCACTTTCCAGACATCTGCGGCCTTTACGGAAGGCTGGCTTACTTACTTACACATTCCAGGACTTCTCGTTTAACTCCCATGATAGTCCTGTGATTTAGGTACTGTTTTCACCCCACTTTGCAGATGAGGAGACTGAGGTAAAGAAAGGACTCGGTGACTTGCCCTCAGTCACGCGATAATGGTGATAATAGTATTAATGGTGGAGCAGGGATTCGGTCCTGGCTGCTGTCTGCAGACCTGGAAGGGGTCTTGCAGGTGTTCAGTCCCCGGCTGGAAGTGAAACCTGGGGAGGTTCGAAGACCAGCCACCCCGCCGCCCACGGGTGGCGGAGAACGTGGCTTCCCTGGCCCTTCCTCTCCTCCACCTGCTGTTCCTTGTTAATACCATTTTCATGCCGATGTTACCCGTGGGAGGGGTCACAGTCTTGCCTCTCAGGACTCCAGTAACGGAGCTTAGGAGCGGCTCCGGGTTCTGGAGTGGCTGCCGGGCAGGGTGGTCGCAGACCCCACTGCCTTCTGGACCGTGCCACGTCTCCTGGCTTTGTGCCAGCGCGCGTGGGGGGCTCCGTGACGTGCTGGGCTGCCTTTCACATTCTCATGCACGCTTCCTGCCCTCTAGCTGTCGCTCTCCCAGCTGGCGGCTCCCCCACGGTCCCCCACTCGGTGCCGCTCGGCGACACCGTCTTCCCGGCAACCCGACAGCTCTGCGCGCCCCCTGGCCCAGGAGGTAAGTAGGCCCACCCTTCCTCCTTCCAGGGAAGGGCTTCCACCGAAGTCTGACTCTGTGAGCTGTGCTGGTCCTTGGTGAGGTGGCGAGACCTTCATGGGTTCTCTGTGACATGGGTGTAGGGACGGGGTGGGGGAGCCTGGCTTTCTTCCACGCTTCGGGTACTTGCCACCACTCTGTCCTGTTGGCCAAGGAGCGTTTGGTGTGGGAGCTCTTCCTGCCGTGGGGCTTAATTAGGCTTTTGCTCCACCTGACAAGACGAAGTTAGACTACCCTCAGATCTCTGTACATGAAAGGGGAAGGAAAGTTTTGCCAGAGATAGAAATGAGGCCGATCCGAGCCTCCGGCACTCTAGGACACTCTCCTTGCCGTCAGCTGCTGAAGGAGAAGCAGTGAAGCCCACCATCCTGGATTCTGATGCATCCAGAGGGCAAAATAGGCCTATGTTTCCACTGACCTTGGGGAATTCACATAAAGTTTGGTTTCAAAAGCTGGCTGGCTCACCTGCAAACCGTATGTATTTTCAGTCTTGTACTGGAAATCTACTGAGGAAAAATAGTGCCATTAAATTATTTATTTGGAAACAGTACCAGAATATGTCTGGGGCTCATTTATGAAGAGCCTGCATCTCTTATAATTGGCAGCTGAGACATGTTGGAGTTATCTCGGGTTCTGTGGTATTCCCTTTTGAGCTGAAACAGAAAGCTAGGGAAGTCGGCATGAGAGCATTCTGATTCCCAGACAGGCTCTTCATTTAGACACGTCTTCTGCTCTGGACAGACGAGAATATTCAGGTGACGCAGGGATCAGAGGCCAGCCAGGGGCTGGGTACCAGTCTGTCTTGCGGTGTTGAAGGAGGGTTCATTTTTCTGGTCTATCAATGCGGTTTTTATGTTAATTGACCTTCTCAGACAGCAGATCTCTCCCATGGTACCTGTTCATAAAATTGAATTCTCACGCAATTCTCATTGCTTTTTGACTCACTTAAAATATGAGATGCCCAGATAAATTCGATTTTCAGAAAAGCAGTGACTTTTTAGTGTAAGTCCCAGATATTTCATGGGACATACTTACATTATACCCAAATTATTCACTGTTCATCTCAAGTGTAAAAGGCACCTGGGCGTCCCATATTTTCCTTTGCTGAAGCCAGCAGTCTGACAGAGGCGATTCATCCATGGACAACCCCCCATCCCAGCCTCCTTGGTGGTTACAGGCTGGGATCCTTGTTGGCCTCACCTGGGGCCGCATTTTGCTCAGCAGGGGCTCCCCTTGGAGGGCAGGATCTCTCACCTGGAGGCCCAGCTGAGCCAGGCGTCCTTGGTCCTGGGAGCCTCCGTTGCGGATCAGCTGCGGGAGCTGCCTTTCACGCCGGTGCACGCCCCGATTGTCGTGGGAGCCCAGGCCAGGAGGTGAGGGGTGGCCCTGAGGGCCCGGCACGTGCTGTGCCGTGAACACTGACGCTCAACAACAGGCTTCCCCCGGGGGGGTGGCCCACAGGTCCTGCCTCTCTGCTGGCCCTTTCCTGGAGGCTGGCCTCCGTGGTCTTTGTGTTTCAGCTCTGGAAGTAAGCTCTCGCGAGCCTCAATGGTGCTCCTGCAGGCTTCCGGCTTTCCCGAGATTCTGGATGCCAATAAGCAACCAGCTGAGGCTGTAAATCCTACAGATCCCGTTAAATTCAACCCTCAAAAGGAAGAATCAGATTGTCTACAAAGCAACGAAATAGTGCTGCAGTTCCTCGCCTTCAGCAGGTGCGTCCCTAAATGTTCTGTCTCCGTTACTTTTTACCTGTCTTGTGCTTTCCTTGTGTTGAAGGAACTTTCACTCCTGTGTGGCTCTGAGCTGGCAGAACTCTTGCTGAGGCCTTACTGGATGAAGGAATGCTATCTGTTTTTGTTTTCAATTGGCTGGGACCCTCACACAGCTGTCTCTAAATGCAGTAAAACCAGCTTTGCCCGATCTTTTGTAACTGAATGTGGACCGTGTTATGTTGGCCGATTCTTGGTGTTCGTGCAGCTTTGAGAGCAGTGTTCTCCAGCTGGGGCTCAAGTGGGTTGCTGTCTGGCGGGCTCCCCGAGGTCCCAGTAGAGCTGCTCACGTGGGCGGACCAGGCAGCGTCTGGCCTGTGGTGCCGGACTCTCGAATGCCCAGGTTCTCTGCTATGGTTACTTGATTAATTGGGGGCTCTTATTGGATTCAGAGTGTCCCAGGACTGCCAGGGAGCGCCGTGGCCAAAGACCGTGTATTTCACCTTCCAGTTCTACCGCTTCCCGCCAGTGACCACTCCACGCCTGCAGCTGGTTGGGCTGGACGAGACGGGCAGGACACGCTCTGGTTCCCTGTTGTACCTCCTCGTTCTCACTGACAAGGATGACTCCTCTGAAGCTGGTAAGTGCTCGTGCATCGGGCAGACGCGAGGAATCCAGCACTGAGCCTTGTTTGTAAGTTTTATTATTTACAGAATACTGTACGGTGAAAATGTTCAAGCACATGCAGAATTTGAAAGAACAGTATGATGAGCCAGTGCTCCTGCCAGTGAGCTCCCTCCAGCAGCTGTCAAGTGCGTCCCCACCCAGACCCCAGATCACTTGGAAGCAAATCCCAGACATGGTATAATTTCACCTGTGAATATTTCCTTATGTAGATCTGAAGACTAAGGAGTCCTGTTTGAAAAACATAAACTCAGTATTATCCCACTTGAAATTAATAATAATCCCTTAAATGTCATTAAATATTTAGCTAATGTTAAAATTTTCCCAATAACTTCAAAAACAAAAATTTTTTTTGAGGACGGAAGAAGGGTTTGTTTGTTTTTTTGGGGGGTACAGTTTGTAATAGTTTGTTGAGCTCAAGTTCTCAGGCAGTGTGTAGCTGCGGCATGTGACTCTTGAGTGTGACTCTGCCGCCCCCAGGCTCGGTTTTCGTGTTGCTGGTTGAAGTAGCCGCACTGCTGCTGCTCATCCTGCAGAGCTCCCCACAGTCTGCATTTGGGTTTTGCTTCCCAGGGTGACCTTTAAAGTGTCCCTCCCTGTCCCGTTTCTCCTGGTCATTGGGAGTGAGATCTCTCTGCATGGTCAGAGGCTTTTTTGTGTTTTGGGCAGGAACTCTGGGGCCGGGGCTGTCCTCACCACCTCCCGCAGCGGCACAGTGACCGGTCCCTCCTTTCTGTACCACCTCAGTGCCGTCAGGGCTGTTGCCCACAGGCTGATTATTTTGCTCAAGTTTGAACAGTGGTGACGTTCTCCTTCCGGACCTGGAATGCTTCCATAGAGAGAAACTGCCCCTCGCCAACTATTGGGTTACCTTGAGATGCAGTCCATGTAGGAAAGTCAGAATAATGTTCACTTCTTCCCTTTTATTTGTGGATTTTCGAAATAACGAGCCAGTTCCTTAGCATCCTTTGAGAGTGGGGCCAACGGCTTTTGTTTCTGGCATTATTATAAACCAGTGGATTTACACCGCAGTGGATTGAAACATATCAAATATGTTGTTGTTTTTATCGATGATCAGTTACCTCTCTATGGCCATTCGTTGGGTTTGTAAGGGGCAGAGCTGTGAACCCTTGCTGCCTCTTCAGTGGAAAGAACAGGTGGGAACTGCCATATCCAAATGCTAATGGAGTGAAAGTAGTTTAGCAACATTAGCATCAGACAAAAGAGACAAAAGGCAAATGCGGTCCTGGGGATAAAGAAGCCTATTAAATATAATCGAGAGAATAATCACTAGGAAAATAAATAATTCTGAACCTGTGAACTTCCAACAAACAGCCTCAAAATACAAAAGAAACACTGACAGACTTTAGGAGGGGAAATTGACACACCTATAGTCGCGGAAGGTTTGACATCCCTCTCAGTGAATTGACACATCAGGCAGAAAATAATCAAGGTTATTATAGAATATGATTTAAAAGGATGGTCTTATAAAACCTATAGAACCAATTTAGAGGATGTGCATTCTTTCCAAACATACTTGAGAGACTTACGAGAACTGATCGTTCGTGTACATGTGCGCGTGTTTTAGGCCATCGCGCAGGCATCACCGTGTTCCCAGAGACCCAGTATCCCATCTAACGGCCTGACATTCTCTGACGGCAACACCACAGATCAGAAATCGACCACTCCCTCTCCCAAAAAGGCTCTGAACTGCCGTTTTTTTTTTTTTTTTAATTTTTAAACATACTTTTAATGATTCCTTAGGTCAATGAAGAAACCAAAATAGAAATGGTTATTTAAAACTGAATCATGAAATCATATTGCAAATATTGTAAAACAAATGAGATACAGATAAAATGGTATTTATAGGGAAATTTACAGCTTTAGTGCTTGTATTGGGAAAGAAGAAAGTATTTTTTAAAATACTGATCTAATTGTTCAAGAAGTTTGGGGAAAAAACCCAGAACAAATGCAATAAAAGTAGAAGGAAAGAAATTTTATTTTTTTTAAAGGTTTTTAAAGATTTTTATTTATTCATTTGAGAGAGAGAAAGAGCATAAGCGGGGAGTGGGAGGGGCAGAGGGAGAAGCTGACTCCCTGCTGAGCAGAGACACCCCCCTCCCCACCACATGCGAGGCTCCATCCCAGGATCCAGAGATCATGACCTGAGCTGAAGGCAGACTCTCAACCTCCTGAGCCACCAGGCGCCCGAAGGAAAGAAATTTTAAAATAAGCATAAATGCTTAGAAAACAAACAACAGACAGGGTTGGCCAGTTAGCCGGGCACGAGGGGTCACAGGTACATGGGGTCTCCCTTGCCCAAGGTACAGAGGGTCAGAACTATTGCAGGCACTGTCAGCCTGCGAGAGCTGGGCATGCTTGCTGGCGCTTACCCCATTGGATGGGCTTTGCTGCTGGCAGAGGTGGGACCACCTGGCCGTAGACCCTGGGGTAGAGCCCTGGTCCCCTGTTGCCTGAGGACCCCGGCATCCTCGCTTCCTTCAGACAAATCTGGAAAGAAGAGAGAGGGGATGCGGGCACAGCTCAGGCCCTGTTCCATCTCCCAAACCTTCCAGCTGATGAGCTGCTCTTGGCCTGGGGAGGAGCATGCGTGGGGCAGAGGGTGAGTGCGGGAGGCCCCCGGCACGGAAGTGCATGGCCAGGCCAGGAAGCTCTCCTGTGACAGTCCTAGGTTTTGTTCTCTCCACTCCCTGGGTTTCCCAACCATCCTGGGACCACTTGTCCCAAACCAACTGCCTTCCCTTTGCCGATGCTCCTGGGACCATTGGTGGACAGTTTAGCTCATGCCCCCAGAAGGTTCTGAAATGGATCAGAATAGTGCATTGACTTCAAGACTCCCGTGCACCTGTTGCCGAGAAAGTATCTCCTCTTCCATTTCCTGTTCCTAGCCCCATCTAGCCGCTCTATCCGGGGCAGCTCACCAGAGGTTCTGCGGTGAGGTTAAATAGATAGTGTTCAGGCAATTTAATTCAAAAGGCCAGCCACAGAGAGATGCTCCTGATTTGAATATAAACCCCTTTCCATTATGAATTTCCCAGAGAGAAATTAGTCCAAAAATTAAATCTCCTTGCAAGTTGAGGTCCAAAGAAATTAAACTCCAAAATCAAATTTTGTCATTATGAATTAAAATTCAAAGTCCTAAATTCCTAAGTTAAAGTCCAAAACAAGTTCTTTTCAGTGTCTTACCCCCCTGAGATTCAGCCAAAGGTGCCCCCTGCCTGGGCAGGGCTGGGCTTCCTCCAGCAGCTCCTGCTCGGGGGTCCCCATGGCTCAGCACCTAGCCTCACTAGAGCCTCACTTAAGATGTATTTTCTTTTGTTGTTGAAATATAACATGCATGCCACACAGTGTTCAGTTCCGCAAGTTTTTAAAAATTAATAGATTTTGCTCTTTAGAGCAGTATTAGGTTTATGGAGAAATTGAGCTGGTAGTACAGAGTTCCCATACACCCCTTGCCCCCAGAAGCTCCCCTGTTAGCTCTATCTAGCTTCACGTGGACGTTTGTTACAGTTGATGGACCAGTGTTGATGCTTTGGTTTAACTAAAGGTCCGAGTTCACAACAAGGCTCGCTCTTGTTTTGTACATTCTGTGGATTTTGACAAATGCAGAGCGTCTGTATCCCCATACAGTAGCGTAGAGAATAATTTCACCACCCAGATATGCTCTGTGCTCCATCTCTTCCTCCCTCCCTCTCCCCTCCCCCACCCCACCACTGACCTTTCTCCTGTCGCCATGGTTTTACCTTTTTCAGGGTATTCTACACTTGGAATCATACAGTGTGTAGCTTGTCCAGACTGGCTTCTTTCACTTAGTAGTATGCATTTAAGATTCCTCCGTGTCTTTGTGGCTTGGTAGCTCATTTCTCTTTAGTACTAATACTCCACTGTCTAGATGGACATCCATTCACCTCCTTACTGAAGGGCATCTCAGTTGCTTCCAGGGTTTGGCAATTACGAATAAAGCAGTTGTAGACATTTTGTTCAGGATTTTGTGTAGACCTAAATTTTCGACTCATTTGGGTAATACCTAGAAGCATGCGGTAGGAGCATGTTTGGTTTTGTAGGAAACCGCCCAGCCGTCTTCTTGAGTGGCTGCGCCACGTTGCGTCCCCACCAGCAGTCACTGAGCGTCCCTGTGGCGTCACATGCTCCCAGTGTTTGGTGTTGGCGGTGTTTGGGGTTTTGGCTGTTCTCATATGTACGTAGTGGGATCTCACTGTTGTTGTATCAGTTGCACTTCCCCGATGACGTGTGAGGGGCAGCCTCCTCTCATATGCTTACTTGCCCTGGGTGCATCTTGTTTGGGGAGGTGTCTGTTCATATCTTTTGTCTGTTTGTAGATTGGGTTTTCTTATTGTTGTGTTTTGAGAGTTCTCTCTGTTTTGCCTCCCAGACCATTATCAGATGTCTGCTTTGCGAATGTTTTCTCCCAGCCTGTAGCTCGTCTTTTTCGTGGTCTTACCAGTGTCTTTCGGAAGGCAGAGGTTTTTAATTTTAATGGAGTCCAGTTTATCAGTTATTTCTGTCATGGGTCATTCGTGTCTTTGGTGTTAGAGGAAAAAACTCATCACCACACCCGAGGTCACCTGGATTTTTGTCCTCTACTTTATCTTCCAAGAGCGTCAAAGTTTAGTGTTTCAAGTTTAGGTCTGTGATCCATTTTGAGTTAATTTTTATAAGAGCTGTAATGTTTACAAAGTGAACACATCTGCATGACTATGGGGTGCAGACCGAACCCCGGTCTCCCCTCCCCCTCACCCCCATCATCAGTGGCCTCCCCCTGGTGACCACTCTTTGGAATTCTGTCACCGTCGACCAGTGCACCCGCAGTTTTGAACCGAAACAGGATCATCTTGTGTGTGCCCTTCCGATTCTCCCTTCTGCTCGACGTCGTCTGTGGGGTCCATCCAGTTTGCTGTGTAGCCTGTCTTTTATCCTGGCTGTATAGAAATCCCTGCCTGAGTATTGCACACATTTATGCATTCGGTCGTCCGTAGACATTTGGATTGTTCCCAGCTTTTGTTGCTTTGGAGTAAAACTGTGGTGAGCGTTCCCCTGGTGCAGCTCTGCTGGTGTTGGCGTTGGGTGTGTGCCCAGGAGTGAAATTGCTCTAGGGTCGTGTATGTTCATCTTTAGTCAGTTTGCCAAGAAGTGTCGTTCCCCCCCTTCCCCCCGTGCACGTCCACTAGAGTACGTTTGGTCCAACAGGAGACATGGCAGCCTCCTGAACAGAAGCTTCTGGAACCCACGGCCCTGGGCCTGGTGGCTGCCTCTGCCCGAGGCCCCTTAGTTTCTTGGTGTTCCAGTTGTGAGTAGAATTGCTTCTTGTTCCCTCCTTTGCTCGGGATGGGGGTATAGCTCTGGAGCTTCCCCGCTGACCACTGTCCCTGCTCCTTTCAGGAGGGCTCAGCTGAGGGTGGTGGTCCCATCCTCTGCCCCACACACGGCGCCTTCCTTCCTTTCATTTCCTGTGCTTCTGGCCTGGAGTTAGGTTTTTCTAACACATTCCTCCTAATGTTTTGGCCAGTGGGACCCTCCTTAGCACGGGAGCTGGAGTCCTTGAGCTCTGGGTCAGCCGAGAGGCGCCCCCCCCCCCCCCCCCCCCCCGGTCTGGAGAACTCTTGTCCCGGGGTTCGCTGGCCCCGCTCTGGGCCCATCTGGTGCTGCTTTGCCTGCCTCTTCCGTGGTGGATCTCCTGTGTCCTGTGCATTTTTCTCCGGTCCCATGTCCCCACCCGGAGATTGTGTCTGTGCAGTTTGAAATGCTTGCGTTGACTCTTTATCCTTTTCCCTCCATCATTTGAAAGTCAGTAGCAGGCGGGGTAACACTTTCCTCTAAACACAGAACAGGCTTTGCTGAAAAGCAGCCCCCGTCATACTGAAGAGGACAGGGATCTCACAGTCCCATTCCCAGTCTTCCCGCGTGCGTTTGTTATAGCTACTTTCTCGCTCCGACATCCAGTCTGGGTCCTGGGTTGTACTGGGAGTTACCGCCCCAATGTCCTTTCATCTGGAATAGTCCCCTGCATTCTCTTTCCAGGGACAGAGGCTGTCTGAAGGTGAGCTGTCACCCAGAGTGTTGTTCTGTGTGCATCTGACCGTTGGCCGTGGCCCCTCCGGAAGGTCTCACACACGGGCGGTTAGGGCTAACGCTCCCTCCGGGTCTGGATTTGGCGCCAACGCTTCACGGGCTTCATGGGGTGTCCATCAGCAGTGCGGAGGTCAGGTCTCTCGTCCTTACGGTGCTGGTTTGATCTGCCCCACGTTCCTCCGGAGGAAGGGAGGCGCTTCCCCGTGGCACTTGGCACAGAGTTCTCAGGCCGGTCGTTGGCTCCGTGCGAATATCCACCCCAACAGCCTTTCACCCACACTTCTAGCATCCTTGGCGGAGCTTTGCCTGGGTCGGGTCTTTAACTGGAATTTTGTAAATGGTAATTTTTCTGATTTTGTCATTTGGTTTCCCTTTATTAACAGACATTCTTCTATTAAAAAAAAGAGCTTTCCCTTATCAACCAAGACTGAACTATATTTACACCCTCCAAAACAGAGCAGATGTTCGATACCTTCCCTTTAGTTTCCAGGTTTCAGAGTAAGAAGTTGTAACGGTTACTCCAGTAGTGACAATTGAGATTTTGTCTGTCTGGTTTCTGTTTTGTCTTTTGTTCTGTCTTTTGAATATCACTCTGATATTCTTGTTCTACTTTCCCCCCCTTTGGCCAGTGGTAGCCCTTCAGGTTAACCTGGGAGCCTGGGCGTGGCCCCGCTCTCTGCACAGCCCAGTGTCCCTTCTTACCTCGGACTTTCTGTGCCTCAGACCCGGACCAGCCGCTTCCCCTGCGTGGGGCGTGTTTCCAGAGACCGAGGGCTGGGGCGCTTTTGATTCTGGGTGGCATGGTGTCCAGGCTTTTCACTGGGCAGAGCTGGAGAATATAGATTCAAACACGAGTTCACATTGCTATTTCTAATTCAGATTTAGAGTTTTTTCTTAAAGTAATTGATTTGTATCTTTTTCTCCTTATACTGGAAATCGTGCTTCCTGACAATTCGTTTACCTACTTTTCCTTACAGTTTCTATAATGTACTTTTAGAATTACATGGCTAATGTTAGTACTAAGGGTACTCGTGCTGAGTGAGGAGGGTTCAGATTTCTGGCGTTCTCCCGTCCTGAGCCACATCCCGCTGGGGACAAAGAGTTGGTTCAGCGTGCCGGAATCCCTGGAGATCATTCTTTCCTCTGTGGACCTGTTACCAGTTTGATATTCAGTCAGATTCACTTGTTTCCATTTGTTCTCAGTTTTAGGTTTTCCTTCCCTTCTGATTTAATTTGTTAGAATATTTACATGGCTCAAAATCTAAAACCCTCATGCCCTCTAGACCATGCGCCCCCCGTGCGGCCTCCTAGAGGTAACCGGGCTTTCAGTCTCTGGCCTCTCCTTGTCATGTTTCTGTTTGTTTCAGAAAGTAAGGAAATAGGTTATTTCTCCTTGTTTCCTTATTCAACAGGTAGCATGCCAAATACACACTTTTTCCACGTTGCTTTGATCCGTTCCATTGTGTCCTGAGCTTGGCTCCCTGCGGAGACCCCTGTGTTGTGTGTGCAGCTACATCGTAGGGCGCTGGGTGTGAGTGCCCGCTGATGGCCGTTCGGCCGCTTCCGGGCTTCGCGGGGTCAGACAAGGCCGCAGCTCCAGCCTCGGCTTCACATGTTCTCTGCGCTTGCCCGTGTACTCGGGGCGTTGCGAGCTATCGGATTACGGCCGTCAGCCGCCCCCCGTGGCAGCCCGTGGCCAGTCTGCTCCCGCCGCAGCGCACGGGACGGCCTGTTTCCTCAGGGCCTTGCCCGCAAAACAGGCTGTTCAACTTTGGGATTTGTACAGCTGATCGATGTGACATGGATCTTAGTGAAGTTTTAGTTTGCGTTTCTTTTATAATGAGTGAAGTTGAGCGTCTTTTATATTTGTCTCTGTCTGCAAACTTCTATTCATATCTTTCCATTTTTCCATCCAAATTTTTGCTTTTTCTGTCCTCTTGTTTTAGGAACTCTGTTTATTAAGGAGATTAGCTGTTGCCCATGATATAAATTGCAGGTATGTTCTCCTGCTTTGTCATTTTTATTTTGCTTTTGGTGGGTTTTGCTGTGTAAAGTCTTATTTTATTTTATTTTTTTATTTTTTAAGGTTTTATTTTTAAGTAATTTCTCCATCCAGTGTGGGTCTTGAACCCACAACCCTGAGACCAAGAGTCCACTGACTGAGCCAGCCAGGCGCCCCGTAAAATTTTGTTGTTTTGTCCTCTAATATGGTGGTCTTTATTTTTATTGCTTCTAAATTCCCGAGTCCTGGGAGTCTGTGTGAAGGTGTTCACCTCCCCAGCTCATAAAGAGATCCACACACGGCTTCTCCAGGGGCTTGTAGGTTTCGTTTTTCACATGAGACTTCTGGTCTGTTTGTAGTTTATCCTCTTGTACGATGGGAGATAGGGATCCAGTTTTATCTTTTTTCAAATGTCTCTCCCTTTGACCTAGTGCCGTTTATTAGAAAGTCTGTCTTTTTCTTCAGTGACTTGAGAGCTGCCCTTCTCATATACCCATATTTTTTATTACTTGGGTTTATGTCTGGATTTTATATTTTGTTCCATTAGACCACAGGTTGGCAAACTGATTTCTGTTAAGGGCCAGATAGTAAATATTTTAGACTTTCTGGGTTACATATGTTCTCTCTGGAATCTTCTTCTTTTTTAACAATCCTTTAAAAATGTGAAAGCTAGTCTTAGCTCCCAGTTGGATCGGCCCGTGGGCTGTGGTTTGCCAGACTGTGCATAAGAGCACCTGTCCACACACGGTGGGCATGCTGTTGAGTCAGACGTGCGGCTTCTCTCTGACGTATAGGCCCCCCCGCCGGGTGCTCTAACCTGCAGGGCCCCCTGCACATTCTGGCTGGGCTGGTTTTCTACATGAACTTGTTAGCCCTTTATGGGGGTCTGCTGAATCCATGGGTTAACGCGGGTAGAGCTGTCCTGCCAGGGACCGGGACATCCTTTTAGGTGCTCATTTCTATCTCCCTGACTTTCCAAAGACACGGAAGTGACCCTCATGCAGGTTTTGCTGTTATCCTGCTTTCTGACCAATTAAATCTTGTCTTTATCATTACTTTCTTTTTTATATTGTCCAGTGTTTTTTTCCTGATTTGAGTTGCTTAATTCATTTAATTCTTTTGTTTTTGTGGATACAAAATATTCAAGGCTATGAATTTTCCTTTGATTACTGCTTTATGCTTTGGTGATTCAGATAAGTAGTACTTTTATTCTTTTCTAGAAAATCTGTTTGGATTTTGTTTTCCATTTGACGTAGAATTATTTAAAGGTAAGTTGTAAATTTATTTTAAAAAAATTGTTTCTAGTTTCTAGTTTGTTGCATTGTGGTCAGAGAATATTGTTTGTGTTATTTCTACCTTGTGGAGTATATTTAGGTTTTCTTTGTGGCCTAGTATATAGTTAATTTTTATTAATGTTCCAGATACACTCGAAAGATATATTTGGTGTTACCGGGGAACAGTGTCATACGTACATATGTTCTACCTAATGGATTAGCCGGTCTGGCCTTCCATACCCTTGTTTATTGTCCACCTGACCTGCCTTAAAAAGAAAGTGATTAGTTGGTCTTTACTATTATTATGTTTTTGTCTGTTCCTCCTTGCGTCTCTAGATTTTTGCTTTGTCCTTTGGTGTGTAGATATTCCTAGCTGCTGTATATTCATCGTGCGTTGTAGACTGTAGCGTTATGAGGTGCTCGTCATCTGCGGGAGTTGTGGATGCCTTCGCGGAGCAGGGGTGATTGTGGGTCAGGAAGGAGAGACGGAGACTGAGGGCCATCCAACCAGAGGAAGAGCACCCACCAGACTTGGATGTGGGGGTGTGGCTGGACTAAGGCTCAGGAAGGAGGCCGGCCGGGCTGGGGCTCAGTGTTTATGAGGGGGGTGAGAGAGGTGAGCTTGGGGGCCTGAGCAGACCCTGGGGAGGTACCACTGCCCCTGGGGTCTGTCTTGGTTGAGTAGGTGGTCAGCATCATTGCAGACTTTTGAGTGGGATGGAGATGACACAGGGTTCCCTTTGTGGATGCTTTGGCAGTGCTGTAGGATGGACTGCAGGGAGCGTGCACCTCAAGGAAGGCCACCGAGGAGCCGGTTGTCTGAGCCAGACAGGAGTGAAGGGGCCCAAGCCTGTGGGGGGAGGAACTAGGCGCCTCCAGCATGAGAGCCCTGAGGCTGGGCCCAGACCAGGATGGCCCCCACACCCCCAGATGCCTCCCCCAGGTACTCAGCATGCCATCAGCTCTGGGCTCAGCGTGTCACCCTGTGACCGTGAGCTCCATAGGCGGGGACCCTGTCTGTCCCCTTCTCCCGTGTTATCCCTGCGTAGTGCTTGGTGCACATGCTGGGGGCACCACAGTTATCTGTGGAGTGTGGATTCATGGTGCGTTGAAAGGACCGGGCAGCTGAGTGGATATAGTAGTGGTGTTGGAGTGGGAGGCGGCCCGGGAGGGGCGTTGCAAGGGCCTGGTGCCCGGGAAGCGCTCTGGGATGATGCGAGGAAGAGCTGCTTGAGGGAAGCCGGAGGGTCCAGTTGGGACAGGCTTCGCTGGGGAGCAAGGAGAACTCTGGGTGGGGAGTCTGTGGGTCTGGGCGACGCTGGCGGTGGAGTGTGGCGGTCCCGGGGCCGGCTGTCCGCAAGTGTCATTTGGGAAGTTGGCCCACAGAGTTCAAATCCGTTCTGCCTCTTCGAATCAGAAGTCTGACCGGTGTGGAAGCTGGTACCTGAGCGCTTCCTTCTCCTGTAGCCCAGGAGGGCCTGGCGGGGGGAGCGGCGCCATCGGTGTCACGAGCTGGGGCTTGGGTGTTTACAGGTCTTTGTTCCTGTGCGTCTGACGAGCCAGCCTCAGGGCTCCCTCAGTTCGGGGGTGTCCTGACAATGACCAGATGCCACAGGCCACCTGGGTGTCAGCTGGCTGGTGGCACTGGGGTCGGGGTGGTGAGTGTCCTTGGCCTCCACTGGCCCTGTGACTCTGGTCACTTGAGAGTGAAGCTAGGGACTGGCCTGCCACTGTGTGGTGTCACTGCCATCCCCTCTCTAAGCCTTTTTCCTGACTCCTTCCTGCCCCTCCGCTCCATGAGGTGCCCCTGTGACCTCTCGCTGTGGCGGGAGCCAGGCCTGTGGCAGCTGGTCCTGGCGCTGTGTCCCTTGGGCCCATGAGAGGCCCTCCACCCCCACCTTCTGTCAGCCCCCAGTGCTGTGTCCCTTCCCAGCCTGCGTCCCTCCTTCAGCTGGAAGCACCATTCTGGTCTTGAGAGCAGGGGGACACCCTGGGGCTGAGGTGGCTGGAGGTGGGGTGGGGATCTCAGCCCGGCCTGGGACCTGCTCCCAGTGCTGAGTAAACACGCACCCTTCCACCCCCGAGTCAGTGATCTGCTCCTCGGGGGCTCCATAAACATATTATTGATGGGAAGGGGGAAATGTGTGAATGTGTTCCCCAGCTTTGCTGCTCCCTGCACTGTAACTAATGATGACTTCCGTGGTGTTTTTGTCAACTTAGAGTTGATGGTGATGCCACCTGGCAAAGCCTAAAGGCGGGGGCTGCAGTCCACCCCCGTCTCTCAGTGAGGAGCCCGAGAGCCGGGTGCAGCCCTGGGAGGCTCTGTGCTAGGGCCGTACTTGGGGTCTTCTGAGCAGCTCAGCTTGAGCTCAGCTTGAGCTCTGCATGTGTGTGTGTTCTCCCGGTTGTGACAGCAGACCACGTTTCTCCTTAAACCCTGCACGCAGAATGGTGACCTCCCTGGGCAGCCCCATCAGGACATCTATCCCTGTTCAGGATAGACTGTTTCACAAGGACTCGGTGAAAACCATGAATCATATTCTGGGAGGAGTTCAGTGTATGTATTGGAAAGAAATGTCGACTTCTGGATGTGACTCTGTATTTTGTAAATTTGGGTATTTTATGACATTTTTGATTAATGTGTTTATTAAACTGTAGTTATGATGGAAGCAGAAATTAGTGATTGTGACCACAGCAGGAATCACTTCAAAATGTAAAGATGGTAAACGACTCGAATCACCTTTGGGCTCATTCGAGGCCTCTCTGGACAGGGCCTCCTGGCTTTCAGCTCAAGTACCTGGTGGAGCCTGGCTTCCTGAAACCCGGAGAACAGCGCTGGTTCACCCACTACCTGGCCGCCCAGACCCTACAGATCGACGTCTGGGATGGAGACTCCTTGCTCCTCGTGGGATCTGCGGCCGTCCAGATGAAGGTGGTGGCTCTGCGAAGGCCGAGCCCAGTTAGGGTGGGGTGTCCCTCCTGGGAGGGTCTGCTCGGTAGGTGGTCTGACCGTTCACAAATTCTGTCCTTCCCCAAAGGCAAAGATTTTCACGAAGTCTCAGTTGTGTAATGCTAGGTTGTATTTTCTGTCATCAGTCAGCTCCTCCTACAAACCGACCACAGGTAAGGTCACCTTTGCCCCTCCACCCCCTCAGGACAGTGAGGATGCACATTCCCTGTGAGCAGCGGCCTGGCCCACCGGGGGGCGGGAGCGGGGAGGAGGGACCTACTGGGGTGTGCAAAGGTCACCCGAAGCCTGCTAGGATAGCAGAATTGTGCTTTTCTAATTGTAATTAGAATTAGAATCTAATTCTTTCTCTAATTGTGCTTTCCATCTTCCTCGTATACTAAATCCTAAATCCATGTGTTAATTAAAGATTCTTCCCTGGGGTTTCTCCCCAGAGGGTCAGCGTAGTCGCACGGCAGCTCCTGGGCTTGGGACTGGGGACACGATGTCCTGGCTGCGGGGCGGAGGTGGGAGAGGGCACAGCACCACAGCCCCAGTTCCTGCATCTCTGAGAGTCACCCGCTCTCCTGGACTCCCATTAGTGGACTTCCTTCTGGATTCCAGCCTCGGGTGCCCCTCGGTCCCCCCCCGCCCCGAGTCTTGCTCCTGCAGCCGTCAGTGTGGTCACTGAGACTTGCGACCCAGCCCCATCGTTGCTCGCTCCTTGGCACCCCTCACCATGACGAGCTCACGGCTCCTGTTCCGTGGTGTGCCTGGCTGTGTGCGCAGCTCCCCTGAATCCGTGCCCCTCTTCCTCTGGGGGTTGCCTATTCCCCCTCTTCCCTCTGAGGGCTCACCTGGGCTGCGCCATCCCTCCTCCACCCGACTCAGGTGTCCATCCACGAGGGGTGATGCCCCCAGGGGACTGGGAGGAGCAAGGGCAGGGGTCACCCGTGGTGAGCACTCAGCAGATGTGGGCTGATGTTCTCATTCCTCACCCTGGTCCCTCGGACCTTCTTGGGTCGCGGTGCCCACGGGATTGTTGTGGCCATTGCTTGTCTGTCTGTGATGCTGGCTGATGACATCCTGGTGGGTGGGGATGGGACAGTCAGTCTTCATCTCTGGCACAGTCATGACCCACAGTGGGCATGGTGCTGCGTAGATTGAGCAAGTGGAGGGGGCACCGAGGGAGTGGGAGGGAACAGAGGGGTGAGGAGTGGAGGGAATGGAGGGAGGAGGGAGGAGGGAATGGAGGAGGGAGGGGCACTGGAGGGGCAGACAGGAGCCCCTGTGAACTGGGGACGGTCACGGCTTCTGCCTCATCCCCAGCTGAGCCCTGTGTCCCTGTGTTTTATCACCTGGAGACGAAGTTATTTTATCTTGTCCTCCACGAAGAGCCCCTGAAACAAATGCTCTTGTGATTATTGACCCTTGGATAAATTAAAATTAAATTTTACTTTTTAAAAATAAAGTCTTTAAAATTTATAGAGAAGAGATGGGAAATTTAGATGAGAAGAGCGAATCCCCTGTGACTGCAGGTGCTGGGCTAGTTAGGTGCCTTTGGTATGTGGATTTTCTGGAAGGTGTGGTGCACCGTGGCTCGGCTCCCCTGCTCGTGTTGTTGGCTGTGAGGGATTTTTGCCGGTTGCCCTGTGAGCGACGTTGCAGTGAGCTTCTCGGGGTGCGGTGTGCCCTACCTTCGGCTCCAGTCCCGCGAATACGACAGCGTTGTTAGGGCGATAGTGACAGTGGCTGATTGCCCCGCACTCGCGCTGCACTGTCCCCGTGTCCGGCTGGGAAACTGAGGCCCGAGTCGCGCTGACAGTGGCCGAGCCAGGCATTTAGCCCAGTTCTGATTCGGAAGCTTGTGCTCTTTACCGTTACGCTCTGCTGCTCTCCCCAGACGAGAACTTGCCGGAAGCGTGTTTCTGACTCAGAGCTGTGCTCACATGGCAGCCCGGCACGCAGTCGGCCTCGGTTACCCAGCGACCCTGCTCCCGCCCGCCACCTGTCTTCTAGCCATACTGAAGCCCGATGCTCCAGGCCCCGGGTGTGGGGGGTCTGTACTCTGCCCCCAGCCTTCCCTGCCTGGCTCCTACCTCCTTCTTGAAGCTCACTTACCGTGGATGGGGTCTGCTCAGCGTCCCCAGCCTTGTTCCGTTGCTCGTTTCCCATTGTTCTCTCCACAGAACAGAAGGGGCTCCAGGAGGGTGGCTGCCAGGCCTGTTTGTGCACCTGTGGTGTTCACTCAGTGGGTGAATTGGGGTGCACTTTATTAAAGAATTTGCGGGAAAGACCTGGTATCAAGGACGTAGGTTTTCAGAAGAAGATGGGCTCCGCCTCAGCCAGCCTCTGACTGGTGCCTTTCTCCCCTGCAGCAGCTACTCCGCCAAGGCCGGCCGGCTGTGCAGGTCCTGCACGAGCTTGAGGTTGTGGCGACCGAATATGAACAGGATGTGGTGGTGAGTGCAGATGTGACCCGGTTTGGATGTGTCAAGCCCATTGGTGTCTACACGGTGGTGAAGGGCTGGCTGCATCTGACGCTGGCCAATGTGGGTAAGAGTCCCCGGCGACTTTGGCCTCACACCGTTCTGGGTGGCCACTCATTTTCCCTTTTGCTGCATGAGCTCCCTCAGGGCAGTGGTCCTGCTGTGGGCATCATATAATCAATAGGAATTCAGAAAAACTCTTACTGTTTGACCACTGAGTCTGCCCTCAACCACTGGGTATCTGTCTTTAACCACGAGCATCTGTCCTTGACCACTGGGCATCTGTCCTTGACCACGAGCATCTGTCCTTGACCCCTGAGCCTGTCCTGGCATCAGATGTGTGGTGTCCTGATTTCTCATCAGGATTTGGGATCATTAGTCATCTCAGGCTTGCCCACATTTTATTTCTTGGTGCAGTCTACGGGGCATCTCCGTGACAATCCTCAGATAAAATGACTGGTTCCAGGAGAGATTTTCATCTGGAATATCAGTCCACAGAACTACTTCATCACAGGAGAGGAAAGAGAAATGTTCCTCAACTTCCATGCAGCTTGGGGGATAAGAGAACAGAGAAGCGCACTTCTTTAGAGCCTAGCACCCTGACCTTACCTCTGGTGGTGTCTGAGGGTTGCTTCTCGGACACACTGAGCTCAGCCCTGGTGCACCTTCACTCACGTGCTGGTGGCAGGGCATTGGGCTGGCTGTGGCTACAGTGGACTTGCCTGGACGTTCTGGAGGCTCCCCTGAGGCCCTGACCGGCAGGGGATGTGGGGCCGGCATGCCTGCCTGTGCCCCCCACAGGGCAGGGGACCAGAGCGAGCCCCTCTGGGGCCAGGGGACAAGCCCACTCAGTCTCCCTTGAGGGGACTATGGAAAGATGGGGGTTTTTCGGGGTGAAATGGAAAGCAGGACAAAATCAAGCTGTTGGAGGTTTCTGGAGCTGTGTCTATCTAGATGAGACTCAAACCTCTCACGTTTTATGGGGGAATTTTCCATTCCTCAAAGCCCAGGCTGACTTTAAAGCCTGGAGCCCCATGGGCCACATGTGCCCGGGCGGGCAGCACGGAGGCGGGCGGGCTGGGGCTGCTGCAGCCGGAGGAGCGTGCACGGCTCATTAAGTCAGGGTGGAGGTTTCTGCCTGCTTGTTTACAGTGGTAGGATCCGAGGCAGCCTGGAGAACAGACAAAATGGAAACAGCAAAACTCAGTCTCTGGAGAAAGAAATGAGCCGCATGTGAGAAGCAGACATCATTCAGAGGCTCCTACGAGTGACGGAGCTGCAGGAAGCGTTCTGCGTCTGAGATTGCATTGGTTATTTTTATATTTATTCACGGCCCACAAATGTGCAGTGACTCCGCGTTTTAAATCTTATCTTCAGAAGAAAGATTAGCTCCATTATATGTTATCTTAAATTGCCGTTTCCATACTTTGCCTGCAAGAGAGCGATAGCGCATGGGAGAGAGTCGGAGACGCGTGCCTGAGAGGTGCGGACACGGAGGGCGATTAACAAAGGACAGATGCACGCAGCACACTGGTCCATGCGGCCATGCTGTGCTCTCCTCTGTTAATTTTGCATTTTTTGGAAAAAAAAAGTGTTGTGGATTCATTTCTTTATGAAACTGATTGTTCTGCCCCAAGCGGCAGGCAAGATGAGGCTGGGTGAGCTTCAGGGGACAGAAGCAGGGTCAGGCCAGCACCCCGGTGCCTGTCCGGCGCTCCATGGCTCCGCATGCCCAGGGCGTGCGGTCTGGCGCGAGGCTGCGGACGAGGCGCCCTCTCCGCGCCCAGGGAGGGGTGGTGCTCGCACCCGCGGCCTCTCGGCTCAGACAGGCTCCGTGACGGTCTCTGCAGCCTCGTCTGCAGTGTCCCTCAGTGATCTTTCATCATGTGGGGGTCACGAGAACCGTGCTCTCCCGTCCCAGTGATCCTGGTGGTGCAGTGTGACTGTGGTTCATCTGCAGCTCTTCCGGGGGGCCCGCCAGGGGAGCAAGGGGCTGCCCCGACCCCCAGCTCCGTGTTCTCAGGGTTGAAGGAGAACCGGGTGGTGTGGACAGATGGCCTGGGTCTGGGGTCGGACATGGTGACGTGCTGTGCTCCTGCTGTGGAACGAGGTAGGTGCAAACTGCGTCAGGAGCGCTGCCTATCTGGAGGGAGTTTCTGCACCCCTGGCAGATGTGCGGGTCCCCAGCTTAACCCAGGTCTCACTGAAGGGAGAGAAAGCCCGTGGCGGCTGGAGACTGTGGACCGTGCCCTGAGGAGGTGAGCACCTTTGCTGCGTCCGCTCCCGGAGTCAGCGCGTGTACGTTCTACTGATGTAGTTTATTGTCCCAGCTTCCAAACAAACCGTTGCTCTGAGTGCAAATACCGCCAGAGGAAACGGCGACGCTCAGGGATGGCCCTGGTCTGTCCGGAGGTGACCACGTGGCCCTGCTGGTCCCGCATGCCATGGTGACAGTCATGACTCCTGAGAGCCCGGCTCCAAGGCTGCTGGCCGTGCACCCCCCGAGCTGTCTGCACCAGATCCTGACCTGCAGCCGTTTCCCTGGCTTCTATGCGTCCGTCCCAGTGGAGCGATCACCAGGCTGAACAGAGGCCGTGGGCACGTCAGCTGGACACGGGGGAAGGCCTCCCTGCCTGTGCTTCAGGGAAGGCCACGGAGGGCTCCCAAGTTCCCTCAGGTGTGGCATGAATCCGTTGTCCGGACAGGAAGCAGAGGTGGCTCGTGCCCACTGCCAGGTGACTGACGGAGCATGCCCTCAGGGTGGGATGGAGAGCTTGCCAGACCGTCCGCCCACACCGGGAAGAAACAGCGCTGAGAGCAGGGAGCCCGGACCGACTCTGAGCTCAGGGCAGGAAGTGGGTGCACCTGGGCTGGGTGGCGCCTCGTCCCCTCTCACGTGGAGAGCAGGTGATACCGGGGCAGTGAGTGTCAGGCCGGGACCTGGGCTCTGGCACCAGCTGGCTGTCCCCTCCCCACTTGGCCAGGCTGTCTGTCCCTGCCTGCAGGCTGTCCCCCTCGGGGCCTGGCGGTTTCTGGGGGACACGGCTGGTTCTTCCTTGCTGCGATGGTCGCCCAGCAGCGGCCACAGTGGCCTGGCGTGGTGATGCGAGCTTCGTGAACGGGTGGATGAGCGAGTGTGAGAGCCTGTCTTGCTTCCAAATCTGTTCCTCCTGGACTTGGGCTGACACAGCAGGCCCTGAGGCGTGAGCAGCTGATCCCACCAAAGTGGTGTTCACACCAGGTTCCATTCCTGGGGATGAGCCTCACGACCTTGTGACGCTGTGTTGGGGGTAAACTGACCCCAGGGAGATGAGAGGACTGTGTTTGGCGGAGGACTCAGCAGCCCCTCTGTCTGCAGGGGAAGAGCAGAGAAGCAGCTGTGGGTGGGTGGTGGGCAGACCCCGTGGAGAAGTGCTTCCCAGCAGAGGAGAGACTGAGAACAGCTGGGGCTCGAGACGCAGGGCCAGAGGGAGGGACGGGGGTGGCAAATGGGCTGTCTGCCCAGAGGTCTGAGCCTGAAGGTGGACGTGTGCACTGCGCATACAGAGCTGACGTCGGGGGAGGGACAGAGCTGCAGGAGGACCGGGCCTGGCACCGAAGTCCCCCCAGGAAGAGACCCCAGGTAGGATTGTCACTGCCTTAGTGGCCAGGCTGGTGAGGAACCCACTGCAGAGGAGGCAGGCCTGTGTCTGGCGTCTCATGGTGACATGGCGCACGCCCAGCAGGCAGAACCCGGGCTCGACCTCAGGCTTTGCCAGGCCCAGAGTGTGGTGCTACATCAGGGAAGGCTCTAGACAGTGAGCGCCACGCCTGTCCCGGCGAGCTGATCTCCCTGGTGGGGTGTGCGGAACTCGGCCAGTATGCCAGCCTTGCCCGGGGCTGCTGGCTGAGCTGTGGACGCTCTGGGCAGCAGGGCAGGTAACCAGGAGCGGCTCTTGTCGCAGGAAGCCTGGGGGGAAGGCTGGCTGGATGTGTGATTCTCAGAAAACACTCGAGGGGACCAGAGGAGTCTGAAAACGATGAGAATGGAAGTCCCCAGGGGCAGGACTCTGCTCACCTGTGTGCCGCCAGCCATTAAAACGCGCCGAGTAAATCACTTCTTGATTTGGCCAGAGGTGGTTTCAGTCTGTCTGTTGTTTTTGAATCGAGCGTTTTTCCCCACACCCAGACTGGGGCCTTAGTCCTTGCTAGTCGCCTGAGGGATGGTCTGCTGTCACACCCATGTCTTTGGGGTCTCCAGCTGCTATCCCCTTGGGGTCTGCAGGGGCGGCCCCCATTGGCAGCAGGGCAGAGACCACGTGACCTCCCCGGCGGGACAGGCATTCCCTTCCCGAACCAGTCGAGAGGGAGACGTTTCTGTCAGGCAGCTGGAGACGGAAACGTCACCTTGGTCAGCACTGCTGAGGACCAGCTCACCGCTGCGGTCGGGGCCGTGCTCCTGTGCCCAGCACTGGCCCACAGGACAGAGGCAGGGGAGGGCGGAGCTGAGCAGGGAAGCCACCCGTCCGCTGGGGCAGAGCGGAGGCCAGCAGAGAGGTGGGGAACGGGCACCCGGGGGGAGGGGTACCTCTTCTAACAGCTCCCAGAAAGATCGCCAGGACGCCCCATGCCTGCGGGTGTTCAACACCATCCTGCCGGAATTGGGGAAGCGCACAGCGCGAGCGTTTTGCGTCTGGAACTTGGGGGGTTCGTTTTGGAATCCGACTTCATCAGCTGTACTCTGCCTCCCCTGAGGGGGGAGTCCTGTCCTCGCAGAGAGGCCGTGGGCTCCGAGGGTAGGATGCCCTTCTCCCCTGGGCCTCGCACACGTTGGCCGTTCAGCTGGGGCAGGCGTGCTTTGTGCTCCGCCTCTGGGCTCGCGCAGGCCCTCTGAAGCTGCGTGCTGCTTCTCTCCAAGGCTTCTGTGGGAAAACAGCTCCAGAAGATTCTAGCTTGCCGAGGCTCTTTTACCTTCAAGTGTGTTTGAAGTCAGACGTTTGCAGACGTGCACGGAGGCCTCCCCTGAGTAGCGGGCGTGGGAATGCGTGAGCTGTCCCACGAAGCGGGGCTGCCAGGGCCGCTCCCGAGATCAGAAGTGAGAGTGTGAGCAAGCGCCCTGAGCGCCTGGAGCTTTAACGCCCCGAGGGAGAGCAGACACACCTACCGGCCGCCTCTCAACTGCCAAGCAGAGTCAGAACCCCGAGTGCCGTTTTGGGGTGTTATCAGGCCGGGGTGTGGACGGGCCCTTAGAAGCCCAGAACTCCCTATGGGGGATATTGATGTGGCTCGTCGTACACCTTTTGGTGTTAATACCTTCTGCTGGGATGTTTTTATTTTAGGTCACGTGTGTGAGCAGAGAGTGAGAAATTCCGGCTCGTTGCCACCTTCCAGGTCACGGGTCATCTCGAATGATGGAGCCAGCCACTTCGAGGGAGGCAGTCTCCTCATGCGCGGGGGTCTGAGACGTGAGTGAGGAGCGGCGGGGCAAGTGGGTCGTGTGCGGGTGTGATTGGCGTGGGGAAAGGGTGGAGCGAGAGACGGAAGGCTGCGTGTACGCCCGTGGGCATGCAGGTACACGTGTGATCTGGGGGCGGGAGCGGTGGCCGTCGTGTCCAGCTCAGTGCCCTGCCTCGCTGGACCCTCGGGCCGTGCCGGGTCAGCGCGTGCGTCACAGCCAGCATGCTCTGGAGTGGGCTCCGTGGAAGCCGGCTGGGCTGTTTCACAGGCAGATTATCATCCTACAAGGGGCATCTGTTTTTGGTTAGCTGCCCATCTACAGGGGAGCAGGAAGTGAAGGAAAGGGTAGGATGAACAAAGACTGGTTTTTAAAAACTGATTTGAAGTCCCAACGGTGGGGAGAGTAAACCAGTCGTGGAGCTTGGGAAGTAAGTCCTGTGCTTGGGGAGAATGTTGTCCACAGCAGGGGGCGTCTGAAGTTTTCTGTCCCCTTAAATCACCCACAGACCTGGATGCAAAGTTGTTGGTGGGATGAAAAGCAGGGTGTGCCCTTTGGGTGTTGCTCCCCCATGTTGCTGGCCATCTGGCGTGGATCCACAGCTGCCCTGAGCTTCCTGTGTTGACGGTCCTCGGGTACTGTTGTTCTTGAGCCTGTGCCCGGGGAGGGAGGCCCCGCACTGTGGCTGGTGAGAGGCCTCCGGGACCCCACGTTCCCTGAAACTCCAGCCCAGACTTTGTGGGGGCTTGAGTGTTCTCCTGGGAGAGGGACCCGGGGTTCTGATGCTCAGATGGGTCCAAGGTCCATGATCCCGGTGGGCTGAGAGTCTGTTCTCCCGTTTAGTGTTGAAGAAACCAAGGCGGTGGATGTCAGGTGATTTGGCCAGTTGTGTGGTAAAGGGTGGTGGACTTGGGTGAGAATCTGGAATTCCCACTTTGTGGCCAGTGCTTCTCTGTCCCTGGCTGGTCCAAGAACAGGTTGGGGGGTATTTGTGAAAGCCCCCACCTTGGGGCCCAGCAGGTCAGGAGCTCTGCCAGGCGGTGCAGCGAGCTGTAACTCATGAGGGTTTGTTGAGTGAATGGAGAGTCTCTGGAGTCACTGGTCCCCCTCTCCCTGTTGGATCAAAGACAGAGGATGGGGAGTTCCATCAGAGAGCCTGTCTTCCCCACTGGGCAAGGCTTGGCAAGTAGGAAGCTGTGCAGAGTTTTAGAAAGTGCTTCCAGGCTCTGAGCAGTCCTGGAGCTCCATTCCTGGTTTCTTTGGAACTGGGTGATACATTCTGACCGGTGAGCTCATTGGTGAACCTCAGCCTTGCTTGTCTCCTTCCCCCGGGACTGTGGGCCTCGGGCCAGTCAAACCCGACCGAGGTGGGGTGGCCCACCCACTATGCCTGCACCCGAGATGGGAAAAATTATTTTGGGGTGGCATTTTACCTGTCTAAACCGACTCATGGCATCTGAAAAGCAATTGAACAGCTTTAAAATGTTGGTGAGGAACCTGGAAATAGCCCTTGTTACTGGCGATGGAGGAAGAGGTGGGCGAGTCGGGGAAGGATTACTTTACCACCACATGGAGCGCTTCAGTCGGAGGCTGGAGATGGGGTGACGGTGTGGGACCCGGCCAGCAGGTTCAGCAGGGCGCTCATTACCCATGGGTGCCGCGGGTGCCTGAGGCTCAGGAAGGGCCCAGTCCTAAGCTGGGGTGCTCCTTCTCTTCTGCCCGCCTGCGCCAGCTTGAGTGCTGGTCCAGGAGTCTTGATGTCAGCTTGTGACCTGACGTGTGCATGCTTTGTCACCTGAAGAAAATGTGGCTGCTCTGCTGGCTTCAGCTTCTGTGTCTGCTCACATGGCTTCTGTGTATGTCTAGGGTTTGAGCAGAGTCTCCCAGAGGAGTCGGTTCCTTGGGGGCCAGGCTGTCTAGAGGCAGCTGGGTGTAGTCAGGGGCATGAGCTCGGGAGCCAGGCCTGGTCTGAGGGCCCCCCGAACCCGAGCCTGGGCTTCAGGCCAAGTGGGCAGCTCATCAGAGCCCCTGATTCCTGATCTGAGCACATGGGGTGGGTCTGAGGACCTGGTGGGGCGGTGTCCTGAGAGCTCAGAGTGGTCCCCGAGTCAGGAGGCTCTCGCCAGTGGGGCTGCGTCCTGGATGAGGGTGTCAGCAGCCCTTGAGAACCCAGAGAGCATCAGCTTCTCGAACACTGACCTTCATTTCCCTCTGGAAAGTCACGTAATGGTGTATTAATTTGTCTCTACGGACCAAGATCAGAATTCCTTTATTTGAAAGGCTGGTAAAGGGGGACGCTGTGGAGACCAGCTTATAGGATTACCATCTTTATCAGCATCTTAGAAGGTACAGGAAAGGGGAAGGTACCTGCTGAGCTTCCTTCCTGGGTGAGGTGGCCGGAAGCTTGTTGCCGGGTCTGCTTAAAGAACGTAAATTCTGCACTTTAACCTTTGGCTCCCTCTTTGAACCTTCCAGCATTAAAAAATGTGGTTCAAGCACAGAAGCTGGCTGACGTGGACCGTGAGCTGGCCGCCATGCTGTTCACGCACACACAGCACAGGAGCAAGGGGCCCCAGGGCATTGGCCACGAGGGGGACGCTGTCCGCAGGCGCAAGCTGGAGCGGATGAGGTCCGTGCGCCTTCAGGAGTCCGGAGGAGAGCTCAGCTGCTGGGGCGCCAGCATGTTGGTGAGGGCTTCGTCCACCTCCCGCTGCCCCCGGGTGTCCCCGTGTGGGGGCCGCAGTCATTGTGAATGAAAGCAGCCTCGTCCTCTCTCTCCTCTTCTCCTGCGTGGCTCTCTCTCTCTCCCTCCCAAATCCTACTTGTGGAATGGAGGGGAGATGGACCTCTCAGCCACCAAGGGAGGTTTTCACATCAGAGTTACCTGGAGAGTTTTTATAAAAGCTGATTCTTGGGTTCCACCCCTGGAGATCCTGTGTCCAGTTGGGCCATGCACGTGCGTGTCCATAACCTGGGCTGTTAAGAAGGCTCTAGAGGGGATTCTGAGGGGCCCCCAGGTTTGGGGTCAGAGCTGTGAATGGGTTATCAGTGCAAATCAAGTAGTTCATTCTGACCAGAAAAATTCCCATTTTTGTCTAAAAATCTAGAGAAGACCCTACCATATTTTGCGTCATAGACCTAGGAGGAGACAGTGGTTGTACCTGATGGGTTTATGGAATCAAGATGCTACAGGGGCCTTGAGGAAGATCTTTGAGGATCACCCTTTACGTTAAGGCAGGCAGGTGTCTGAACAGACGTCGCTGCTCAGCCCTTCGTGCTCACAGCAGCTAGGGAAGGCTCTGCCCTCAGGTGTGGGGTGTAGCGAGAGAAACGGAAACAGGCCAGCGAGCAAGACTGTTGGGTCTGATGGAGGAGGAGAGGCCCAGGAGAGGGCCCGGTGGGGGGCGTCCAGACTGAGCTTGTGGGGCTGGGGTCCGGATGGGCCTCCTCCCCTACGGCAGCTGCCGAGGGTGGGGCCCCTGGAGCTGGTGGCCCAGCAGCACCTTGGCTGTGTCGGCTGCCGCCCGGGCTCACCAGCAGCCATCCCTCGTTGGGTGGCAGGTCCTCAGTCAGGTGCCGCCAGTGCTGGTGTCCTATCCTTACCGTGGTGTTGGTGGGTTTCCTCCTGTTTGATGTGTCCTGGTAGAGTTTCCACAGCTCGGAGCCCTCATTCTGAATATAGCTGTGAATTTGGAAGTAATTGGATTTCTAAATACAAGAAAATGTTCCACTAAATTCTCATGCTTTTCCTGGGTCAGCGGCCTGCAGAATTTAAGGTGAAAGTGACTTGTTTTATCGAGTAGGCAGTGGTTTCTCCCCCACCTGGAGTTCTCACAGCCGTCTTCAGGAAAAGGGTTTGTGAATTCACGAAGTCCGCGGGCCCTCTGATGAGAGCCGGAAGTGGAGCGGCGCTCAGGGCCGAGGAGCTAAGCCCCTGGCCAGTCAGCTGGTCTCGGACCCGGGGCCTGTGCATCGGGAGGCAGAGAGCAGCCGGGGATGCTGACGGTCTGGGAGCTTCTCACGAAAGTGGTGGAGCACAGAGTGGGGCCGGATGCCTGTGTTGGCATCCCCGCTGTTGCTTGGGACAGTCCCAGCATCCTCACGAGGGTGGCCCAGCTTCTGTGGCGCCCGGGACGGTGGCCGGCCCCACCTGCTGCTGTTGGTCAGCGTCAGCCGCTGTGTGCCGGTGGAGCCCCAGCCGCGGGAAAACCGTGAGCTGGGCACCTTCTCCATGGGCCCCCCAGCCTGGGAAGAATGGCCGGCAGGCTATCTCCTCGTGTGGGGCGTCCTCTGAGGCTGCAGTCTGGGTGGCAGCGGGGTCCCCAGGGCCCTTGGCCTGGACTCCGGACCAGCCATTTCGTGTTTGAGCAGGTGCCCCAGCGCTCCGAGCCTGGTACTGACCAGGCAGGCCTGGGGCGGTCAGGCCCCTGGGACCAGCCCCCCACCTCTGCCCTCTGCCCACCCCCTGCAGCCCCCAGATCGTCCCTCACAGTAGCAGTTTGGCGGCACTAACCCTGCTTCATGTAGTCATCCCATGCTGAGTGCCACAGAACAGAAAGCTTTATTTCCAGAAATCCCAGCGAAAGGCTTGCCAGTCTCGTGCTCTGGTTGGGTACTATGCTCATCCTGGACCTGGTCACTGGGCTCTGCTGCCTGTGGGGACCCAAGGGCTCCAATAAGTGTCCTTATCCTTTGCCTGCCTGACTTCTGAACGGATTGAGAAATCAGGAGTATGGCAGGGAGAGACCCAGGTGTCACCGCTGTTACTGATGACTCTAGTGATGGGTAGAGCAGACCCTGGAACTCGGGTCCTGTTTGCGGTCAAGGTGCTTGTGACACTGAGTGTGGAGCTAATGTGGGAGCCGAGCCGCCTGGGTGAGGCCATACGGCCACAGGCCACTAACCCACCACTGGTGAGGAGCAGTGTGAGCACCTGCTGTGGCGTCCACGCCGGTCGGTCCCAAAGGGAAGAGTTGAGGGAGGGCGGGGCTGTGCCTGCCTGGTTCATACTCCAGAGCCTTCTGTCAGAGGAGTCGCCCCGCGTCCTGTGGGGTGGAGGGAGGCCAGGGGTGCCAGGCTTCCCGACAGCTTCCTCCGTGGTACGGAAGGACATAGGACAGGCAAGGAGCTTCCCTCCTCACGAGCCCCAGGGTCGTGTTCACTCTACCTGTGGCTTTTCACCCTGGTCTACAGTAAGCTGGGGAGTGGTGTCGCTGTGCGCTGCCCCCAGCCTCTCCCCTAGGGCCTGGGGTGGATCGTCCACTGGTGGGCAGTCCAGATTTTGTCCCTGCAACTTGGGAGTGGGTCAGAATAATGCACTGTCTCAGTTCAAGTTTGAAAAGCCCCTCTGTGCTCTATTTCTCAGCCTAAATTATGTCTGGCCATCCCTCACTCCATTAAGAAGCTCTAATCATCTGTGTCTGTGTGGGGAGGCCTCAAATATGAGCATGACCACCCTCCTGTTTTCAAATCCCCAGGGAGAAATTAAAGGCTCAGCTTCAATCCCCATGCGAGGGGAAGGCCAAAGTTTTGGATGTTGGAAAGTCAATATCCAAAGTAATTTAAGTCAGAAACCGAATTTGGTCCTTACTTCTTGAGTTGAAGTCCAAAGGCATTCAAACAGCCTCTGCCTTCTGATGTCTGGGCCTCCTCAGTGTTCAGAGGTTCTCAGCACGGGGCCTGGCTGGTCCCCCAGCATGGAGCGGGGCGGGGTGCGGGGTCTCCTTCTGGGTGGACCTCACTCTTTAAGTCACACAGAAACATAAGCCAGTCTCCAGCCTCTAGAACACGTCGTGTTGGCCAAGCCCAGTGAGTCAGGGCATCGAGGAAGGAGGTGGATGAAGGACCCGTGGCTGAGCCCCACTAAGGCAGCGTGCCAGTTGTGTGAACTCTGGCCCGGCTCAGGTCTGCCAGGCCCCTGCTCGAAGACAGGGCTCCCGTTGCCACACTGGGGACCTGGCCAGTGAGCCCATCTCCAGTCTTAGTAGCTTTGAGGCCATTTTATCCTCTTTTGTTAGAAACCTCTGCTTCTAATTCCCCATTGTGCCCAGATGCCAGCCTCGAGGCCACGGGGAGAGTTGGCCTTGTGGGCAGTTGAAGTCTCTTGGGAGCATGCGGGGCAGACCCTGCCTCCTACAGGGGAGACTGCTGCGGGGTAGAGAGAAGCCAGGAGTGCCGTGTAGACCCATTCTCTGTCCTCTGGACCTGGGGGTGGGCCAGTCCCATCCAGCCCAGGTGGCTGAGGAAGGGGGTGGTGGTGATTCCAGAAGAAATTTGGTATTCAGGGTGGGAGTGGGGGAGGTGGCAGACCGGCCCTTGAGAAGGAGAGCAAGCCCTGGTTTGGCACCTGTGTCCCCCAGGCTCAGCAGAGCATCCGCGCACAGCATGCACGCGACCTGCAGGTCATCGCTGCCTATCGGGAGCGCACGAAGGTGGAGAGCATCACCAGCGCGCTAAGCCTGGCCATCACCACCAAGCACACGATCCACGTCACACTGGGCACTGCCGAGTTCTTCGAGTTTGCCCTTAGGAACCCCCACAACATGCAGCACACAGTGACCATCGAGGTGGACAATCCCGAGCTCAGGTGGGAGTGAGCGGCGGGCCTGCCTGGGTCACCTGGGGTGACTCTGGGTTCTCCCTGAAATGAAGCCAAGCTGCTCTTGACGTTCAAGGGTCCCGCTGATCCTGGCTTTCGCCCACCGTCCTGGGTTCCAGCTCTCAGTGGGTGGGCAGGGAACTCACCAGGAAGAGCATTTTTGCCTCAGAGCCCTGTGTCTCCTCCCCTGCCTTCTAGCGTCATCCATACGGTCTCCGAGCCCGTGTCTCCCCTGCCTTCTGGCGTCATCCATACGGTCTCCGAGCCCGTGTCTCCCCTGCCTTCTAGCGTCATCCATACGGTCTCCGAGCCCGTGTCTCCCCTGCCTTCTGGCATCATCCATACGGTCTCCAAGCCCGTGTCTCCCCTGCCTTCTAGCTTCATCCAGCACGGTCTCCGAGCCCGTGTCTCCCCTGCCTTCTAGCGTCATCCATACGGTCTCCGAGGCCGTGTCTCCCCTGCCTTCTAGCTTCATCCAGCACGGTCTCTGAGGCCGTGTCTCCCCTGCCTTCTAGCTTCATCCATACGGTCTCCAAGCCCGTGTCTCCCCTGCCTTCTAGCGTCATCCATACGGTCTCCGAGCCTGTGTCTCCCCTGCCTTCTAGCTTCATCCAGCACGGTCTCCAAGCCCATGTCTCCCCTGCCTTCTAGCATCATCCAGGACAGTCGGGAGTGGAGGTACTTCAAAGACGCAGCCAAGCTGCACACGCCGGTGGAGGAGGATATGTTCCGTCTGCGGGGCAGCCTTGCCCCGCAGATCTTCCTGCGCCCGAGGGAGACCACCCACATCCCCTTCAGATACCAGACCTTCTCTGTGGGGCAGCCGGCCCTGGTGCAGGTGAGGAGGCCATTCTTCCAATGCCAGACGGGCTTGCCAGGCACATGGGAAAATCCCACTTGGCTAAATAATGTGGGGGCGTTTCTGCGTGTCCTTCCATGCTGCTCAGACCGCTTAGCCTTGAGGTGGTCACCTGCTCCGCCAGCCCCTAGGCGAGCATGCACACAGTGGGCCTCGGGAAAGGGCGGACCGTCCCCTCTGAGTGCTCTTTAATTCTCGGGTATAGAACCTCTCCCTTACCTCGGGAGAGCTGATGGGTTGACACTTTCCAGCATTTTGTGTTCTCTAGTTAATGCTGTCTGCCCACGTTCTGTAGTGTTCGCTCGTCTGTAGGAAATGCAGGCTTGGAGGTTTCCAGTGATGGATGTGAGTGGTACATGCCGTGTGACTGGTGGGGTGGGGGTGGGGGGCGCAGGGCATGCGTTTTATCTTTCTTTTCTTTTTTTTTCTTTTTTAAAGATTTTGTTTATTTGACAGAGAGAGACAGAGTGAAAGAGGGAGTGGGAGAGAGAGAAGCAGGCTTCCCGCCGAGCAGGGCACCCGATGCGGGGCTCGATCCCAGGACCCTGGGATCATGACCTGAGCGGAAGGCAGACGCTTAACGACTGAGCCACCCAGGCGCCCCCGCGTTTTATCTTTCTTACTGAGCTTTTGGGGTCAGCTCTGTAGCATAGTGGTTCTCATGTAAATGAGCTCGAGGAGCTCAGAGGCTCACAGAATCCTGTGCAGACTCTTTGGATGCACTTTTGGGCAAGAGGTCGTAAGGACAGTGAAGAAGATGTCAGGCCTTTGGCTTCAGGTGGAGCTGGGTTGCATGTCGGGTGGGCCTTCACAGTTCCCGGCAGTCCCTGCTCCCTCTTTGGGATAGTGAGGCTGGTTTGTGACAGTGGCTGTCCACACGGTTATTATGAGAGCAGATGAGACCGTGCACGGGAGCCCTCGGTCCCAGGGGCAGCGGTTCCTACAGGGAGAAGTCCTGCAGCTAGAAGGGCTCTTCACCCTCCGACTCCCATCTCGTGACCGGCCGGTGCCGACTGTTTTCTCACAGGCCTCTGCTGAGCTGCGATCTGAGAAGGGCATGGACGCCAGGTCGCCCCAGAAGTCCAGTGCAATGCCCACTAAGCATGCCAAGGTAAGAGGGCAGGACAGCTGCGATCCCAGACAGTCCCAGGGTCTTGCAGTGAGAGCCAGGTGTCCCCTGAGCAGACCCAGTGAGATGTTCACGACTTCAGTTGTTACTCAGGCTGCTGGGGCCTGGCCCTCTGCCCTTCACTGAGCCTCCTGTGGTGGGGGGTGGGCGGTGGTGGTGGAGCAGGCCCGTGGAGGCGGACTCTTCCTGTGCTGACCGAGCGGTGGCCGCCTCAGGCGATGCTGGGAGGGCCTCTGCGTGGGTGTCCGGCCTGGAAGCCTCTCCCTGGCCACCTGGCCCTTGCAGCCCTTGGTGCTCTGGGTGCCTGCCCCACGCCCTGCAAGTACAGCTGTCCCCGCACACGGGGGCTACACTGGCCCCCTGACCCTCGCCCACAGCTTCCCCACGTCCCGTAGGATCAGTGTGGGGGCTGTGGGGTTACTTCTGGGAATGCTCATTCCCGCCTAGAGGGTAGGCAGGTTTGCACACACCAGCAGCCTGTCTGTAGGATATCCTGAGGGGGAGCTCAGGACACTTGTTTTTAGGAATTTCTGAAGCTTTTTTTGGGCAGACAAATGCCTTTTTGAAGTAGTTTGAAAGTAAAAACAAAAGCAACAGGACTTTGCCCCACCCCCGCCCCGAGAACAGATTATTTCAGTGAGTCTCAGATGAGACGCCGGCTCCCGACTGCAGGCCTGTGTTCCCGTCTCACTGTGGTGGCCGCTTGTGCCCTCGGCCCCGTCACCAGTGGAAACTGCTTTATTTTACTTAATGTGGAGGCTCAGCTTTGCCTTGCTTAAGGCATATCAGCTGTTTATGTAGCGCTATCGAAATCTGAGAGGCTAGTACATTTTCCGTACATGGATTTGGAGTTTGAAGGCAAACCCCAGAAATCTTTTGAGTTCACCGGTGATGAGGTCAGTCTGCGTCCCTAACAGATAAGGACTTTTAGCTTCGCCGTGTGCCACTGTCCCTGCCCCCGATCAGCAGCAGACCCTCCGAGTCGCCTAGTGTCCATCCTGTGCTTACTTGTCTTCTCACGTGTGGTTTGGGTGAGTCCGGGCCCACTGACTCCAGGGCCCCGTGTCTTCTCTCCCCTCGGGTTCATTGCCCACACACATTTTCAGGGTGGGAAATGGGGAAATTCCACTTCTTTCATTCCTCCTGGACTTGTTAGCTGGGATTCTGCCATAAACAAGAATTTCCCCACCAGCAGTTTGGTTGCCCTGAAATACACTTTATACCAGAAAGTCAGGATAAGTGTTGGATTCTTTCATTTTGTTTATCAGTGTTCAGAGTAATGAATTGCGCTCTGGCAACCTCCAGAGGCGGTCAGTGTTTGGAGTCTCAGTATGAACGCACAGGGGTATGTTTGCTGCTTCTCGTCTGAGGCAGGCACTGGGCGCTGAACTGGCGCTCTCTGCCACCGCCATCCCTTTCAAAGCACTGTTGTTTTTTTGTTTTAAAGATTTTATTTATTTATTTGACAGAGAGAAACAGAGAGGGAGCACAAGCAGGGGAGTGGGAGAGGGAGAAGCAGGCTTCCCGCCGAGCAGGGAGCCCGATGCGGGGCTCGATCCCAGGACCCTGGGACCGTGACCTGAGCCGAAGGCAGATGCTTAACGACTGAGCCGCCCAGGCGCCCCTTTCGAAGCACTGTTAACTAGGTTAACTGCTCACGTATTAACCAGGTCACTGGAATGGTAAAACCAGAACTCCAAGTTTTCTAGGAGGTAGACATGGCCGGAAGTGGCTACCTGCCCCCCTTGTGCTAGGGAACAGCGAGCTGAAGCTGCAAATGCTAGAACTCGGTTGTGCAGAGTGGGCAGTAAGCCTGAGACCCCGCAGAGGAGGAGCAGAGGAGGGTGCTCCCAGCATTGCTGGACAAGGACGGGTCTCCGGCTGAGGCTGACCAGAGGATCCCCTCCATCCCGAGCCTGGCTGTGCCCCGTGCTTCCAGGAGCTGCCAGGGGAGCAGAACTGTGGACTGTGGGGGCCAGAGCAGGGGAGGGCAGGGTGGGGTGGCTGGGGCAGAGACCCGGTCTGCGGCAGGCGCAGCAGCTGAACACACATGTGGTCTCCGTGTGGTGGCGCACTTGTGGCCAGAGTGTCGGCGCAGAAGGTGGGGCGGCCGCTGTGCTCGCGGGGGCTTCTCTCCCAGCTGAGTGAGCGCACGCGAGACGGGGAGGGCATTCAGGCCGAGCTCCAGACAGGCACAACCAAGCACAGCATGGCGTAAAGGTCTGAAGGTGGGAAAACAGCAAAGGCAAGCCAGGACGGTGCCCACAGAGTCGGGAAGGGGGTGTCCTCGGGCGGGGCTGGCAGGGCACCCGGAGCTCAGCAGTGTGGGTGGGGGGTCCAGCCCAGCGGGGATTTGGGCTCGTGGTGGCCGTCCTCTTACGATTTATGACTTAAACAGAGTTTTACATATATAGCCTTTTATATATGTACATCTAAAAGATTTCACAATAAACACGTCTTCCCCGTGTGGCAGGTTTGTCTGGAGGCCCGAGTTCTCCATCGATGTGGGAAGGTCGCCTCGGCTGTCGGGCTGCGTGCCTGCCCTCATTCAGGGACCTGGAGAGCTCAGGGCCAGACGGAGCTGGGGAATGAAGACACCTGTTCTTTCTTTCTTTTTTTTTTTTAAGAGTGATTTATTTATTTTTGAGAGAGAGAGGGAGAGAGAGCGCGCCTGTGCTCGGGGGCTGGAGGGGCAGAGAGAGAATTTTAAGCAGACTCCCCGCTGAGCGCGGAGCCCGATGTGGGGCTCAGTCTCCTGACCCTGAGCCGAAAGCAAGAGTTGGATACTTAACTGACTGAGCCACCAGGCGCCCCAGTAACTTTTTTTTAAAAAAAGGAAGTTTATATTTCTAGCCTTTTTGGTTTAGGGGCAGCCTCCTTTTACCGTCTGCAATCCAAGAGCTCCGCTACCACCCGCGAGGACCTGGCGGGTTAACGCCAGGCCCTCGGAGCAGCTGCCCCGCACGCGCGCGGCGGGCGTGCTGGAGGATGGGACGGTGGCTGCGGGCATGTCGGTGCTGGCCGCACACCCTGTGCTGGCGGTCGAGGCGTGGGCCGTACTCACGAGAATGGCAGGACCAGCAGCTACACGCGACGCGTGCGTCACGAGAGCACGTCCACGCGCCGTCCCTGTGCTGCGTGCTGCTGCAGCCTCCGTCCCCGTTTCTCACAGGGCTTGACCCTCCCACCTCGCGGGGGGGCGGGCCCCACGGAGCCCGGCGGGGTGCACACAGCTCTCCGCGGGCCCGTGGGCCGGGCCTCACGCTGGCGCCGTGTGCTCTCTCGGCAGGTCTTGTTCCGGGGCAGTGGCGGCAAGCCCATCGCCGTGCTCTGCCTCACCGTGGAGACTCAGCCCCACGTGGTGGACCAGGTCTTCCGCTTCTACCACCCGGAGCTCACCTTCCTGAAGAAGGCCATCCGCCTGCCTCCCTGGCACACGCTTCCAGGCAGGTCCCATCTGTCCCCACGGCTGGCGTTTTACAGGTTCAACAGATGGGAAAAGGTTTTTCCCTGAGGGTGACAAGGGGCATCATCATGTTATCCCGTGATGCTCTTACTCCAGCCTGTGACCCACCTGTAAATTCTCCACCTGCCTTTGTCGTTTGAAATGGTGACCTCACGTCCTCTGAGATGCCCTGGGCGGGCTGATTCTACCTCCTAAAACCCATGGCCCCGAGGGTTGTGCCTGGAGTTCACTCGTACCTTGGGCTGCTCAGTCACTTCCCTGGTCCTGGTCTGGTGCGTCTTCTGTGTCGGGCACCTTACTCCATAGTCCCCCCATTCACTCTTGGTCACTCCCTTCGGATAGGTACCCGAGGACGTGGCTAATGGCGGGAGTGCCGGTGCCCACGCAGGCGGGACTGGGGTAGGGTGGCATCACCCGTCTCCCAGCAGGGGTCTGTTAGTACCTGTGACGGGCCAGGCCTGCCCCAGACAGTGCCAACACGTGGCCCAGGCCTGTCCAGAAAAGACGCTTGTTCTGATATTCCCTGCCCCAGGTGCTCCCGTGGGAAGACCTGGTGAGGAACCTCCAGTCCACGTCCGATGTAGCGACCCCAACGTCATCTGTGAGACCCAGAATGTGGTAAGTTCTGCCGAGCCCATCACCCAGCCAGCCTCCCGTCATCTGAGCGCCCTGGCCTCCGGCAGCCTCTTCCTTGTAGGTTTTCAGTTAAGTGGTATCTTTCTAAGGTGCTAACGGGGTATTTTGATATCCTTGTGAGAGCTTTATGCATGAGTTTTCATCTTTTCTGCTAGCAGATCAGTTCTTTGATTATCTGAATTTAAATGAAAAAAAAAGGCATGAAGCAAAGTGAATAAAGTGAGTAGTAATTAAGCCACTTATTAATTGCCATTGTGTAAAGAATAAGGGCAATAATTGTGTTATGACTGGTTAGGAAATTGGATAAAATCTCCTGCAGAATATAATTATTGAACTCAATATGAAATCAAGAAGTTAATGATTTTCTTTTTTGCAGTGAAAAAAAAAGAAGAGTGAATTCTGACTAATACCGAAAATTAAACACCTATTGGGAGGGAGGGAGCCTGGTTCCCGCCTGCTTCTGCTTCACGCAGGCTCAGGGGGCTGGGCTCGGAGTGGGGAGGCAGGCGGTGTTCTCAGGGTGCGCCCGTGTCCGCCAGGGCCTCGGGGAGCCACGGGATGTGTTCCTGAAGGTGGCTAGTGGGCCAAGCCCGGAGAGCAAAGACTTCTTTGTCACTGTTTACGCGTAAGTCCATGAGCACGAACTCCAGAGGTCTGGAGGGGTGGGCGGGGGTGGGAAGCAGCTGCAGCATTGGAAGGGCCGGCCTGGGCTCTTCCCGAGCTCCTGACGGGGCTCGTTGTCGGGCCTTTGGCCCTGGGACGGGAGACTCCAGGGCTGGCAGGGGCCTCGCAAAGGGCGCCCTCTGATCGGAGCAGCACCAGCGGCCTGAGGGACGCGTGGAGAGCCCACCAAGGAGAGAAACCCAAGGCGGCGTCTGCCCCAGTGCCGTGCCTGGTTCTGACCAGGGGAGAGGGAAGGTGGCAGTCATTATCCTTCCATGCCTGAGACGGTGGCACATCGCCTTCCTGCTTCTCCCACTCAGTTGAAATGACCCTGTTCCTATACCGTTTTCTCGGAAGTCTCCTGTTCCAGTCCCTTGAGGGAGGATCTTTTAAAACTTGGCCAGGCTGGGGGCTTTTGAATCGGATGTCTGGGAATGGGGCAGGGGATAACTGCACTCAGTGCCCGTCTCGGGCTGTGTGGACACCCGAGGGGCAGGGTTACTGAGCCCCACTTACAGGAAAGGGTTGGTATTGTCCTGCAGCACCAGGCAGCTAGGACGGGGCCCACGAGCTCCGGCCTGCGTGACCTCTGAGCCCACAGACTCTTCCGTGTCCTGCTTTCCACGGGCTTCACCCCAAGCCACCTGGTTTGGGACTGTGACGTTTCTGGCAGAAGCCCACGTTGTCACTCACGTGGGGTGTCGTGGTGCAAAGTCAAAGTGGGCCTTCAAAGTGAGGGGAAGGTGGCTGCGAGGGTGATGGCAGCTGGGCTTCACCCTATCTCCTCGGCCCCTGTCCTCCTGGCCACCTTCTCGGCCTCTTCCCGGCTTCTGTCTCCCGGTTGGTGCTGTTGTCCTCACCAGCCCTGATAACGGCTTCTGTCCTGCACAGGGATAACTGGCTGGCAACCCCTGTCCAGATATGGCAGGTCCACCTTCACTCCTTGCAGCGCGTGGACGTCTCCTGTGTCACAGGCCAGCAGACCCGCCTGTCCCTTGTCCTTCGGGGGACACAGACGGTTCGGAGAGTGCAGGCTTTCACCTCGCACCCCCAGGAGCTGAAGGTAGGTCACTGGGTGTTCTCTGGCCTCTCCCCTCCTCACCCCACCCTGGGAACGGACGGTGTGGGTCCTGTGGACAGGCTCATGGCTCCTTCAAGACTCGTGGCAGAGTCTTTATTCAGATTGCCTTTTATTGGATATGCCATCATGGGATGAGTGACATATAAACCCCAAAGGCCACTTTTTAGAAAAATTATTGGAAGGCAAATATTAATAGCAGCTCTGGAATTTATTTAGCCACAATTATGCGTCTGGATAATGAGGGCAATGCAGACTCCTTGCCAGGGTTTTGAGCTGGAGCTCGTTGAGATCTCCCTCTGCTGAGGCAGCTCTGGTGCTTCGGGGCCCGTGGCCACACGGAGGACGCTTGCCCGCACAGGTGGTGATGCGGACCGTGATGTGCTGTGAGCCTGACGGTGTGGCTGGGTCTGGTTTCAGATCTGGCACCGTCACTCGGGCCCCTTCTGACCTCATGCAGGCCACGTGGGCCCCCTGCCCCCGGAATAGCGGGGGTTCCCTTGGGATTCTCTCTGTGCCCTGAGCTGCAGGTTTCAGGAAACGCCTGGTCTGCACAGTGTGAGGGACTGCATCCTGACCCGCTTCTTTTCTGCTGTTCTTAAAGACGGACCCCAAGGGCGTGTTTGTGCTGCCACCTCACGGGGTGCAGGATCTGCATGTTGCTGTGAGGCCCCAGAGGGCAGGGAGCCGGTTCATCCACCTTAACCTGGTCGACGTGGACTATCACCAGCTGGTGGCCTCGTGGCTCGTGTGCCTCTCTTGCCGTCCACCTCTCATTTCCAAGGTCTGGAGGGGCACACGGGGTATGGGTGGTATGTCACCTGACTGTCACCTGGTCCTGTGTCCTCCTCTGTAGTCTGTGGCCCGGGGGTAGGGGTGTGGGTTGCGTCTGTATGGTGAGCCCCCTCAGCGGGGGTCTGTCATATTTAGGGAGATGCCCTAAGTCAGGTGGCACATGCAGAGCAGGCTCAGGAAGGGCGACTGCTGCCCCTGCCTCCACAGGCTTTCGAGATCACGCTGGCCGCGGGGGCAGGCAAGGGCGCCAACAAGCGGATCACCTACACCAACCCCTACCCCTCCCAGAGGACCTACCACCTGCACAGCGACCACCCTGAGCTGCTGCAGTTCAGGGAGGACTGCTTCCAGGTGCGGGTGCTGTGCGCGGTGTGGAGGGCTGCGTGTGGGGGGGCCCTCGGGCTCTGCTTCTCCCGGGAGCCCCGAGGTGTGAGGGTCGGCGCCACATTTAGGAACAGTTCCATCTAGTAATGGGTGGTCTTGAGAGAGTCCTGGGAGGGAGCAGTGTGGATCTGAACTGGGGAAGGTACTAGATGGGTGGGGGGCGGGCATCCCTCTTTGAGCTCTTCTGCCTGTGCTTCTGGGGCCCCCACATCTAGGCACCGTTGCAGGGGTTCTGGTGGCCAATCTGCCCTGCAGTTTATCGGTGGCTTTACCCACAAGTGCCCTGCAAATTAGCCTTTTTTCTGTTGTATTTTGAAGAAAGTACAGCTCATCACAGTCTGTCAGTGGAGGGTGTTTCTTGTTGCGAAGCGTCCCCTGGGGCGTGGGAAGAGCAGCTGTGTCCCGTAACACTGGGAAATTTAGTTCAGAACATCAGGAGTCTGGAGTCCTGCCTGCCTCAGGCCTTGGGGTCTGGAGCCTCAGCTTAACCTCCTCTGTCAGCCCGGGTTTGCACGCGTAGAACTTGCCAGAGTAGAGAGCGGTGGCTGGGGTAGGCTGGGATTGGATGCTTGGTGCCTTCCAGGTCAGGGGAGGAGAGACCTACACCATCGGCCTGCGGTTTGCACCTCGTCAGAGCGCCGGGGAGGAGGAGATCCTGATTTACATCAATGACCACGAAGACAAAAACGAAGAGGCGTTCTGCGTGAAGGTCACCTACCAGTAAAGAGCGGCCGGGGGTGGCCCCCATCCCGCCGCAGTGTGGGGACACACTCATGTGCGCTGGCTCTGTGGGCCTCCTCCTGCCCTCGCTGACCTGCCCGGGCCACTGGGGAGCGTGGCCGAGGGTGGAGGGGGCGCCGTGCTCCTGACCGGCTCTCGTGCCCGAGTGCAGGAAGCTGCTGCTGGAGCCCGCCGTGGGCCGAGCCCCGTGGGCATCCGCAGGGCAGGGCTCGGCGCCGGGAAGCACGAGGCTCCTTTCTCTCTGCTGCACTCGGGCAGGTGTCTGTCTAGGACGTGTCAATTTGCTTTTTAGCAAAATATATTTTATGAATCATCTTAAGTGATAAAATTATGTTTTCTTACTGGGTTTTGTACAAACATTATTTGCTATGCAATGTTTTATACTGGTATTCTTTCATATCTTTTTTTAAGTTATGTATGAAAAACTAAACTTTTACCTGTTTTCTCTATTGATGGTTTTCTTGAGTGTTTTCTGTTGTTTTCACCCTTGTCAGATGCTGACCTAACCGGGCATCAGCGTGGTTTTCCCTTGAGGACAACATGGCTGAGGGACAGTGGGTGGCCTGGGGCCTCTGGCCTCCCGGAGAGTCGGCATGGGCCTGACCGAGGCAGTGAGGTGCCTCACCTCTGCCTCTGTTGGTCATGGCTCCCATTCTGATTCTGCGCACCCCCCCCCATAAGGACCCCTGTAATGACATTGGGCCCACCTGGAAATTCAGGGTAACTGCTTCATCTCAAGATCCTTACCTTAATCTCACCTGCAGAGTACCCTTTTGCATGTTGGGTCACTCAGTCACAGCTTCCAGGGATTAGGATGGGGACAACCCCGGGCAGGGGACCTTTTTCTATCCACCAGAATCTCATTGGCCAGAACCCGGTCACTTGGCTGCACCTAGCTCCAAGGGGTCTGGGAACTGCCCTCCTTTTGCGTGTCGTGTTCAGATAACCAGGGGTGTTATTACCGAGCAGGTGGGAGCAGGTTTTGGGGGATGTTCACAGCCTTGGCCACAGCTGCTGGTGGGGAAGTGGAGAAGTGGCTGGGCTGGAAGCACACTTGGAGGGACAGGACGGAGTATAACCGAGAGGCAGAGCATCGTGTGTTTTATAGCAAAAACTTGACTTTGAGTTTGTTGCAAACATGGATAAGAAGGAAACAGGGAAGCCTGAGCCCTGGCGAGTGGCAAGCCAGGCTGTTCCTAATTTGGGGTGATGAGAAGGCAGCAGAGTGGTGGCCAGCCAACCAAGTGTGCAGATGAGCAGCTGAGGCCGCCGTGGGAGGAAGCCTGTGGGGGGTGGGTCTCTGTGGCACCATGAACTGACGAGGCTTCCGTGGTGAGGAGTGAGACCCAGGGCACAGATGTGCTGGGGGACGACTGAGCAGGCCCCAGAGAGATGGTCGTCGAGGTGGCCCAATGGCCGGATGCTGCGTAGGTGAGAGGCAGGACGTCCACTGCCCCTGATTTAAATCTCGGCCCTGTGAGCAGGGTTAAAGGGTGCATCTGCCCTGCAGCTGACCCGCTCCCCATGTCCTCTGCCTGGGCACGGGTCCCGAGCCCTGCACCAGCGGTAGGCACCACAGAGCGGCGCGGAGGATGGATTCTGGGGAAGTTCTTCAGGTGTATTTATGGGTCTTTTTACCATGTGACAATGTACCAAAGTTCATCTTTGTTGTTGTTTGGATGCCCCACCTGGTGTTTTCTAAGTTTGCACCCCGGTCACAGGGCAAGGGTTCAGCCTGTCTACACCCTGTGCCAGGCCAAGCACGTGTAGCCAGGACCAGGGAACTGGCTGCCAGCCTGCATGGAGACCTCCAGGCCTTGGTGTGTCGCGGCGCCTGCCGAGCTCCATGTGGGAAGCTATGGTGGGGGTTACAAGGTCTTGTCACTCACCGCCACCATCCGGGCAGCTTCTCCGTCCCGCCCATGTGCCGCTGTCACCCGTTGAGGTGTGGGGAGGAGACGGCCTGCTCTGTCAGCCTTGCTTCGTTAAGCTTCTGCTGTTTCTGCGAGGCTACGCGGCTCTAATTAAGTATCTTGAGACTCGCTCCTGCCCATGACAGGTAGGGAGACGTGCTGGCCTAGCGCTCGGGTTTTATCTTACTAGATGACTTTAATGTTTCTGGATAGGACGATGAAGCTGTAATGTTCCATTTCTCTCCTGCTCTCTCACTGGGGAGGGTGGTTGGGGCCACTTTCTCCTCCTCTTGTAGAGAACCTCAGCCAGGCGCATGTGCTGCAGGATCAGTGACCGGCCAGACGCGGGGTCTGCGCCAGGGGAGGGCGACAGGACTGCGGCACGGGACAGTCAGGTGAGAGAGAGACAGGAACGGGGGGCCCTTTCCCAGGGCCTGCTGGGCTTCAGGGCGGTGGCCGGCGGGAGGTCCGGAGTCCCCACGCTATAGACGCAGCCCAGCCCTGCACGTTGGCGGTCCCATGGCCATGCGGGGACCGGGAGGGTAGGGGGAGAGGGTGTCCGAGGGCAGACACGCAGGAGGTATCTGTGGGGAAGGGTGGCCTCCTGGGGGCAGCCAGTGCTGTGGGTGACAGAAGCAGGCTGGCTTCTCAAGAGATCAGAGAAGGAGGTCGTCTGTCTGGGGTGCTTCTGGAAGGTCTGCACAGCCCGTGAGACGTGGCCGTGTTCGGTGCTCCTTACGGAGACGAGCCCTCCCTGAAGCCCCCTCGCTCCCTGCTGTTTGTGGCTTGTGCCCATTCTTGTGCCCCTCAGTGCCCGTGTTGTGCGGCTCCCGGCGAGAGGTCAGGATGTTGGGTCTGTCTTCCTGGCCGGGGGCTGAGGACTTAGGCTGCCTGCTCTCTGCAGCTGGCTTCAAAGTCTGGGATGGGCTGAGCGGAGAACGCCCCTGACTTTGCTCTCACACCTGATGTGTCGTCGAGTCCTGGCCAGAACGTCCTCTCCGAGGGCTCACTGTGCGTGCTCGCTGTCCCGGCTGAGACAGGGTGGGAGGAGAGGGAGTGGGGAGGGGACGCCCTTGGGGAAGGGGACATGGGACCCTTTCACCTCCATCTCCTCCCACTTCCAGATGCTTCCAAGAGCTGGGAAGTCACAGGGCTGCCATTTTCTTAGGGAGGCAGATCCACCATGAGTCCATTTTGTCTTTGCACGATGGTGGGGCCACGGGACCTTCCTTATCCCATGTCTAGGCTGTAAGACAAAGACTGAAATGGGTAATTTGCTGCCCTTCGGGGCTGGATGCCCAGGTAGGGGGCTGTGGAAACCTGTGAAACGTGCCGTCACGCCACCCCAGCATCCCCAGTGCTGGGTGCACGCCTCTGCCCAGCCAGGACCCTACCGTGCAGAGGCAGGAACCGAGGTGCTGCGTCTGGCTGGAGGATGTGGGTGGTGGGTGCCCCCCCTGAGCACGCCCGGGCTGGCCCGTGGGGGGCTTGTTCCCTGAGCCCCGGTGGTCGGGCACAGCAGGAAGCCGTGGGACGGCCTTTGGCAGGACAGATGCTCTCAGCCAGCGCAGCTGTGCTCATTCACTTATTCGTCACTCCCTCAATCATTCATTCATTCATTCATTCTTTCATCCGACATGGGCTTGCGGGTGCCCCTCTGTGTGGGGCAGGGGGCATGTGGTCCCACAAGACAGACACAGTCCCTGCCCCAGGTCAGGACCTGGCCTCCTTGTGGGGCCCAGACAATAAAAAGTGGCACATCCTGTAGGATCAGGCAGTGATAGTCTGTGGGGGGAAAAGCGGCATAAGGGCATGAAGAAGGGATCTTTGATTTTAGAAAGGAGGTTGAGGCCTCTCCGAGGTGATGTTGAGCAGAGCATAGAATGAAATCAAGTAGCCCCGAGTGGAGGGTCTGGGCCAGCTCACAGGGCCTTTGGGCTGCGGGGAGGAGTCTGGACTTGGTTCTTGGGGACATGAGGGGCCGATGGGACTGGGGTGGACAGGCGCCCTGCCCTGGGACCAGCACCTGGGGCCAAATTACTGATCTGCTCTAACCCAGCGGCCTGGCCCAGCGCCCGCTCGAGGGCGTGCACACTCTGCATGAACATGCTGCCCACGGCCTTGGGGCCTACAGGGCTGGGGACGCTGGGCTTGGCTGGCAAGGAGGGGGCATCTGCACTTTGTTACATCGGAAGAGCCGGTGGTCTACCCATAGACGTTCTTTTCCTCTTCTCTTCCCCTTCGTGGCTCCTCCTCCAAATCCCTCCCCAGTGGGACTGTGACCTCTGGTCACTGTCCTGGGTACAGGTAAGGATTTGGGGCCCCTCCGGGGAATGAGAATTGGGTGCAAGGTGGGACTTGTGCTTTTCAAACCTTGCTTGATGCCATTCGGAGCCTTTTCCTCCCTCTTTTCCTTTCTTTGTCTTTTCTCACAAAGAACAGAGATTTCTTTATGATCGATTTCCAATGTCAAATAAAGGTCAGCCCCATGACCTCGATCTGGCCGCTCAGGCTCTTCTGCTGGGGCCCAGGCCCCAGGTCAGGTTCACGGTGCGCTCTGGGCCGTGAAAGGTGGGCCTTCTCCCCTCCGTGAACCCCAAAGCGTTCTGAGCCGCTGCCCGGGACTAGAAGCAGCATTTGGACTTCGGGTTGCCCGTCCCGGGGTGCAGCTGGTGTCTACGGCAGCGGGGGGATTTACATGAGAAAGCTGGCCCGCCTCAGGATCTCCCCGATAAGGAACGGCTGCTTTCTTCCTGCACACAAAGCCACACCATCTTTCAACAGGAACCTTATCATTTCCATCAAGGGCATTTCTTGGTATTATTGTACTTCTTCCCTCCGGCTCCTCCTCCCACCCCTGTTGAAAGCCACTTTTAACTAAATGGAGTCAAACGAAAGCCAGATCAGCTGCTTTGCTTTTCTCATGTCTGATAATGATTTAATGTTATGTTTGTCTCTATTTAGAAATAAATTAAGGCGCCTTTAAAAATTGTTGCTTCAGGTTCTAAGAGGTTGGAGAAAACAACCATTATGTTTCCTTAACAACCTTTTCTTCCTCCTACTGTATGGGGTCGAGGTACATTTGTTGGTCTGACCCCAGCAATCTCAGTGTGGCGGCTTGGTTTATCTTCAGGCGCGTGTGCTGAGAGCTTCACAGAGAGAAGGTGGTGGGGGGGCAGGGAAGCAACCAGTGGCCTGCCTTGAGGGGCTTCAAGTGGTCCTATGCCTGGCGTGGCCTGAACACAGTGGGCCCACGCTGCCCAACTCCATCGGACTGGTAAGGAATTTCGAGGCCCTTCCTGCTGACGAAAGAGGCGGAGGAACGCCGCATATCCTGGAAACCTTATTAGCTGGGACACGCCTGGTGGCAATGCCACGTGGGCCCTGTGGCTCTGACCCCAAGGCCAAGCCAGGCGTGAACTACTCCGTGGGAGGCCGCTCAGAGCCCAAGGAGCCTGTGTTGGGGGAAGCAGCGCACTGCTCCAAGGCTGCTAGGGAGGACTCGGAAGGCTGGTCAGGCTGGAAAATGGACCGAGGAACCGTCCCTCCACCTGCGGAGGGGGAGTTGTGTGTTCCAAAATTCATGTCCACCCAGAACCTCAGCATGTGGCCTTACTTGGGAATAGGGCCTCTGCAGCTGTATCGGGGTGGTGATGAGGATGTGATCATACTGGATGAGGGCCGTCCCTAAGTCCAATGAGAGTGTCCTTATAGGAGATAGAAGGGGACACACAGAGAAGATGGAGATGTGACGACAGAGACCCCGAGGGGAGTGATGCATCTACTGGCCAAGGACACCCAGGACTGTCGGCAGGCACCAGAATCTAGGACAGAGGCCTGGGACCGATCCCCCCTCAGAGCCTCGGGAGCCAGCCCTGTCTGCACCTGCAGTTCACACTTGTGGCCGCCAGGGCTGTGGGAGAATACGTTCGTGTTGCTTCAGGCCACCAGGCTCGTGGTAATATGTTGTGGCAGCCCCGGGAGACGAACACAGAAGGAGTTCTGGGGCCCACACGGTCCCGGGGGCCTTCAGGACTCACGGAACTGGCAACCGGATTTCTAGTTCTTTGGGGGCGTGGGGGATGGCGTGCCGTAAATCTCAGGAATGACCACAGGCAGGGTGACCCTGGGTGCATGAGGAGAAGCTCCAGCGTGGTGGCTCTGGCAGCAGCGGCCTCCGCTTATCTGTCATCTTGGTTTGTCAGCCGTCCCGAACTGATCTGTGCCTCAGGTTCTAAGGAGGAATTTCACTGCAAGAATTCAGCCTTGAAATAACCACACACCAAAGTGATCTGCTCCACAGGAGGCAGACTGGCGACGACCGGGTTCTGACGACATTTAAGGGAAAAGAATCCGAAGAGCCTCCTTTCACGCTAAAGTTCAGACACGTAGGGAGACGAGGCCTGGGTCTGTGCTTTCCCCCTCTCCCCCTCCTGCGCAGCGGCCAGCCACCTCCTCCTGGCTGCTCGCCTGGCTTCCACACGGCCCCTCTGTGAGGTGGGGTCCTCAGTCTCCCGTCTGTGAGGTGGGGTCCTCAGTCTCCCGTCTGTGAGGTGGGGTCCTCAGTCTCCCGTCTGTGAGGTGGGGTCCTCAGTCTCCCGTCTGTGAGGTGGGGTCCTCAGTCTCCCGTCTGTGAGGTGGGGTCCTCAGTCTCCCGTCTGTGAGGTGGGGGTCCTCAGTCTCCCGTCTGTGAGGTGGGGGTCCTCAGTCTCCCGTCTGTGAGGTGGGGTCCTCAGTCTCCCGTCTGTGAGGTGGGGTCCTCAGTCTCCCGTCTGTGAGGTGGGGTCCTCAGTCTCCCGTCTGTGAGGTGGGGGTCCTCAGTCTCCCGTCTGTGAGGTGGGGGTCCTCAGTCTCCCGTCTGTGAGGTGGGGTCCTCAGTCTCCCGTCTGTGAGGTGGGGTCCTCAGTCTCCCGTCTGTGAGGTGGGGTCCTCAGTCTCCCGTCTGTGAGGTGGGGGTCCTCAGTCTCCCGTCTGTGAGGTGGGGTCCTCAGTCTCCCGTCTGTGAGGTGGGGGTCCTCAGTCTCCCGTCTGTGAGGTGGGGGTCCTCAGTCTCCCGTCTGTGAGGTGGGGGTCCTCAGTCTCCCGTCTGTGAGGTGGGGGTCCTCAGTCTCCCGTCTGTGAGGTGGGGGTCCTCAGTCTCCCGTCTGTGAGGTGGGGGTCCTCAGTCTCCCGTCTGTGAGGTGGGGGTCCTCAGTCTCCCGTCTGTGAGGTGGGGGTCCTCAGTCTCCCGTCTGTGAGGTGGGGGTCCTCAGTCTCCCGTCTGTGAGGTGGGGGTCCTCAGTCTCCCGTCTGTGAGGTGGGGGTCCTCAGTCTCCCGTCTGTGAGGTGGGGGTCCTCAGTCTCCCGTCTGTGAGGTGGGGGTCCTCAGTCTCCCGTCTGTGAGGTGGGGTCCTCAGTCTCCCGTCTGTGAGGTGGGGGTCCTCAGTCTCCCGTCTGTGAGGTGGGGTCCTCAGTCTCCCGTCTGTGAGGTGGGGTCCTCAGTCTCCCGTCTGTGAGGTGGGGTCCTCAGTCTCCCGTCTGTGAGGTGGGGTCCTCAGTCTCCCGTCTGTGAGGTGGGGGTCCTCAGTCTCCCGTCTGTGAGGTGGGGTCCTCAGTCTCCCGTCTGTGAGGTGGGGGTCCTCAGTCTCCCGTCTGTGAGGTGGGGGTCCTCAGTCTCCCGTCTGTGAGGTGGGGGTCCTCAGTCTCCCGTCTGTGAGGTGGGGGTCCTCAGTCTCCCGTCTGTGAGGTGGGGTCCTCAGTCTCCCGTCTGTGAGGTGGGGGTCCTCAGTCTCCCGTCTGTGAGGTGGGGTCCTCAGTCTCCCGTCTGTGAGGTGGGGTCCTCAGTCTCCCGTCTGTGAGGTGGGGTCCTCAGTCTCCCGTCTGTGAGGTGGGGGTCCTCAGTCTCCCGTCTGTGAGGTGGGGTCCTCAGTCTCCCGTCTGTGAGGTGGGGGTCCTCAGTCTCCCGTCTGTGAGGTGGGGGTCCTCAGTCTCCCGTCTGTGAGGTGGGGGTCCTCAGTCTCCCGTCTGTGAGGTGGGGGTCCTCAGTCTCCCGTCTGTGAGGTGGGGGTCCTCAGTCTCCCGTCTGTGAGGTGGGGGTCCTCAGTCTCCCGTCTGTGAGGTGGGGGTCCTCAGTCTCCCGTCTGTGAGGTGGGGGTCCTCAGTCTCCCGTCTGTGAGGTGGGGGTCCTCAGTCTCCCGTCTGTGAGGTGGGGGTCCTCAGTCTCCCGTCTGTGAGGTGGGGGTCCTCAGTCTCCCGTCTGTGAGGTGGGGGTCCTCAGTCTCCCGTCTGTGAGGTGGGGGTCCTCAGTCTCCCGTCTGTGAGGTGGGGTCCTCAGTCTCCCGTCTGTGAGGTGGGGGTCCTCAGTCTCCCGTCTGTGAGGTGGGGTCCTCAGTCTCCCGTCTGTGAGGTGGGGTCCTCAGTCTCCCGTCTGTGAGGTGGGGGTCCTCAGTCTCCCGTCTGTGAGGTGGGGGTCCTCAGTCTCCCGTCTGTGAGGTGGGGGTCCTCAGTCTCCCGTCTGTGAGGTGGGGGTCCTCAGTCTCCCGTCTGTGAGGTGGGGGTCCTCAGTCTCCCGTCTGTGAGGTGAGGTCCTCAGTCTCCTGTCTGTGAGGTGGGGTCCTCAGTCTCCCGTCTGTGAGGTGGGGGTCCTCAGTCTCCTGTCTGTGAGGTGGGGTCCTCAGTCTCCCGTCTGTGAGGTGGGGGTCCTCAGTCTCCTGTCTGTGAGGTGAGGTCCTCAGTCTCCCGTCTGTGAGGTGGGGTCCTCAGTCTCCTGTCTGTGAGGTGAGGTCCTCAGTCTCCTGTCTGTGAGGTGGGGGTCCTCAGTCTCCTGTCTGTGAGGTGAGGTCCTCAGTCTTCTGTCTGTGAGGTGGGGGTCCTCAGTCTCCTGTCTGTGAGGTGAGGTCCTCAGTCTTCTGTCTGTGAGGTGGGGGTCCTCAGTCTCCTGTCTGTGAGGTGAGGTCCTCAGTCTCCTGTCTGTGAGGTGGGGTCCTCAGTCTCCTGTCTGTGAGGTGGGGGTCCTCAGTCTCCTCTCTGTGAGGTGGGGTCCTCAGTCTCCTGTCTGTGAGGTGGGGGTCCTCAGTCTCCTGTCTGTGAGGTGGGGGTCCTCAGTCTCCTGTCTGTGAGGTGGGGGTCCTCAGTCTCCTGTCTGTGAGGTGGGGGTCCTCAGTCTCCTGTCTGTGAGGTGGGGGTCCTCAGTCTCCTGTCTGTGAGGTGGGGGTCCTCAGTCTCCTGTCTGTGAGGTGAGGTCCTCAGTCTCCTGTCTGTGAGGTGGGGGTCCTCAGTCTCCTGTCTGTGAGGTGGGGGTCCTCAGTCTCCTGTCTGTGAGGTGGGGGTCCTCAGTCTCCCGTCTGTGAGGTGAGGTCCTCAGTCTCCCGTCTGTGAGGTGGGGGGTCCTCAGTCTCCCGTCTGTGAGGTGAGGGTCCTCAGTCTCCCCTCTGTGGGGAGGGGTCCTCAGTCTCCCGTCTGTGAGGTGAGGGGTCCTGTGTCCCATCTGTGAGGCGGGGTCACCAGTCTCCCGTCTGTGAGGAGGCGTCCTCAGTCTCCCCCCTCTGAGGTGAGTCCACCTACGAGCGCTGAGGGGGAGGCTCAGGTGTTCAGCCTCCTAGGAGGAACGTCAAGGTCCCTCTGCCCTCTCAGGTCCCTTGTGGATCTGACTCCTCCAGCCTGGGCGGCTTTTCTTCACAGGCGTCCTTGGGCTGTGAAGCCTGAGTTGAATCCCAGCTGAACGTCCTGGCCTGAAGCCCCCTTTGGGGTGACCCCACCCGGCTTTGCTCCCCGGGAGCGGGAGCTGAGGAACGTGGGGACGGCCTGCCCCCAGCTCCCTTCCTGGGCCCTGCCTTCCCAGAGTCCCCTGAGTCCTTGTAGGACCGTGACCAGTGGGTCCGGGAGAACAGAAAGCGGACCCGCCGCATTGCCCCGAGGGCCTCTGTGACCGCTTCCTCTCTGTCGTGGTGCGGCTGCTCTGCTTTCGGAACTCCTGGCCTCATTCACTCAACAGCTGACAAATGTGCGGAGCCCGGCTTCCATCTGTGCCTTCTCTTCGGCCTCAGGCCAGCCTGGGCCTGGGGGAGCCCCGTGGACACCCTGCTCTATGGCCCGGGGGGCTGGACGTCCTGTCGGGAGCCTGGGTCAGCCACCCCAGTCCACAGCCTGGGTCCGTCCCCGGCACTGGGTTATGATGGAATGCGTGGTGCTGGCGCTTGGAAGAAATGGGAGGGGAAGGAGAACCCCCGGTGTCACCAGGTGATGGACGCAGCACCCTCCAGTTTCTTTCGGTGCTTGGACCTTTCGGCCTGCCACTCCGTGTCCCTGCTTCAGGCCTGCTGGCAGGATGGGGACCCCTGCTGGGTGGGCCCGGCCCCTACCCCGTTCCTGCCTTCCCAGGCTCCCCCCACCCTGGGGAGGGCGGGCTGCTACATCATGTCTGGTCCTCCAGGACCCTGGGGCCGGGCAGGCGAGGGGACTGAGGCCCCGAGGCTGGGCGGCCTGTGTAAGGTCGCAGAGAGAGGAGGTGTTCGGACCCGAGCCGGGGGACCCCACAGCCCATCTCGTGGGGCTCCACACAGAGCGCCGTCGCCCTGGGGGGGCAAGGGGAGAGGCCTCGCGCACCCCGGCAGGCCAGAGCACTGCTGCTGACGGCTTTGAGGAGACGGGTTAACGCAGGGTGCGTTCCCGTGCATCACCGGCAACAACCCGTTGTGAAAGGAAGCTGGGAAAACAGACGAAATCAATGAGGATTTGGAAACATGCTGCTGGAAATAGTGTATTTCCAGAAGCCGCATGGCCTGGAAGAGATCTGAAGTCTTGGCCCCGGGGGAGGCCTGGGACAGGCTGGAGAGAGGGGCCGGCCCCCAGGGAGCAGTTGCCTCCCCCGGAGCCTTTCCCTGAGCCCCTGGGCCCCCCGCAGGGCCCGGTCTTCAGCCATGAGGGGCAGTGCTCGGGCTGGGAGGTCGCCGGTGCAGGTGCCACCGACTGGGGGCCTCCAGGGAGAGGGACGCTCAGCTGTAGGGGTTGGGGGCAGATGTGAGGACGGGGTGCTCTCGGTGGCTGCAAATCTCCCCAGGCACATGGCCTTGCAGGCCAGCAAGTGGCTGTCCATGGCCCTGCCAGGAGGCTGTGTAGGTCCGTTCATTCATTCATTCATTCATTGAACAGCCGTGTCTCGGGATCTCTGATGTGCCAGGCAACGTCCATCCGTTCCAGGCACTCCATTCTGTCTCCGAGTCCCTGGAACACAGCCCGGTCATCGCTGCTCGCTGGCAGTCCCTGACGTCAGTGTGCTGATGGAGGTGAGCCCCGGGTTCCTGGGGGCCAGGCAGAGGGCAGCCTGGTCTGTCTTGGGTGCTGGTGGGAGCCGCTCACTGCTCTTCCTGTCTGCATCCAAACCCTCCCTAGGCTTGGGGGGATTTATGCCCCAAGGGGAGCAATGTCCCTGTGTCTTCGGGCATATGAAGCTGACAAGTGGGCACCCCCATCGGGGCCAGGCTGGGTGCCTCTGTTGCTTCATGGATGGGCAGTGACAGCTAGTATTTCTGAAATGAATACTGTAAAGACCACAGTATATCAAGGGCCTTACACAGGGTTATTAAAGTAGATTAACTGAATAATTTTCCTAGAATAATAATGTTTCTTAAGGATTATGAATGAGCCCTGGTCTTTCCTCGGCGCCGTGAGCCGGAAACGTCCAAGGGAGGCTCCACGTCACTGTTGAAGGTGCAGGGCCCATTAGGGTCCCGTGGGAAGCGAGGCTGACGCAGGCATTTGCACTGTGCGGAGACCGACTGCGGCTGGAAACTGCAATTTCCAGGTGCGCGCTCACAGACACCTTTAAGGTATCCCACGCACAGCAGCGAAGGAAGTGGCCGATGCCCAGGGCTGCAATACTAGGGAGTCTGGACAGGGAGGCTGGCTTTGGTTAAGGGCCTGGGGACTTCTGGGGTTCTGATGAGCTTTCTCCTGTGCGCGGGGGCCTGAGCCGTGTCACCGAGCCGGGCTCTAGGGATCCGCTGGAGAGAACATGGCGGGGCCTGCCCTCCCTGGGGCTCACCGTCCAGCACAGCCAGGCCCTGGGAAGCTGGCTGTGTCCTGAGTCAGAGAGGCCTGGAGCCCGGGAGCTTGAGGCCCGGGGTCTGCGGGGCAGGGGGGGAGGTGTGAGGGCCCCCCGCTCCACCGACTGCAGGGGGTGCCTCAGGTCTGGGGCAGAGAAAGGAGTTGCTCCTGGGGGCTGTGTTGCTCCTGAGTCCGGGCCTCAAGGGTCTGTCTGTTACCTGCAGGATCAGGAGGGGAGGCGAGGCTGTCCCACGCGGTTGGCTTCCTGCGAAAGTTCTGGCCCCCTTAGCAGGCCTAATTAAGGCCCTCGCTGCATTCAGCCTGGGCAAGATACATAAAGTGATAATGTGACAGCTTTAATTAGAGAGGCCTTTTCTTCATAAATACATATGCCAGTTAATGAGCAGCGGGATGGAGGTTAGATTTGCAGCCTCTGTCGGCCATGAATCTTGTGCGCAGGAAGAAGCAAAGCGACTCTGCCATGAAGCACATCTCCCTCCACCCCCCCTCCACATGGGATCCTGGGGCCGGAGGACTCACGGCCGAATCCTGGCCTCGGAGGCCTGAGCTCCTTGAGGCGGGTGCCCCTCCCAACACCCAGCAGGCTCTCAGCCCACAGGAAGTGCACGGACAAGTGAGCGGACTGGCAGGAGCCAGCTTGGCCCCATCAGGTGCTGCCCATGGTCATTTCCTGCCCTCCCTCGGCCTGGGAACCTGGAGGGCAGGGACTGTCTCTCCCTCCTGAGGTTCTGCAGTCCCACCTCGTGGTGGTGGGCAGCGAGCTGGGGTCTGTTGACGTCACCAGTGTTGGGGGTAAGGAGGGCACGGTCAAGGTGTGAAGCCCCATCTGGTGGCAGGCACGTCGGTCCGGACCCCCTTCCTGCCAGGCCCTGCACAGCCCTGCCTGGAGCTGCCTGGACGCCCAGAGACCACAGCCCCACGGCGGAGTGTGGCCCCTCTGTGCAGGAGGCCCCCCCACACCTGCCAGGACCCCGGGCGAGCCTGTTCGTCTGTCTTCACTACATCGGTTTCAGCTAAACAGTGAACCTCTGCACCGCCCTACGTATAGCCGATGAGGACCACGTCCAGGAGCAGCCTCGATCCATCCACAGATGAACAGAGGTGGCCCATCCCTACAGTGGGATGCTCATCAGCCACAAAGAGGAAGGAAGCCCTCACACACTATGCATGGATGAGCCTTGAAAACACGGTGCTGAGTGAAAGGAGCCAGACCCAAAGGGCCACGTATCATCTGATTCCTTTTACTTAAATGTCCAGAAAAGGCACATCCACAGAGACAGAAAGCAGATTAGTGGTTGCCTGGAACACGAGGGAGGGGGGAATGCTGCTAATGCCTTCCTTTGGGGGATTAAATGTTCTGGAACTAGGTATAGGGGACGTTGTGCAACACTGTGAGTGTATTAAAAACCGTTGGGAACTTTACAGGGGTGAGTGTTACGTACGTGAATTCTGTTAAGAGAAATTGAGTGGGGAGGGGGGGCACAGATCCCAGCAAGCCCAGGGAGAGGCCTGGTTGTTCTGGGGGTGGGGGGAAGGCCAGGACGCTGGGCCTGAGCCTGGTGGTACTGGCGTCGACCTCAGCCAAAAGGGGTCCCAGCTGGCGTCCCTCTGGCCGTGGCCCCCAAAATACAATTCAGTGGTGAGACTGCGGGGCAGACGCCCCAGACGCCTGGAGTGCCCCTACGTCCTCACGTCCAGGCCGGACCCACGGACACGTGCCACCCGCAGAACGCAGGGACCAGCCAGCTTGACCGGGGAAGCCGGGGTCCCCCACGGGCGCTGACCTGGAAGGAGCCCGCGTGGTCTTTGCTCTGCTCAGGCTGGCTGATGAAGTTGTCCCCGGGAACGACGCAGTGCTCATGTCCCTTCCAGCTTACGGCTTGCCTGTCTTGTCATTCTCCTACTATCTCCTCCCCATCAGGAGGAAAATCAGCTTCTGGTGACGGTAAAAGAATGCACAGGTAAGCTACTCACCCCCTGCCTCCCCAGGATGGATGGGACGGGGAATCTCCGGGCTCATCCGCGCTGGAGTTCCCTCGGAGGGCTCTCCGGCCCCAGCGCCTCGGCGCAGTGCTCAGAGCCTCCAGTAAGGGTCCCCCTGGCTGTGTCCAGCCTGGCCACCCATGTCCCTGTCTCCACAGAGGCACATCAGTGGTTCAGACTTAATAAAAGAGAATGGGGTAGATTTGACTCTGGCTAGCTTCTGAAGAGGATTTTTCTAATTCTATTTTTATTGCTCTAATACAAGCTCAGCTCATGGAAGTTATAAACTGTAGCTTCCCCCCTGCTTCCCAGGCACCTTCTTGGTTTTTTTTTTTTTTTAATTTAAGATTTTATTTATTTATTTGTCAGAGAGAGAGCGTGAGCGAGCACACAAGCAGGGGGAGGGGCAGAGGGAGAAGCAGGCTCTCCACTGAGCAAGGAGCCCGATGCAGGGCTCGATCCCAGGACCCTGAGATCATGTCCCGAGCTGAATGCAGATGCTTACCAGGCGTCCCCCAGGCACCTTCTTGTGTGACCAGTTAGGACAGCATTAACGGCACCATCCTGGTCCTGCTCACTAACGGGCTCTTTGGAATTAAACATGGAAGCGAGGCCAACACCACCAGCTGGCCGCTGAGGGGCTGCTGGGGGGGTCATTCTCGGGGTGAGGAGTTTCACCCCCTGAAATTGCTAACTTTTGGATTCCATGGGTCAATAAAAATAATTTAAAAAAATATCAGAGAATCAATTTAGAATTTCCGACTTGCTATCTGCTAAGTACGGGGGCGTTGAAAGGACTCCTAAACCCGACCTTCTCCGGTCACCCTCCTCTCATAAGAGAAAGAACATATAAGTGCTCAAAATGAGGAAGGACTCACTCTGGAAGAAGGACCATGCTGTGACTGGGATACACTAATCGGAACGGAGAACTGCCCCCTGTTGTCCCCTTGCCCTGTCCTAGCTGGGGGTGGCCGTCACAATAGTACAGACAGGTGGGGGGGGAGCTTACTGACAACAGACCCGCATCTCCCACAGTCTGGAGGCTGGAAGCCCATCTGAGATCAAGGCTCGCGCTGATTGGGTGTCTCGTGAAGGCCCGCCTCCTGGTTCATGGTCCTCTTGCTGTGGGGGAAGGGGCGGGGGAGCTCCCTGGGGTCCCTTCATAAGGGCACTAATTCTATCACGTGGCTCCTCCTCATGACCTAATCACCTCCCAGAGGCCCCACCTCATGACACCATCACCTTGCGGGTTTGGTTGCAGCATACTAATTTTGAGGGGACACAAATATTCATGTTATAGCACCCCCATTTCTTGGAGGATGGTGGATCCATCAGTAGTGACGGGCCTTGGTGCTCCACTTAGGATAGGGAACCCCCTGCCCTAAGCCTCTGAGGAATGGTTGGGCAGATGGTTCCTGGAAGGTGCTGGAAGGGAGGGACAGGGATGGAGGCAGAGGTGAAGCTGGGCCAGAGATCTAGGGCATCCCCACTCCCAGCCTGGCAGGCGGGGCCCAGGCAGAGCCACGTCTGGGCTACCGTGGCCCTCACCCCTTCCCCCACCTTGTCCTGCTGGCCCGGTGCAGAGGAAGCCCCAGGGAGCCTGAGGGCTGATGGGGACAGGGTGAGGAGGGAGGAGGGGGCTGCGGGCTGCCCCAGGGCTTCTGCCGCAGGGGGGAGAACAGAGCTGTCCTCTCTGGTTCAGAAAGCTAACTGATGTTCTGTGTGGCTTCAGCCTGTTTCCTGTGCTGGGGCTGGAAGCTGTGGGGCCAGACTTGGCTTTCTGCCCCCAGGCAGGCTGCAATCCCTGGGGGGAAAATGAGACATCAAACAAGGCTCAAAGAGGAATCTGGCTTCCCTGGGCCAAGCTCTTAGCTGGGGCGTGTGCGCGTGGGGGTTGAGGCCCTGCTCTCGCTGGCGAACAGCCTGGCTGGGTGCATCTGTCTGAGCTCACAGTGGGGCCTTATCAATACTGCATCTCAGGATGCTCTGCTCAGCTGCCTGGGAGGAGGGAGAGTGGGGTGCTTAGAGATTCTCTCCTATGCGAGTGGAAGGAGGGAGCGGATCAGATCTTTCCAGAAAGGGCTCAATAGGAGGAGACCTCAGTGGAGCCTTGGGGGGTTTGTACTAACCAGAGGAAGGCTCTCCTTGGTCCCAGGAGTAAGCAGAGGCTTTGCTTAAAAACATTTTTGGGAGGAGTTAAAGGACAGGAAGCAGAAGGCATGCTGGCGCTGAGAACTCCAGTAAGGGGGTTCTGGAGCTGGTGGGAGGAGTGCATGGGAGACCAGGATCGTGCATAGGCTGTGGGGAAGAGACCTGCCCATGTGAGACTCAGGGACCCAGAGGCCAGGGCGGTGACCGGCTGCTTGGCTCCTTCTCCCCTGGGCTCTGCTTCCCATCCCCCACCCCCACGGCCAGGGCCTGATCCCGCGCCCTGTGAGCGGACAGGGAAGTGGGTCCCCACAGAAGGGGACAGGTCTGGCAGGAGGAGTGAGGCCGCACCAGTCGGGGACATCCTGCCCCCACTGGGCACGGACCTGGTTCTCAGAGCTCCCGAGGCCCTGGCACCGGACAGTGGCCAGTCGGGGTCTGAGCAAATGCGTGCGGGCAGCCGAGGGGACAAGGGGGGCAGTGCCTTAGGGACAACCAAGCTTCAGCTCCTCCCCGGAGCCCGGCCAGCCCCTGGGGTTGGAGATGGAGCTGAGTGTCCAGGACAACCACGGTCGGGGTCCCAGGGCAGAGCCAGGCCGCCTTTCCGTGTTGTGGAGCCTGCCTCCTTCCCTGGGGAATTCTGTCCCTGTGGAAACCCTCCCGTTCTCCCTGCGAAGGCTCCTTTGTCTCCTGGAATGCTGCTGTCCTCGTGTTCGGGGCTTCCTCCCTCTCGGCAGGCCAGCCGGACCGCGGCAGCCCAGCCTGGGAGGCCACAGGGTTTCCGGGAAGACAAAGAGCAGAGGTGCTCCCTGCTCCGCTGGGGATCGTGACCAGCCCGTCCGGAGGCCTTTCCGTGGAACAGAGGGCCAGGCGTCACCGCCGCAGCATTGAGCCGGCGTGCGCGTGTCCTCTCCTCCGCGAGCCGACCCTTCCCGGAGCACTCTACGCCTGCACGTCGTGCGAGCCCTGTTCCCAGGGTGACTTGTCCGCTCCCTTCATTCACCGAGTGATGTCTGAATGCGTCTTCTGTGTCGGGTGCGGCTCTAGGCCCTGGACGTAGGGGACACTGCAGACCAAAGTCCTATCCGCGTGGAGCTGACATCTCAGGGACAACCCGTGCGCCCTGCCCCCACGGCCCCCCTCCTCACCCCCAGCCCCATTGTCGTGAGCTCACAGCCTGAGACGCAGCTTGGCGATGCCCACGCCGAGTGGGACTCGGGGCTGGGCTGCTCGGGAGAAAGTGAACTGCGAATGTTGGCAGGAAGGAGCAGGCAATTGCTTCTAAACTTGGGGCTTTCCAAGCCAAGTTTCTGCTTGGCGTGACTTCAGGCATTCTTCCTCCCAAAGGTTTGCTTAAAAAAAAAAATTAGTGACACTCGTTAAAGAACAAAGTAAGGCAGACTTTAATTGCGGGGGTGGGGGAGGGGGTGCACCTGACAGGTGTAGGGACCACGGCAGCAGGGTTTTGCGGCGGCGGAGAGGTTGGGCTCAACTCAGAGTACAAAACGGGCAAGTGGGGATTTACAGCCACGGAGCAGGGCGGGGGCCGTGGATGGAAAATCACCAGGAGGAAACAGCAGGAGTGAATCCAGCCGACGGGCTTCTTGCTGAGGGCAGGCCCGGGGGGCAGACACCCCCTGGGAATGGCAGGCGATGAGGGACCCCATCAGATATGGAGGTGGGGGATTCTGGTGAAATGGACTTAGCAGGGTTCTTGCTAAATTTGGACACTGGGGAGATGAACACAGAAGGTCCAAAATCGAGGCCTGCTTGAAAAGGGCTCAGAGGAGCCTGTGGAGTTTGGTCAAAGAGAGAATCTTTGTCAGGTTAACAAAATGGTCATTGTCCAGGAGGTGTTAAGACCTTCTTCCTGTCCTTCGTACCTCGGGGTGACTGAGGCCACCCCCTCATCATTTTCTGGATGTGGGCTTGGGGTACGGTGCGGGGACACCCCTTCTCTCTCCACCGGCCCAGCTGTTGGTTTCTGAGGGGTCTGGCTGGGTTATGGGTCGAGTCTATGATTTGGGGAAAAAAAGCCTCTGATTGGCTCATTCAGACCTCACACACAATTCATCACAGTCCAGGCAGGAGCCGGGAGGCAGAGGGACAGGGTGGGGTGCTGCCCAGGCTCCGGTTTTCACTTGCTCGGCGTGTTTGTGGGGGGTGGACGTGGGGGTGGGTAAAGAGGGGGGAGGAGGCCTGTGTTTGAGCTGGAACAAGCCAGACACACCGGGTGAAGCCCCGCGTCCTCCGGGCTCAGACATGGTCCTTGCTCTGCTGGTGTTTTCTCTCTTGTGGCCCAGCAGGAAAGCCCTCAACCCTCAGGTCCATCCTCCCTGTTGCCCCCACCGGGACGCTCCTGAGTGACATTGGCAAACGCGTTTGAAGCAGTTTCCAGCACTGCCATTCCAAATTCTCGGCGACAGGAATGCCACCTGGAGGGGGCTCTCAGCAGTTCAGGGGGCACAGACCTGGGCCTGCACTGCCTTTTCTACCAGCCACGTCAGCGTTCCGATGGTAGCACTTCGTCCTACCCATCTGATCCTCCGACATCACCTGGGCGTCCAAGGATTCAGCTCAATTCTGACACTGACTACCAGGAGTTACACCCCGCAGTTTAAGAGATCAGCCCCACAGACTGCCCTTTCTTTCGGACGCCAGTCACATGTCCTGGGGCCACATGCCCCTTACTTCTGACCAACTGAGTCTAAATTGGACTCATCCCCAGGTTTGGACATATCCCCAGGTTTGATAATTTTCTTGAAGAGCTCACAAAACTGAAGAAAGTGCTTCACCTAGGTTTATTGGTTTGTCATAAAGGATACAACTCAGGAACAAATGGAAGAGAGGCATAGGGCAAGGTGGGTGGGGGCCATGGACGCCACCCCCCAGCATCTGCGTGTGTTCCCCAACCTGGAAGTTCTCAAAACCTCATCATTTAGGGTTTTTATGGAGATTCCATTATGAAGGCATGATTGATTACATCATTGGTCCTTGGTGATTGAACTCAGTCCCCACCCCCTCCCTAGAGGTCAGAGGGTGAGGTTGAAAGTTCCAACCCTCTAATCCCTGGGTTGGTTCCCCTGGCAACCAGCCCCCATCCAGAAGCTACTAGAGGTCCACCAAGAATCACCTCATTAGCATAAACTCCTGTAGGGTTGAAAGGGGCTCATTATGAATAACAAAAGATGCTCCTATTACTCAGAAAATTCCGAATTACACCACACCCAGTTAAAGTGTCATTCTGCTGTCCAGTGACTCAGGATCCCTGGCGTCAGCCGAGCCATGAACTCTTGTGGTGCTGTGTTGTGGCATTTGTCTCTGTGTGGGCCCGCAGGACTTCCGTTCACATCCTCGAAGCCCCAGGGCATCCTCTTTGGGGGTAGGGGCCCATCGTGCAATGGGGTCCTGTTGGATGTTTCCTGGGTTGGGCGCCACGTCACCAGGCCCTGTTACCACCGCCTCTGGGGGACCTAGGATTTTGTCATCATGGGTGGGGCTTAGCCATATGCCATCTCAAAGCTGATTCATCCATGGAGGAGATTAGCTTGGTCCTGATAGGTGCATGCGCCCCCGATCTCTGGGGACCCTGGGGTCACCAGGAATGACCGCAGGGGACAATCTGAAAGCCAGTGCAGGGGAAGAGGGTAAAATCTTCCTTCTCTCTATCCAACAGCTGCCAGTCCAGACGTGCCCAGTGACCGGTGCCCAGGTGGCAATCTTGCAAAAGCTTCCGCTCTGCCCACGTGTGGCTGTGCCAGCTCTGGGCTGCCAGGAGGGTCATTGACACCTTCCGAGCCTCACTCGCTCTTGAGTGACCCAGGGGAAAAGAGAGCGGCTGCCTCGGATGCTGGTGTCAAGGACTGGGGAGATCCCTAACACTGATCTCTCTTTTTACTGTCACTGACCGCAGGCCAGAGTCCGTCTGCCTTGCTCTCTGCTGGGCCTGCGGTGCTTGGAGATGGCCTGGCTTGTTATCACAGCCCCAGCATCGTCGCTCAGCCTGAGAACGGCTGAGTGAGAGGACAGGCGTGATCTTCCAGTTTCCCCAGGAGCCCTGCGGACGCACTTGGAAAGGCCCTCACTCGGTCAGGGCTCTGGTTCCCAGGCAGGGGCGAGCTGTTGGTGCTGAGCCCCAGTTCAAAGGTGGGTCTTGGTGGAGTGGGAGGGAGGACTTCCCAGCTGGCAGCGGATGGTGGCGCTGTTGGCTCGCGCCAGGCACCAGGCCAGCCAGCTCTGCCGCCTCCTGGGCCAGGGCCAGCGAGGGAGGGGTGCAGGATAGGGCAGCCGGTTGGGCAGCAAGTCTTCTCCCTTCCAGACAGCCCTGCAGCTTTCCTGGCCCGAGTCCACCACTGAGTTTTGTTGAGGTCTCTGGCTTTCCTCAGTGACGGAGAAGACGGTGGTGGGACAGTGGACAGGGGAGGGCCTGGAGACCAGAAGGGTGGTAGGGATGGAACAGTTGAGCATCCCTGACTAGGGAGCCAGCAGCTTTGGCCTTGTCCACCTCCCAGCCTCCCAGCTTCTCTGCAGACTTGCACTCCTCCTTCTGCTGGCTTCCTGACACCCTGGGGACAGCTTAGGACCTCTTTGTAACTGGGAAGGGGGTCTGCAGCCAGCAGCTGATGGGTGGGGAGGGCAGCTGGTCAGGTCAGCAACTATAGTTTTTTTTTTTTTTTAATTTTTTATTGTTATGTTAATCCCCATACATTACATCATTAGTTTTAGATATAGTGTTCCATGATTCATTGTTTGTGCATAACACCCAGTGCTCCATGCAGAACGTGCCCTCCTCAATACCCATCACCAGGCTAACCCATCCTCCCACCCCCCTCCCCTCTAGAACCCTCAGTTTGTTTTTCAGAGTCCATCGTCTCTCATGGTTCTTCTCCCCCTCCGATTTCCCCCCCTTCATTCTTCCCCTCCTGCTATATTCTTCTTCTTCTTTTTTTCTTTCTTAACATATATTGCATTATTTGTTTCAGAGGTACAGATCTGAGATTCAACAGTCTTGCACAATTCACAGCACTTACCAGAGCACATACCCTCCCCAGTGTCTATCACCCAGTCACCCCATCCCTCCCACCCCACCCCCCACTCCAGCAACCCTCAGTTTGTTTCCTGAGATTAAGAATTCCTCATATCAGTGAGGTCATATGATACATGTCTTTCTCTGATTGACTTATTTCGCTCAGCATAATACCGTCCAGTTCCATCCACGTCATTGCAAATGGCAAGATCTCATTCCTTTTGATGGCTGCATAATATTCCATTGTATATATACACATCTTCTTTATCCATTCATCTGTCGATGGACATCTTGGCTCTTTCCACAGTTTGGCTATTGTGGACATTGCTTCAGCAACTATAGTTTAACTGTTGGCCTGGCCCAGCCCTGGATGGTCTGACCTCCACTCCCCATTCCTGAGATAGTAACTGCAGTTGTTAGAGAGGCTCTGTTTTTGGGCTCTCCTGCCTCCTGCCAGGACCTTCCTGGGGCCCTAGGGGACCCCTCAGTCTTCCCTAGAAGCAAGACTGGGTGCCCTGCCGGCTGCATGCCTGACGTTCTTCCAGGCTTCTGATCCATGCTGGGACCATTTTGTAAGTCGATGGGAATTCAACAAATATGAAGGGAAGCTCTCCCATGGCCCAGTACCATGTTGGCACTCAGCTCTTTGTGGAGAGGCTGGGTGATTAACTCCTCACTAGGAGCTGGGAGATGGGGCTTGGGGCTGAGCACTGATGCAGGTAAGCTTGGACCAGTGGTTTTTCTTTCTAGGCTTCAGTCTGGTCATCTGGGAAATGGGAGAGTCGAACAACATTCGGTTCCTTTCTACCCTGGGTTTCTGTTCCCCTTGTTGTTTCCTAATTTTACTAGTTACCTGGACCTCCTGCCTAACATTTCCCCTAACTTCTCCTGGTCATCTTGGCCTAAGAGCCCATCCCTATCCTTGGGACCTTGTCTCCTTGTCTTTTTCCCTGCTTCATTACCACCATCACTATCATCACTATCATCCTCATCAGCTTTACCATCATCATCATTAACAACATCACTATCATCATCATCATCACCACCATCATCACCATCACTATCATCCCACCATCACCATCAGCTTCACCATTACCATCATCACCACCAACTCCATCATCATCACCACCATCTCCATCATCATCACCATCATCACCATCATCATTACCATCAGCACCATCTCCATCACCATCATCACCATCATCACCACTAAGTTTGCATCACCATCACCACCACCACCACCACCACCACCACCACCATCATCATCAGCAGGAGCAGCACCAGCAGCACCATTACCATCTTTATTGCAGCCTCTGGGCTCGTTTGGTGATTAATGACTTAGGTTCTAGAATCAGACTTTTTGGTTTCATTTCTGGCTCTGCCATTTGCAAACTTGGTGGCCTGGGGCATCACCTGCCTCCCCTCATTCTACCCTCCTGTAAAATGGGGCTGATGCCAGGGATCGGAAGAGGGACTTAGTAAAGGGCTGGGTACGTAATGACAATTCGTTTTTCTTATTAAAATAATCTTCAACAACCTTGTGAGGACACAGTGACTCATGAAGGCTGAGACACTTGCCTTGTACATATAGCCATCACACATTGGGCCCAGGGTCGGAAGTCAGACCTATCGGCCTCCAAAGCCATGCTTGTCACTATGGGGGGCTTATCACCCTCCTCTCAGGGACTGCTGCTGCTGGGTGCTGCAGACAGACATCCTACATCTTTGTCTTGAAGCCTCATGTCTTGAAACAGCAGAGATGCTCTGGTGGGAGAGAGGGTGGTTGAGTTTCTTTGGGATGAGCTGCCTCAGTGGAAAGTGTGGGGATGACTTGTTTGGGACAGTGAGGGGGCTGGTGGTAGAGATAGATAAACAAGGGACCGACATTTCCTTGTCCCTCATCCACCCTGTTCTTATTTGCCTACAGGTCAGGAAGGAATGTAGTCTCCTACTTCTGGCCACTATCACTTTTCCTGTTGGTTCTGTTTTTGAAGGAAGCAGAGGGGGCCTCCAGTAGCAATAGACCCCTGGAACTCAAAACTTGAAGGAGACCATTTTTGGGGGGTCAGGGTCTTTTTGGAATGATGAAAGCCATGGTAGTCATCCTCCGAGTTGGCCTCCTGATATTTATGCCTGTGTGTGGACACCCCATAGAGCCAGCCCGTGTAGACTGTAACATACCGCAGAAACGATGGAGTGTGACTTTTGAGGCTGGGTCACAGAAGTCACCAAGCTTCTGCCTTGCTCTTTCATGGATCACTCACTCAGGGAAAATCCAGTTGCCCTGCTGTGAAGACATGCATGCAGTCCTATACTCAAGTGGAAAACTAGGTATCCTGCCAGAAGCCAGTGAGAATGGAGACCTCCTGCTAACAGCCATGTGAGTGAGCTGTCTTGGAAAAGGGTCCTCAGCCCAGCCCCAGGCAAGCCTTCAGATGATGCAGCCCCAGCCAACATCCTGACTGCAGCCTCAAGAGAGATTCTGAGCCAGAACAACCCAGCTAAGCCATTCCTAGATACCTGGCCCACAGAGACTGTGAGATAATAAATGTTTGTAGCCATTAGATTCAGATGATTTGTTATGCAGTTTTAGATAACTAAGAAATGTGGAACCCTCTCCCAGAAATGCACTTAACACCCACTTTTGCAAATACTTCCAGGACATTCAAGGAGCTTCTGATATCCAGGAAAATCAGGTTACAATTCGCTGCTCTGCTTGCATTCCCTCCAGGCATGGAAGCAGACACTGAGTCCCAGACCTTCCTCACAGCATGGCAGCTGGGTTCAGACAGTGAGTTCCCAGAAGGACAAAGCATGGGTCCTGCACATTTCAGCTATTCGGGAAGCTCATGAAATGCATGACCAAAATGAGATGAGGTGCCTAATGGTTTAAATATTATTGGAACAGCCCCACCTGGGTAGTTGCTGTTTGGGCTGGAGCATAGCTTATAAACCTTTTCATCTCTTTTGAACAAAACATTATGAGCTTGAAGAACCTCAAGTCACATTCCTTGTCAGCAAGGTGGAAGTAGCCTCACAGTCACCATTGCCAACTGTCCCTCAACCATTACCAGCACCATCATCACCATCACCATCACCACACTCTTGACATCACTGTCACCACCACCACCACCCACCACTGCCACCACATCACTACTACCCTGGACATCACCAGCACCAATCATCACCCACCATCACCACCTGCCCAGCCCCTGCCACCCAACACAGGCCTGTCACTCTGACCATGCCACCTCACCACCACCCCCCACCACCACTGCCACCCTCCAGCAGATAGGATTCTCTGAGCTTCGGCATAAAAGCCTTTGTGACCAGCAAAAGTTGATATTAATTGGTAATGATGATTTTTTTATAATAAAGGGAGCCCCACTTGGGAAATGAATCCTTTTCACAGAGATAAATGGGGGTGACTTCTCATAGCACAAATAATTTGCAAACGGGTTTCTTTCAGCAAGCAGCCTGACCTATGCATTTTCCACCACATTTCTCTTACTCTAAGGGTTTACTTTTGGGAACTCTGGAGAAGTGAGCCACACCTCCAGCCTCTGACAAGTGCTGAGCAGACCTCATCCTCCCCCACCTTCCGTGGCCTATGCCACCCTGTGCTGGGCCTCGTGCTTGGGCCTTTGCACTCAGCTCCCTGAAGAGGATGGACTGTAGAGAGGGGGGAGGCTGTGTGCTTAGCCAGCCCCGTCCTGGGAAGAAGTCAAAATGGAGACCCGCCTATGAGCAGGTCAAGAAGGACATGTTTGCCTGGGAAGGATGAGGTGATTTCTTCGTTTTCCTGCTGGGGAACATGGTGCCCATCTGCAGCTTTTTAAAATACCATTTTAACAGTTGAGCGGGCTCTGCAGTGTTCATTTCAAGCAGCTGAACATTGTAGAGTTATCTTTTCCTGTAAACGCTGGAGTGTTTTCTCTAAAGCTGCTAAAAGGGCAGGTACCACGCACTGGAGAGGTCCTGGGTGTGCCCTGCACTGTAGAGTTCCAGCTCCGCTCTCAGTGGCTACCCAAGCTAGCTTGTTCTTGGGGATTCTTGCCCTGAGCTTATTGCTCTGCCCCTACTTTATAGAATTCTGGCTTCCTACTGTCCCTTCTGAAGGAGTGCTGGTCTACCATGGCCAGCCAGAGTCACATCTGGAGTTTTGCTCGTCTGGCACCCACTCCCCTTCTTCCATTTATTTTTTCTTTTAGTGGAGAGAATGCCTTTCTCCACTCTCCGTCCACGTGGGTCATATGGACTGGACACCCCCTCTCTGCTTCATGACCCTGTTCTAGGAGTAAAGATGGCACCCAGACCCAACCAGTTAGAGTTTTCCTTTGGGTTTTGGGCTCTCCAGAATAACTGAATGCATGACCCATGTTGACTCAAGGAGCTTCAATCTTGGCACTTCTGCTATAATTGTTTGCAAAGAGAAAAATCTCTTTATTCTGATCTTGAACCTGGTTGAATGTGGGCTTACATTGTCTGGAGCTGTTTCCGGGAGTGAGCCTGCCTGGGACTGATGCCATTGGGAAGGGCAGAAGTGAACAATACAGAGGGAAACTCAGTTCCAATGACATCGTCCCAGTGCCAGGCATCAGCCATCTTAGACACATCCTGGAATTGTCAGTTACACGAGCCAAAAATGTCCCCTGAGATGGTTGAGCGAGTTTGAGTTGTGTTTCTATCCAACTAAGAAGGTCTTTAATTCAGCCAGGATCCCTCGTCTGAAGAAAATCACTGTCATTTGGAGGAAAGAGCCTCTAGGTATTGAGGAAACTATCCTTTGTGTTCCAAAGGATGTCAGAATAGTTTCTGTCATGGACCATGAGCACGGGTATTTTCCTTCCATCCATTCTCTGTGACTTGGGCTCCTGCCCAGCCCTGGCCATTCTCTGGGCAAGGCTACAGAGGAGAGTGGCAGTGACCAAGTGTAGGTGAGGCCTGGTACAGGGATGCCGACCCTCTGGCACCTGCGTTCATGCTGGGAGGTGGAGGCTCGGTGGGGGGGGGGGGGGCGTTGGGGCAGAGAGAAGGAGCAGGGGAGACCAGTTATTTGCTTCTGAATTTAACCTCTGATCTGGTTTGTGAATCTAACACCCAAAGAACATGTACCTCAAGGACTCAAAGATTTCTTTGTTAGAGCTACACTGTCTGTGTCTTTTCTAAGCTGATAATTTGCCATTGAAATATTTTTTTTTAATTTTTTTATTGTTATGTTAATCCCCATACATTACATCATTAGTTTTAGATATAGTGTTCCATGATTCATTGTTTGTGCATAACACCCAGTGCTCCATGCAGAACGTGCCCTCCTCAATACCCATCACCAGGCTAACCCATCCTCCCACCCCTCTCCCCTCTAGAACCCTCAGTTTGTTTTTCAGAGTCCATTGTCTCTCATGGTTCTTCTCCCCCTCCGATTTCCCCCCCTTCATTCTTCCCCTCCTGCTATATTCTTCTTCTTCTTTTTTTCTTTCTTAACATATATTGCATTATTTGTTTCAGAGGTACAGATCTGAGATTCAACAGTCTTGCACAATTCACAGCGCTTACCAGAACACATACCCTCCCCAGTGTCCATCACCCAGTCACCCCATCCCTCCCACCCCACCCCCCACTCCAGCAACCCTCAGTTTGTTTCCTGAGATTAAGAATTCCTCATATCAGTGAGGTCATATGATACATGTCTTTCTCTGTTTGACTTATTTCACTCAGCATAATACCCTCCAGTTCCATCCACGTCGTTGCAAATGGCAAGATCTCATTCCTTTTGATGGCTGCATAATATTCCATCGTATATATATATACCACATCTTCTTTATCCATTCATCTGTTGATGGACATCTTGGCTCTTTCCACAGTTTGGCTATTGTGGACATTGCTGCTATAAACATCGGGGTGCACATACCCTTTCGGATCCCTACTTTTGTATCTTTGGGGTAAATACCCAGTAGTGCAATTGCTGGATCATATGGTAGCTCTATTTTCAACTTTTTGAGGAACCTCCATACTGTTTTCCAGAGTGGCTGCACCAGCTTGCATTCCCACCAACAGTGTAGGAGGGTTCCCCTTTCTCTGCATCCCCGCCAACATCTGTCATTTCCTGACTTGTTAATTTTAGCCATTCTAACTGGTGTGAGGTGGTATCTCATTGAGGTTTTGATTTGGATTTCCCTGATGCCGAGCGATATTGAACACTTTTTCATGTGTCTGTTGGCCGTTTGGATGTCTTCTTTGGAAAAATGTCTGTTCATGTCTTCTGCCCATTTCTTGATTGGATTCTTTGTTCTTTTGGTGTTGAGTTTGATGAGTTCTTTATAGATTTTGGATACTAGCCCTTTATCTGATATGTCATTTGCAAATATCTTCTCCCATTCTGTCAGTTGTCTTTTGGTTTTGTTGACTATTTCCTTTGCTTTGCAAAAGCTTTTTATCTTGATGAAGTCCCAATAGTTCATTTTTGCCCTTGCTTCCCTTGCCTTTGGCAATGTTTCTAGGAAGAAGTTGCTGCGGCTGAGGTCGAAGAGGTTGCTGCCTCTGTTCTCCTTTAGGATTTTGATGGACTCCTGTCTCACATTGAGGTCTTTCAACCATTTGGAGTCTATTTTTGTGTGTGGTGTAAGGAAATGGTCCAGTTTCATTCTTCTGCATGTGGCTGTCCAATTTTCCCAACACCATTTGTTGAAGAGACTGTCTTTTTTCCATTGGACATTCTTTCCTGCTTTGTCAAAGATTAGTTGACCATAGAGTTGAGGGTCCATTTCTGGGCTCTCTATTCTGTTCCATTGATCTATGTGTCTGTTTTTGTGCCAGTACCATACTGTCTTGATGATGACAGCTTTGTAGTAGAGCTGGAAGTCCGGAATTGTGATGCCGCCAGCTTTGCTTTTCTTTTTCAACATTCCTCTGGCTATGTGGGGTCTTTTCTGGTTCCATACAAATTTTAGGATTATTTGTTCCATTTCTTTGAAGAAAGTGGATGGTATTTTGATGGGGATTGCATTGAATGTGTAGATTGCTCTAGGTAGGATTGACATCTTCACAATATTTGTTCTTCCAATCCATGAGCATGGAACATTTTTCCATTTCTTTGTGTCTTCCTCAATTTCTTTCATGAGTATTTTATAGTTTTCTGAGTACAGATCCTTTGCCTCTTTGGTTAAATTTATTCCTAGGTATCTTATGGTTTTGGGTGCAATTGTAAATGGGATCGACTCCTTAATTTCTCTTTCTTCTGACTTGTTGTTGGTGTATAGGAGTGCCACTGACTTCTGTGCATTGATTTTATATCCTGCCACTTGACTGAATTCCTGTATGAGTTCTAGCAGTTTTGGGGTGGAGTCTTTGGGATTTTCCACATAAAGTATCATATCATCTGCAAAGAGTGAGAGTTTGACTTCTTCTTTGCCAATTTGGATGCCTTTGATTTCTTTTTGTTGTCTGATTGCTGTGGCTAGGACTTCCAATACTATGTTGAATAGCAGTGGTGATAGTGGACATCCCTGCCGCGTTCCTGACCTTAGGGGGAAAGCTCTCAGTTTTTCCCCATTGAGAATGATACTCGCTGTAGGTTTTTCATAGATGGCTTTTATGATATTGAGGTATGTACCCTCTATCCCTATACTCTGAAGAGTTTTAATCAAGAAAGGATGCTGTACTTTGTCAAATGCTTTTTCTGCATGTATTGAGAGGATCATATGATTCTTGTTCTTTCTTTTGTTAATGTATTGTATCACGTTGATTGATTTGCGGATGTTGAACCAACCTTGCAGCCCAGGGATAAATCCCACTTGGTCGTGGTGAATAATCCTTTTAATGTACTGTTGGATCCTATTGGCTAGTATTTTGGTGAGAATGTTTGCATCCATGTTCATCAGGGGTATTGGTCTGTAATTCTCCTTTTTGATGGGGTCTTTGTCTGGTTTTGGGATCAAGGTAATGCTGGCCTCATAAAATGAGTTTGGAAGTTTTCCTTCCATTTCTATTTTTTGGAACAGTTTCAGAAGGATAGGTATTAATTCTTCTTGAAATGTTTGGTAGAATTCCCCTGGGAAGCCATCTGGCCCTGGGCTTTTGTGTTTTGGGAGATTTTTGATGACTGCTTCAATTTCCTTAGTGGTTATAGGTCTGTTCAGGTTTTCTATTTCTTCCTGGTTCAGTTTTGGTAGTTGATACATCTCTAGGAATGCATCCATTACTTCCAGTTATCTAATTTGCTGGCATAGAGTTGCTCATAATATGTTCTTATAATTGTTTGTATTTCTTTGGGGTTGGTTGTGATTTCTCCTCTTTCATTCATGATTTTGTTGATTTGGGTCATTTCTCTTTTCTTTTTGATAAGTCTGGCCAGGGGCTTATCAATCTTGTTAATTCTTTCAAAGAACCAGCTCCTAGTTTCGTTGATCTGTTCTACTGTTCTTTTGGTTTCTATTTCATTGATTTCTGCTCTGATCTTTATTATTTCTCTTCTCCTGCTGGGTTTAGGCTTTATTTGCTGTTCTTTCTCCAGCTCCTTTAGGTGTAGGGTTAGGTTGTGTACTAGAGACCTCTCTTGTTTCTTGAGAAAGGCTTGTATTGCTATATACTTTCCTCTTAGGACTGCCTTTGCTGCATCCCAAAGATTTTGAACAGTTGTGTTTTCATTTTCATTGGTTTCCATGAATTTTTTTAATTCTTCTTTAATTTCCTGGTTGACCCATTCATTCTTCAGTAGGATGCTCTTTAGCCTCCATGTATTTGAGTTCTTTCCGACTTTCCTCTTGTGATTGAGTTCTAGTTTCAAAGCATTGTGGTCTGAAAATAGGCAGGGGATGATCCCAATCTTCTGGTACCGGTTGAGACCTGATTTATGACCTAGGATATGATCTATTCTGGAGAATGTTCCATGGGCACTAGAGAAGAATGTGTATTCCGTTGCTTTGGGATGGAATGTTCTGAACATGTCTGTGAAGTCCATTTGGTCCAGTGTGTCATTTAAAGTCTTTATTTCCTTGTTGATCTTTTGCTTAGACGATCTGTCCATTTCAGTGAGGGGGGTGTTAAAGTCCCCCACTATTATTGTATTGTTGTCGATGTGTTTCTTTGCTTTTGTTATTAATTGCCTTATATAATTGGCTGCTCCCATGTTAGGGGCATAGATATTTACAATTGTTAGATCTTCTTGTTGGATAGACCCTTTAAGTAGGATATAGTGTCCTTCCTCATCTCTTATTACAGTCTTTGGTTTAAAATCTAATTTGTCTGATACAAAGATTGCCACCCCAGCTTTCTTTTGGTGTCCATTAGCATGGTAAATGGTTTTCCACCCCCTCACTTTCAATCTGGGGGTGTCTTTGGGTCTAAAATGAGTCTCTTGCAGACAGCATATCGATGGGTCTTGTTTTTTAATCCAATCTGATAGCCTGTGTCTTTTGATTGGGGCATTTAGCCCATTTACATTCAGGGTAACTATTGAAAGATAGGAGTTCAGTGCCATTGTATTGCCTGTAAAGTGACTCTTACTGTATATTGTTTGTGTTCCTTTCTGGTCTATGTTGCTTTTAGGCTCTCTCTTTGCTTAGAGGACCCCTTTCAATATTTGTTGTAGGGCTGGTTTCGTGTTTGCAAATTCCTTTAGTTTTTGTTTGTCCTGGAAGCTTTTTATCTCTCCTTCAATTTTCAATGACAGCCTAGCTGGATATAATATTCTTGGCTGCATATTTTTCTCATTTAGTGCTCTGAATATGTCCTGCCAGTCCTTTCTGGCCTGCCAGGTCTCTGTGGATAAGTCTGTTGCCAATCTAATGTTTCTACCATTGTAGGTTACATATCTCTTCTCCCGAGCTGCTTTCAGGATTTTCTCTTTGTCTCTGAGACTCGTAAGTTTTACTATTAGATGTCGGGGTGTTGACCTATTTTTATTGATTTTGAGAGGGGTTCTCTGTGCTTCCTGGATTTTGATGCCTGTTTCCTTCCCCAAATTAGGGAAGTTCTCTGCTATAATTTGCTCCGTTATACCTTCTGCCCCTCTCTCTCTTTCTTCTTCTTCTGGGATCCCAATTATTCTAATGTTGTTTCGTCTTATGGTATCGTTTATCTCTCGAATTCTGCCCTCGTGATCCAGTAGTTGTTTATCTCTCTTTTTCTCAGCTTCTTTATTTTCCATCATTTGGTCTTCTATCTCACTGATTCTTTCTTCTGCCTCATTTATCCTAGCAGTTAGCGCCCCCATATTTGATTGCACCTCATTAATAGCCTTTTTTATTTTGACTTGGTTAGATTTTAGTTCTTTTACTTCTCCAGAAAGGGTTTCTCTAATAACTTCCATGCTTTTTTCAAGCCCAGCTAGTATCTTTAAAGTGATGATTCTGAACTCTAGATCTGACATTGTACTAATGTCCATATTGAGTAGGTCCCTGGCAGTCGGTACTACCTCTTGTTCTTTTTGTTGAGGTGATTTTTTCTGTCTTGTCATTTTGTGCAGAGGAGAATAGATTAATGAGAGAACAAAATGCTAGCAGGGTAACAACGTCCCCAGAAAATATACTCTAAACAAATTAGAAAAGACCTGAAGCAGTGGGAAAAGAAAGGGAAAGAGAGAAAAAAGAAAAAGAAAGAAAAAAAGAAAAAAGAAAAAGATAAAGATAAAAACAAACAAAAGCAGAACAAAACAAAACAAAACAAAAACAGAATGTGATCAAATATGATCAGGCTGGTTTATAGATCAGTGCCACACACTAGATTTTGGGTGTATTTTGGTCTGTTGAAGAAAGTCCCTCCCAAAATTTTAAAGAAAGAAAAACTTATATATGTACAAAAATAAGGGTTGATATGATGAAGGGATGGAATATGACTGTAAAGATGGAAATTATAAAAAATTTTAAAAAAGGATTTGATAAGTTGTTTGAAAAAAGAAAGAAGAGGATAAAAAAAAAAAGAAAGAAAAAAGGGAGAGAATGTGATCAGGCAGGGGAGTAGAAAAAAACCATACACTAGAGATTTAGAGTATATTTTGATCTGTTAGAAGAAACTATCTCAAGATTTTAAAGAGAGAACAACTTATATATATATGCCAAAAATACAGGTAACTACTATGAAGGGATAGAATATGACTTTAAAAATGAAAAATAAAAATGTTTTTTTTTTAAAAAGGGATTGATAAGATGTTGGTTGAAAAAGGGAAAAAGAAAAATTCAAAAAAAAAAAGTTAAAAAAAATTTAACTTTGAAAGACTACAGAATCATGGTAAAAAAGCCATGGATTCTATGTGCAGTATTCCCCTAGCGCTGGAGTTCTGCCGTTCTCACTGATCGGTAAACCTGGTCTTGGCTGGCTGTTCTCGCTGATCTCCTGGGGGAGGGGCCTGTTGCCGTGGTTCCCAAATGTCTTTGCCGGAGGCGGAATTGCCCCGCCCTTGCCGGTCCGGGCTAAGTAATCTGCTCGGGTTTGCTCTCCGGAGCTTTTGTTCCCTGCAAGCTTTCCGTACAGCTTCGGAGGCGGAGAGTGAAAATGGCGGCCTCCCAGTCTCCGCCCCGGAGGAGCCGAGAACTCGGGGTCCCGCTCCTCAGTGCGCCCCCAGAGAAAAGCCGTCAGTCACTCCCGTCTCCCCGGTCTCCCGCCGCACTCCGCGCTCACCCGGCCTGTGACCGCGCCTTTCTATCTGGCCCCCGACCCCGGGTGGAGTCTCCAAACCCAGCAGATCCCTGCGGTGCGCTCCCGCACCTCTCCTCCCGGGGGAAGAAGGTGAGTCTCCCCGGACCTGCCGCTTGTTGGGTCCCTGCTGGAGGAGCAGTGGCCCGACTGTGCCGCGGATCACGGTCTATGACAACCCCGAGCTGAGAGCCCGCGCCTGGGCTCCGTCTCTGCAGCCGGCTTCCCCGCTCCGATACCTGGGAGCTCTGCCGCACTCAGGCACCCCCGGTCTTTCTGTGACCCCGAGGGTCCTGAGACCACACTGTCCCGAGGGTTCCACCCCCCGCTTAGCCACTGGAGCGACGTCCCTCAGCGGAGCAGACTCTAAAAGTTCCGATTTTGTGCTCCGCGGCTCTATCACTTGCCAGAAGCGGCCGACGGAGGCCCCTCCCCCGCCGTCTATCCTCCCGAATATCGCCTCGGATTCACTTCTCCGCACGTCCTACCTTCCAGAAAGTGGTCGCTTTTCTGTTCAGAGAGTTGTTGCTCTTCTTTTCTTCGATCTCCTGTTGAGTTTGTAGGTGTTCAGAATGGTTTGATCCCTATCCAGCTGAATTCCTGGGACCAGACGAAATCCAGGTCTCCTACTCCTCCGCCATCTTGCTCCGCCCACTCCGCCATTGAAATATTTGTAGGAAACCCAGAGGAAGGACTCCTAAGTAGGGAAATAAGGATTAAATTATCTAAATCCACACCTGTCTTTTCTTTCTCATGACCCTAAATCCATTATCATTACCCGATTAACTCAACCCCTCAATTTCTAAGCAGCACACTGGTGTGGGAAGATCCCAGAGATTTGTAAGGTTCACGCTCAGAGAATGAATTTTACAGCAGGAGTGTCACAGAAAAGGGCTTATTATAGAGTATTAAATGGCTTCTTAAACTGTTGGGGGCAGGGGTGTGTGGGGGGCTGAAGAAACAAACTCTGGTGTGAGCTCTGAGGCATGATTAGGAAGTTGTTTCTGTTAAACTGGGACCCCCTGCTAGCACGGCCTGCTCCAGCACCAAGAGGCCCCTGCTCTGAGCCACACCAGGGCAGTGTATGCGGCATATCCTCCACCCTTCCCCAGAGTTCAGGTCCACGTTCCCACCTTGCAGGAGTGCATCCCACTTATGGTAGAGCCTAAACCACACCTTGGACATGGGCTGCAGGGGATTCTGGGAAATGTAGTTTTATGCCCCCCCCCCCCCCCCCCGCCTCTGGGGAACAGGACAGTCCATAGGAGGCTGAAACAGACACCAGCAGGCAGGACGCAGGCCTCTCATGGTCCACCCTTTCCAGTCAAGATCCCTTGACCCTACTCTTTCCCAAAGGTCAACTCCAGAACAAAAAACATGAATACCCAGCTGCTCCTGCATAGTGTAGTGCAAACGTTCATCATAAAAACTCAACTGTCCCCATCCTTCCCTGAAAGGAAGACCCAAATCTCACCAAATTCTACAAACAGCCACCTACCACACACGCTGTTTAAAGCAGTAGGGAAAAGGGAGGGAAAAAGGAAACCCAAGGCACCCTCCTCATTTGTGCAACTGGCCCAGCAGCCAACTAGTTGGTGTTTGTAACTTTTTCTTCTATTATTATTCCTCCTCTTTTGTCCTCAGTGAGCCCCTCAGTGGGGGTAGGCTCTTAACCCGGAGGTGGACACACATCTCTATCCCTGCTGGGTCTGAGCTCTTGGTGGTCCCACCATTTCGGGGTTACTGTAGACTTGATCATCTCTATCACAAGACACTACAGTGACAGGAAGCAGCCCCCCCAGATTGTGTGGGATTTAGAACACCCCCTCCATCCCTATCGAGGTGAGCAGCCCTACTTCCCCTTGAGTTTCAGGATCAGTTGCCTCGGACAACATTCTCTCTGTTGATCCAGGGGTACGATTAGCCCCAAATGGCCAAGTGGTCCTTTCTCTTCATTGGATGCATTGCTGTGTCCTCCACTTATGTCTCCCCTCAAGTACTAAGGCCTCTAAACTGGCAGAGCCTGGGGTTTGGCAGGTGGGAAGCAAACTGTCATTGAGGGTATACACCCATTGTTTCCCTGACTCAAGTGTTCTGCCTGCAGGAAGAAGAGTGTTGCAGGGAATCTGCAGGTTCAGAGTACACAGTGCATCCCACAAGACTGCACTCACCCTGACATGTCAATGGCTTCCATTCTGCACCATAACTGAGTCTTCTTAAGGTCTTCTACTCTCTCCATTATTCTGGAATACCGATGGCTTCTGGGTGACGGATGCAGGGTAAGACCAGTGAATTTCATGTGCTGTTCCATTGCCTCCTTTTTTTGTCTGTGAAGCGAGTTCCTTGGCCAGGAGCAGCACTGTGTGAGGAGAAACAGAAGACAGTTGGCAGTTCCATTGATTGGCGGAAGCATGATGGATGGTGGTGGTGGTGGGGAAACAAATCTTTCTTCCAGATAGATGTCTGTTCCAGGGACACTAACTGGCTTTCCCATCTTTGATGGAAAGAGCCTGGTTCCCCGGGGTGTGTGCTCCGGGCAGGGCTCAGCTGATCTCTCTGCTGTACTTGTGAGGGTGGTGGTAGAGCTGCCCTGGGGGGGAGAACAGGCCAGAATCTCCATCTTTGCCTCCATGTCTCTGTGTCCATGAGCCCACTGAGCTTGTGTGGGGGCAGCTGAGGACAGAAACTCACTGGCATCCCCAGAATGGGTCAGCTTGTCCACCTGATTCCTGAGAGCCTCTTCTGCAGTGGGGACCAGACATCCTACTGCCCAGGGCTCATTCTGAGAGGCCCAGCCCCCCAACTCTTCCAACCCCATTCTTCCCAAGCTATACCCACTGGGCCAAGCCTTTAGACATTTCTCACATTCACTGGGCATCTATGCTCTCATTTCTCCTTCTAGGACCCAGTGGAAAATCAGCTGTGCCCACTGGGAAGATTACCTGTTTCTACCCCTCTTCAGGGCCTTCCCAGGGGGGAGCTGTGGTGTGGTGGCATCTGTTTTTGGCTGGTGCCAGCATTTTGTGCAGAGCCAGCAAACCAGGCTTGACTTTCTTCTTCCTTAGTCAGTTGGTCACAGGGAGACCCCTGGGATGGTAGGCTGGGTGGTGGGAGAGGAGCTGTGCCATTGGAGTAGATGTGCTGGAGTCACCTCCTGATGCAATTTCTTGGGTTTTCAGGACCAGTTTGCCCTGGTCTCTTATATATACCTTAGGTGAGGCTGCTGCTTGGCATGGTCCAGGAGGTGGCCCAGTAGATGGGATTCCATCCAGTGATACTGGGTCCCTTGGCACTCTGTAGGGATCCATGCATGACTAGAAGTACAGCCTCTGTTAGGTGTAATAGCAACTGCTGAACTGTGTCTCTAAAGGAAATCATTTGCTGAAGAGGCTGTGACTTTGCTTCAAAACCCAAGGGACAGACACTGATTCTCCATACAGTCTCCCCATCTGCCACTCTGAGCCCTGCTGGATCCCAAGGATCTGAAGGGCCAGGGGGCAATGCTGCTTGGGCCACAGCCCAGCCCAGCTAGCAAGCCTCCTGCTGCTGTGGGCCCCACTCAGAGGAGGCAGAAGGATGGGCTCCTTGCTAGGTGTGGGAGGCCTGTGGCTTGCTTTAGTGATGAGTTGCAAGGCATAGAAACCTCTTTTATTTTTCCATCTTTGGAGGGGATATCTGAACATACTCTAGATCAGCTTCTTAAATTTTGAAGAGGTTTGTCTCCTACCTTCGGGCACACCTGGTCTTAGCAAGGTTTCAGAAGTTTGCCTGAGACTTCTCGCTCTAAGACCCTGTCACTATGGGGTCATCAATGCAATGCACCATCAAGATGTCCTATGGGGTGTTGGGGTGCTGAAGGCCCCTATGGATGGAATTAGGGCTCTGAGACAGAGAGCTGACATAGCTCCACATATGACAATGGAATTGTATGGCTGCCTTTGTGGGATTAAGCAAAGCGTATCTAAATGGGACAGAGAAAACCTCTGCTCCTCCCCCCACCCTCTACCCACCCCCTCTCTAAAAATAAATAAATAGATCTTCAAAAAAATAAATGTGACAGAAAAAAAAAAAAGCACCAGCCAGATCCATAGCCAAGTATCAGGTGTTCCGTCAAGGGGACCGCATCTGGGGCAGTGATTGGAGTTAACCGCATGAGCAAGATCATGATGATCCCTGGTCACTCTCCAAGACCCACCTGTCTTCTGCGTGAGTCTGTCAGCTGGGCTTAATGGGGATGTGAGAAGACTCTCCTAAGTCTCTGAAGATGACATGGGACCTAAATCTCTCCAGGGAGGCAGAGTTGCTCTCATTTGTTACTTTGGAAGGAAATGGTAGTCCCAGAGGCTTGTACTTGCTCCTTCCATCTGCAATAACCCTCACTACATGGGTTGGGGCCAATGTAGGATTGTGCCAGTCTCAACGCTTGTGTCTTCCAGCCACACTCTTAGGAAGTGCAGAAATAACCGGTGTGGTTCGTGAGCCCACTGGGTTCACTGTGAGACGGCTGAGGTTCAAGGGTCAATGTGTTCTAGTCCCCACCAGCCTGCACTCTGAATGCAGCCACAGAGGATCTGGGGTCTCAGGGGTTATTCTTAGGTCAAATCCAGTGTCTAAGAACCCCCAAAGGTCTGGGTATTCTCTCCTGCATGGGCAGCACACTGGCCAGTGGCCACAGATCCCTTTGGGGAAGGTTAAGAAGCTTGACAGGAGACATCTGTGGGGCTGTGGGAGGTAAGCGTGGCCGCCGTTATTCCTTGTACGCACACCCCTTTGCAATGTGACTTCGTGGCAAGTCCCATCAAGAGGTGGAGACTTTTCCCCTTGAACCTGGGTGGCCTGTGACTTTCTTTGTTCAACAGAATGTAGTGTAAATGACATTGCCCAGTTCTGAGCCAAGGTCTTCAGAAGCCTTAGTTGCTTCTATCCTTCCCCTGGCAACCCCACCTCTTCCATAGGAACCAGCCATGCCTGCCTGCTGGGGGATGAGAGGCCATAGGGAGCAGAGACAGGCCAGCTGGCTGAGGCTCCAGACATGTGATGGGCCAGCCCGGATGAGCTGAGCCTGTCTTAGAAAGCAGAATTTCCCAGCTGACTTCAAGACTCATGAGCAATAATCACGTCTTAAGCCACTCAGTTGTGAAGTGCGTTGTTATACAACAATGCCTAGCAGATATAGATGCTGACTCCGGGGAGCCTGGCCTCCTCTTCATTCAAAGGGCTCGGGGCTGCATGAGAGGCCGTAACTACGGTGGTGCCTCAGGTCAGGCTCCTGTTCCCCAGCCGGCGGGGTGATCAAGCTGGACCATAGCGGGCTGCCACCTATTTTAATTCCGGGCGTTCTACGAGCAATTGATTGCTATCAGTAAGCCCTAGGAGTTAAGCTCTTCTGATAAGCATTTTGGCTGTGCTGACTAATGGGGTCACCAGCCCTCTGGATTCTGGGGGTGAGTGCTGTTACTCTGAGATCCCAGGGCAATTGAGTCACTATGTATACAATGGCCCCCTTTCCCCACCCGGGCTCCATCCTCAGATACCCACACACCTGTCCCTCCCTTTAGCCATAGTCAGATCAGATAACCAATGCGGACCTCATTCCAGGTACGGGTTTCTGGGAGGCTCAGGTTTCAGTGGCAGAGAAAAGATCTATTCTACTTAGTTTAAATGTAAGGGGATTCACTATCAGGTATGAAATGGCTTAAGGAATCTCCGGGAGGCCTGGAACAAGAGACTTTAGGCTGAATTTCCAGGAAAGACTTTAAAGCACCACCACCCAATGCACTGTTCAGGAGCTCGAGGAGTCTGCCCACCCACCCAGCTCAATTCAACCCTAAGTCCGGCACATGTGCATTTGATTGGTGGAATCTACATCTCCCCTTGACCTCAAGCTGCAAAGCGTTCTGGGAAATGTAGTTCTTAGCTTTTCAGCTTCCACAGTCCAGGAAGGTGTACTCCAAGACTGACTGGATCGAGAGAGCCACATGCCCGGTAATCCCTGGACATTGCATCTTCCTAAAGGCAGCATGGACTACATACCACGTTGCCCTGGTCTCCCTCCCAGTCAGAGCAAGGGAAAGTTGACCCTGGAAACAGCATCTTAGTTGCTGCTCATTCTTTACCACTGGAGCTTCTGTGATCTGTCAAGTTTGCCGTAAACTCACGGGATAAGAATTTTGTTCCTTGTATCCTGTCAAGTGTGTCTTTGACTCTTTTTTTGCAGGGGGGGCCCATAGCTTGGTTTTGAATGCTCATCTTCTTCCCTGGAGGTGTGACCTTGGGCAAGTTACTTCTTTTCTGTGCCTAGTTTTTCATCTGTAAAACGGGCACAATCATATTACACATTCTCTAGGATTTTTATGGGAATTAAAGTAGATAATATTTATAAAGCCCCTAGTACATTGGTTGGTAGAGAGTATGCATTTAGCAAATTTTGTTTTTTGTTTATTATAATTATAATTATTGATATTGTTAACGTATCTGTCCTACAAATACTGGCCTACATTGATACATTGCTTAAAACAAAATTCTCATACAAATACATGAGAACATCTTAAACTTTAATTGAATTTATTAATGAATGAGTTAATGAACTAGCAGGAAGTTAAAAGTAGCTGATTTGAAGAACAAGTCAGGAGCAAGTCAGTAGGGAAAGGCAAGCTGAAATGAGCTTGCTAAGTTAGATTCAAAACTGCTTAATGGCCTACAGAGCAATAAAATTCTAACCTTTGGGGCCATTTTCTCTACCGGAATATAAAACCGTTACCCCTTGCCAGTTTCTACAGGTTAAAAGCCCTAACTTTATAGGGCTGCAGAATGTCTGGGCTCGTAGGCATTGTGCATTGTTAGGGAACAAAGCTATGCTCCCCAGAGAATCTGATGCTCTAGCAGACTTAGGAAATGCTCTTGCAGGATATCAGCAAATCAAGTGGTCTTCATATTTCCTTTCCCCAAATTTAGGATACATTTTATTATTAATGTGGGTATATGAAGTTCCTATCCATCATAAGGATACAGAGGGAAAAACCCCCTAAGATGACTGAGTGATTTTGCTGTCTTCAAGAGGAGCCCATGCCTTGGGGTTTCTGGGTTTGCTCTCACCTGGGAAAGGCGGGAGGTACTATTGGGAGGGATGCATTTGTGTGGGTAGGCATCCTGTGGAGGTCAACCCTGGGCAGAGTGGTGCCCTTCAGTTCTGATGAAACCCTAGTTTTGTTTTTAATTTAAATTCAATTAATTAACATATATTGTATTATTAGTTTCAGAGGTAGAGTTTAGTGACACATCAATTGTATACAACACCCAGTGCTCCTTACATCACGTGCCCTCCTTCATGCCCATCACCCAGTTACCCCATCCCCTACCCCTGCCCCTCCAGCAACCCTCAGTTTGTTTCCTAGAGTTAAGAGTCTCTTATGGTTTTTCTCCCTCTCTGATTTAATTTTATTTTATTTTTCCTTCCCTTCCCCTACGATCCTTTGTTTTGTTTCTTAACTTCCACATATGAATGAAATCATATGGTAATTGTCTTTCTCTGATTGACTTATTTCACTCAGCATAATACCCTCCAGTTCCATCCACGTCGTTGCAAATGGCAAGACCTCATTCCTTTTGATGGCTGAGTAATATTCCATTGTATATACAGACCACATCTTCTTTATCCATTCATCTGTCGATGGACATCTTGGCTCTTTCCACAGTTTGGCTATTGTGGACATTGCTGCTATAAACATCGGTGTGCATGTGTCCCTTCAGATCATTACATTTGTATCTTTTGGGTAAATACCTAGTAGTGCAATTGCTGGGTCATAGGGTAGTTCTATTTTTAACTTTTTGAGGAGCCTCCACACTGTTTTCCAGAGTGGCTGCACCAGCTTGCATTCCCACAAGCAGTGTAAGAGGGTTCCCCTTTCTCCGCATCCTTGCCAACATCTGTCGTTTCCTGACTTGTTAATTTTAGCCATTCAGACTGGTGTGAGGTGGTATCTCATTGTGGTTCTGATGTGTATTTCCCTGATGCTGAGTGATGTGGAGCAGTTTTTCATGTGTCTGTTGAAACCCTGGTGTTGATGGGTCAGGGAAGCAAGGATGTCAGAGCTGCTGGTTCTGGCCATCCTGCTGGTGAAAGAAAGTCTGGCCGATGAGGGAGGTATGTTCAACTTTCTTCTTCTCTGGTCAATTTTCCAACCAAGCTGAGCCTGTTCATGGCACCCCAAGGCCACTTGAACATGTTTTGGAGAATTTGGATATGTTTATTATACATACACAGAAGCATCCAACATGGGGCCAGACACAGAGTGAAAAAAGTTGGGGGAATGTGGGAGCTATTAGGACAACATATTGGTTAAGAAGCCCGGACCCCTGCCTTCGGCTTTGGCCCAGCACCCCCTCCAGCACCCCCGCAAAGTCCCAAGGGAGACACTTGAAGGAGGCAATGGGAAGCTGAGCAAACTGTTATTAGCATCCGCAGCTCTGGTGTGCCCCCTGCAGGTCTCTGGCCGGCTGGGTCGGCAGTGCAGACAGCTCCATCTTCTCCCCGACCCCTCAAACCTGAGTCCCAGACCTTGCCACCTGGTGGGATGCAAAGCCCATTTGCCAGTGTCAGTGGGAGAGAAAACTGGGGTACATACTTAGAGGAATATTGATACCCATCTACACGCGGAGGCATAAGGAGGCTCTGCAGGGGTCCACACTTCTGACCCACCAGCTCTGCTCTCCTCATCCTGAGGGTGAAGGGGTGGGGAGCCCAGCCCAAACCTCATTCATTTGTGACCTTCTGCACAATTTTTGCTGTATCCTGTTAATACTTGTACCGTATTATCATGATTATTCTTTAAATGGACTCGGCTTTTTAGCTAAACACACTTATTTCAAAAGGGAAATGTATGTATATCATTGCCCTAAATGAAACACCAGAATCCACTTTTCAAAAATGGAAGGGTAACTGTAAAAAGAAACTTCACGAAGATACAATGATGTTTTTATCTGCAGCAAATACTGGCTTTTACCTTTTTTGCTGTGGTTTTTCTTTCCTTTTTCCTCCTCTCTTCACCACCCCTGCTTCTCTCTCTATCTCTCTCCTCCCCTCCTTTTTCCTAAGGAGGGAGGTCAGCATGGTTAGAGAGAGCTGCTGAAGTTTTCTCTTGGCTGCTCAAGCTCTCTCTGCATGCCAGCCTGGAGCCGATGTTATTTAGAGCAGCGTTTGGGCATGGCTTCCCCACCCCAAGTCTTTTCTGAGCCTTTCCTGTCTCACACTTCGAGGAACTTTCCCAAGACCCAACATGTAGCAAGGAGGAGAACATTTCCTAAGCCGCTAGTGTTTCCCTCTCCTCCTCCTCCCCACCTCCTCACACCACTTTGGGACAGCCCAATTTTAGCTTGACTGGGACCTGCTTTTCTCCATCTGTCCAGCTCTCCAGGGAGTGGGTTGACCTTGGGATGCTTTGAGACACCCCTTTCTCACCACCACCTCATTGACTTCCTTTGGCATGTTGATTCCCCCACAGACATTTAGAGACTCAATAGTAGCCTTCTGGGTCTCTCTCCCCCTTTCCTGTTCACCCTGGACATTTTTGCACATTTTCAGGTAGAAGCAAATCAACTTCATAGTCCTTGTTTTCCAAGTTAGAAATTTGATTTCCAATGGACATTTGCAATGTGCAGAGATCATTCTCTTCAATAACAGAAGCCACCAGCTCTGCACTCCTGTCATGTGCTAGATTTTGAATTTAGTGCTTTGCATCTGTTGTCTTGTTAACTCATCTTAATAATTGATGGTGGACGTATCATCTCCTTTTTATGGATGGGGAAAACTGAGATTTGCCAAGTCTAATACCTCCTCCAAGGGAGCACAGCTTGTAGGAATTAGAGCTTAGACTGATACCCTCTAATTCCTAATTCCTCTCTAATTCCAAAAGGCTGTTTTCTTTCTACAACATCGGTAGAGTCTCAAACTGTGTTGAATGCCGTAAACACTGGTTCCTATTTAGCTACCTTGTCCCCATTTCCAGTCATTGGGGAGGGGGGAGTTCAGATATTTGCACTTTAACACAGATATTCTGCATGGATACTGCATATTCTGATGGCCGTCCAGGTGTGCTGGCCAGTGAACCACATCATGCTTCCTTGTTCCAGGAACATACATGTGGCCCCTTCTGTGTGGCCACCTGATCTCCTGGTTAGCTTTTTGAAAAGTAAAATGAGTTTTTCATATCGCTGATTTCTAAATGAAATTTTGAAGTGAAATTTAGACTGAAGCAAAAATAACATCTGGGGGCGCCTGGGTGGTTCAGTCGTTAAGCGTCTGCCTTCGGCTCAGGGCATGATCCCAGGGTCCTGGGATCGAGCCCCGCATCGGGCTCCCTGCTCCGCAGGAGGCCTGCTTCTCCCTCTCCCACTCCCCCTGCTTGTGTTCCCTCTCTCGCTGTGTCTCTCTCTGTCAAATAAATAAATGTCTCTGACCCGATGAAAAATGGAGGGAAATGAATAGGTGAATACTTTATTTAATTGTCCCTACATACACTTTTAACTGGTTTCAGATCCTCTCCTTGGATTTTGCTCCCCTCCAAAACTGTGCTTGCTTATCAGTTAACCATATTCAGATTCAGAGTAAGGTGTGTCCTTAATAACCACAGTAATTGTCATCTGGCGTTGGCAAGTTTACAGAGCGTGCTCACCGCCCCTTGACCCTTCCTGAGTGGCTTAAATGATGGAACATGCAATCTGGAGTGAGCATTTTGGTTTTGACTTCTTGTTCTGCTATTTACTGAGTGCCTTGGGCAGGCCCCGAAAGTGGAGGGAAAATCTGGGTGTCTTACCTCACAGAACTATTGTGAAAATAGAGAAGGATGGTATGGTTGGGGAGACATTAGACATTTCCCCTTTTCCTTCTGACCCTTTCCTCCCCCACGTAGCACTGAGCACAGAGTAGGCATCTGACCCACAGCCCATTCATTCATCTACTCGAACCATCTCCACCAAGTGCTTCCTGTGTATCAGACATGGTTCTAAGTGCTTGGGACACATTGGTGAACAAAAAAGACAAAGATTTACATAATACATCAATTAATGATATACTAGATTAGAAGGTCAGATTGCTGTGTAAAAATGTAAAGCTTAGGAATACTAGTGCCAGGGTTGGAGAGGAGTAGAGGGCTATCAAAAACAGGGTGGCCAACAGAAAAGAGGTGGCTGGAGTGAGGTCAGAGTTATGGAGAGCAGATCATGTGGGCCTGGATGTGGGCAGGGTAAGGATGCTCATTTTACTGTGAGTGAAATAGGGATGACTTTTGCATGTTGTAAAGCGTCAGTCCAGTGGATGAATTAAGGACTCACTGCAGGGGGCTCAGGGCAGAAGCTGGGGGATCAGGTTGGAGTTCACTGCAGGTGAGAGATGATGGGGTAGAGGTGGGGGAGGAGCTTGGATTCTGGATCTGTCTTGATGGCAAGGCCAGCAAGATGGGCAGATAGACCCCGTATCAAGCACACAAGAAAGAGAGGAATCCAGTAGGAGGTTGAAGTTGCCATCAGCAGAGACAGAGAGGTCTAAGGTAGAGCAGGTTTGGGTGGAAGAGTCTTCCCCTATAAGATTTACATGTTTCATCTCAAATTCCCATGCACAAACAAGGAGATGGATGTAGAGAGCCCAAGCAAGGGTCCTGAGGTTGCATAGCTGGGGTGGAGTTGAGATTCAAAGGCAGGCGGAGCCACATTTGGCTACTTGCTTTGCCTGATTCTGTAGAATGAAGGCATGAAACCTGATGCCTGCTTGGTGGGGTTATGCTGACCCTGCCTGGAGAGTCTGTGTGTGGGGAGAAGGGGTCAGCTCAGAAGGGCACCCCTACACACTCCTTGTGTGGGAAGGGCTGGCAGGGAGTCAGGAGCCAGAAACCTCAGGTTATTGATTTTAGATTCTGGACTTAAACTAGACAATTTGTACTTCGTGCAACATATACTGAGCACCTACTATGTGTCAGGTCACGTGCTGACTGTTGGTGACACATGAGTAAGTCCTCATCTTCAGAACACAGTGCTTAGCAGGATGTGGATAAAGTTGCTTGCTTCTTCTTTAGATCAGGTTTTCCCAGTCACCTCGAGAGACATCCTAGAGCTGGACCTGGAAGCGAACTTGTATTCTTTGGCCGAGTGTAATACGTACATTGTGTTGGTGTGTGTGTGTGTATGTGCATGCATTTGAATGTGTGTGTTTTGGCCTATTCTGTGTCTCTGTGTTTGTGTCTCAGTGTGTGGGAGGATGTGTGTGTGTGCTTCTGTCTACATGTGTCTGTGCATCTGTGTGCGTGTGTCTATGTGCGTGCGCACACTGTTCTGTGCATGTGTATGTGTGTATGTGGCTGTGTGCATGTGTGAGGCATGTGTCTACACTGGCGTCTGTGTCTCTCCGCGTGCCATGGGTGGGCTCTGTGCGTGCATGCTCCTGTTCACTGATCCAAGAGGCCTTATCCACGTGGGGATTCCTGGGGGCGGGTCCTACACCTGCCCATCTCCCTTTAGCACCTTCTGTCTCTCCTGTTTACAGGTTTCCCATCACACTTTTTATCCCTCTTCCAGACACTCTCACCTCAGCTTCACTTCATTCTGTAGACACCAGTCACTATTGCTCTGCCTCTTTTCTCTATACCCGGAGGCCATTCTCAACCTCTTTTCTCAAGGGTTGTGTTTCCTACTAAGGCCACGTGCATTTTCTGAATAGCAGGAGGTTCTATGGGGTCTGCATCTCTCTTTAGCAGCTTGAACCTTCCTTATTTTAAAATTGTCCATTCTAAATGGATTCATCCAGGAGAAAACCTAACAGGTAGAAACAAATCTCTTTGTTTGTCCTTTATGATAATAAAGGAGCCACTAAATTAATTATGCAAACTTTCACTTTATTAAGTATGGTATTCCTTTTGATTTAAGAATATTTTTACCTCTCCAAGTGCTTTTAAAGAAGGTTATGGCGAGGAAAAGTCTATTCATCTCTGCAGTGTATTTGGTTGCTTTTCATAAATTGTCTAGATTGCATTTTAAGGGAGTAGAAATTGAATCTAGTCTTTTAAAAAAATTGCTGAAGCCAATTAGCTGCTGAAGTGTTTAATTATGAGAGAAGCACTCAGATCTACAACTGAGTAGAGCCTTCCTGAAGCTTTTCAAGGCAGTTCCGCCTCCTCTTTCCTTATTTTCCCCCATTTGTATTCACTAAAGAACCAGTTTCCCTTACAAACCCAGTGTTCAGATCTGCACCATTTCTGAGGTGAGTAGGGGTGTCAGTAATGCTCTGTTAGCAGTATACTAGTAAGGGGTCAGGGGCCTGAGTATTGACTCTTTTTGCTCCATGCGGTTCTCTCTAGCCTTGGGATGACCACCTAGGTAGAGAGTAGAGGAATGATCTTTAGAGAGATGCTCAGTGGGATCTCCAATCTTCTTCATTGTTCCAGTTTTTACCGCTCGCTGTCAAGGTTGTGAGATGAAGCTTAAGGAAATGAAATTGCTGGATAAACTAAAAAAAAGTTTATTGATAGGTCTTAGTTGGGTATCAGGAGACACAATGCTGATTTCTTACCAGAAGGTAAGTTCCTGATGGGTCATGACCTGGCTACATGATTACAGTCCTAAAATCAGAGATGCCTTAGAATTCCCATCTGTTTGACACCCCCACCCATTTCCTACTTTTACTATTAACTTAAAACAGGTGTTAGCAAACTACAGCCCACAGACCAAATCTGCCTGCTTTTGTAAATAAAGTTTTATTGGAACACAGCTGCACCCATTTACTTATTACACATTGTCCTTGGCTGCTTTTGATTTGAGTTTCAACAGAGAGGGTATGGTTTGCAAGGACAAAATACTTCCAACTGGTGCTTTAAGAAAACGTTTGCTGACTTCTGTTTAAAGAATTAAACATGAAAAAATGTCTAATCCAGATTGAATTTACTCCTCTTTTTTTTTTCTGGAAGAAAATGCATGGAAAGACGATTACAGTTTTCTCCCCTGAGGGAATGTGGTGGATGAGAATCCCGTGCTCTGTCCATGGTGCTGGACATGCTTGACCTTCGGTTGTCAAAACCATTTATTTTATGTTACCAGAGAGAAAAAAAAAAAAACGATTTCTAGGTGGGTGAACATGTAGGAGGACACACTTCTTATGCTCATTGTCCCTCCAGCCTTCTTGAAGTGAATAGGCGGAGGTGCCTCTTGTCGAGGGAGGATTCCATATGCCTTTGCTTTTTAATGAAGAGAAATGGCTTTGTGAGTGTTTGCACAGCCAGAAGGTACTGTATTAGTGATGAAAAGAGGTTCCAGTCCTGGCATACGTATAAATTATGTTTACTCTAAGTGCCTGAAGGTCAATCAAAGTATGTTTATGCTTTCATTGTTGCACTGTGACAGGGAGGTATAATATTTAGACATGGTAGCATTTATGTTCTAAATGTGGACATAAACTTCTTGTTTTATTCTGGAACTAAAATCGATAATGAAACAGAGCAGCATTACATCAAATGAATTCTGAAAGGCTCTTGAAGCCAATCCAAATTGCAGAAAGAGAGATGAAGGTAGTCAAAATATTTAGGCCAGCTAATTTTGCAAAGTTTGAGAGAGGATGTAGCTCGTGAAAAATAAGGGTAATTTTGGATTGTATCAATAATTCTGGTCCCTTAAAATCGACTACTCTTTTTGCCAGGGTGACTTCTGGAATGGGGTATCACTAAGTCGGCTTATTTTGATAGTCCTCTTGCAAAGTTCCAGCCTGACAAAATTTAAAGAGGCAAACTGAAGGATACCTATGTTGATTTTTAAAAATATTTTATTTATTTATTTGAGAGAGAGAGAGAGAGAGGGTGTGCATAAGTGGGGGGGAGGGGCAGAGGGAGAGGGAGAAGCAGACTCTGTGCTGAGCACAAAGCCCAACACAGGGTTCAATCCCAGGACCCCCGGATCATGACCTGAGCTGAAGGCAGATGCTTAACCAACTGAGCCACCCAGGAGCCCCTACCTATGTTGATTTTTTTTAAAGGATATACAAAAGTTTGATTGCCTAGCCTCAGAATTTAAAAAAATCCATGCAGAGCAACATTAGATACTTCTCCTCCTAATTTGCTTAATTTGTTGCTGTATTCCTAGGGGGAAATTATGATTTGGCATTATCCAACCTCGCCATTACCTAGAATTATTCAGTCAACTGCGGCGCCAAGGTCAGTTGGGAAGCCATGCTGATGCTGGTGAGATGGTCCCATCTGAAGGACTGAGATGCTGCAGTGGGAGTCGTGTGTGAGGGCAAGGTCTGCAGGGTCTCCAGCTGGTAACAGGATGGGGTTTCTGAGCACATCTTAACATTTGCCTAGTAATTTGCCCCCAGGGTTATCTGGTTTTCCAAATACTGTGATCACCTTGTAAGAACTGAATCCAACAGGAACAAAGTAGGAATATTCCAAACAACTATTTTAGGCTGAGATCTGTAAAAAAAAAGTCTTCACTTTTTTTTTCTGAAAAACAACAACAACAACAACAACAACAAAACAAAAACCCCACAAAACCAAACCGACACCAAAGGGTCTAGTCTTATATTTTACCACTATTTAAAAATGCCCTCTAGAGCCATTTGTAGCTTGAGTTCCAAGGTACACAGAGCACGTTTATAGTCTGCATTTGGGTGATTCTCCTACAAGGACCAGCTGCTGTGGGAAGTTCCAGTCTGCATGCAAAACCTTTTGGGAAAGAATCACTTCTGAGTGAACAACCAGAAAATGGACAGATGGATGAATGGGTGGAAGGATGGATAGCTAGATGGATGGCTAGATGGATAGAAGGGGAAAGATGCATGGATGGATGGATAGAAAGAAGAAATGGCTTCTTTGGTGGATTGTAGTAACCATAGTATAGCCCCTAGGCTCTGGCAAAGAACCTGGAGGTCCCTGACTCTTGCCCCTTCCATCATTTCTCTTTTGCTCTGAGAAAGTGCTTGCTGGGGTGGTGGAAGCTCAGGTGTTAAGCATCTTAATAGGCATTGACTTCTGTCTGAGGAGGAAAATCATGTGGTTGTCTCTCTGCTCACTGGAGGCTCTAGCAGAGAAGGGAGGCTTCTGAATGAGACTCATTCAGCTTCTCTTAAATTGTTTATGTCTGACCCAATGGGCTTGACATTTTCAGGCATGTCATGTGATGCTGCTGATGTCTAAATGCATGGCATCGATGAGAGTGGTTCACTGGGGAGGGGCCAGAGACTTGGTGGCATTTTGTTGTGGCAGACAAGAGAGAATGTAAAATGTTAAGATGTTTTTAGGGAGGGGAAATTTTAACTTGTTGCCCTAGTTAATCCTGGGTTCCTTGGCCAAGGAGATGGTGTGTGTGTGTGTGTGTGTGTGTGTGTGTGTGTGAATTCACAATGGTTGGGGGCAGAGGAAGTCTGGATGCTCAGAGGTCAGAGACTCAATCGATGCAACAGGTGTTTCTTTCCAGTGAGGCTTGGTTCTGGCTGGGTGGGGTATGGGGCAATCTGCCCGTACCCTGAGGAACAGATGGGTCCCTAACCCCTGGACTGAGGAAGGTCTGAGACTTCTGGCTCATGGAGCCGAGAACTGAAGGGCGAATATCTCAGTATGGGTGATGCAGGAACTTGGGATTTGTTTTTGAGAAGATGTGTTCAGGGGTTCAAAGAAGTACAGCTCAGCTTTTTCAGGGACCAGAAACAATAAAAACAATGCATTTGTGAGGTATTCTTGAGTTTCAGTTGCTTTCCCTCCAGCCCTGTGAAGTCAAGAGGAAAACACCAATGTCCCCCTTGCATATGAATAATGAGATGATTACGAGGATGATGATGATGGTGATGATGGGTTGTAGCTACTCTTTATCATGGGCTGTGTTCTAGGGATTGTGCTAAATAGCCGCCATACCTCATTTCATTTGCTCCTCAGGATAACTCTTTGATTTTATAGCTGGGAAAGCTGAGGCTCAGAGAGAGTTTACTTCTTAATTTCTAACTTTACCAATACTAGTGCATTCTCACAACAACCCTCTGAGATAGGTATCATTATCGGTATCATTCTCAACTTGCAGATAAGAAAACTGGGCACAGAGAGGATAGGTAACTCCCCCTAGGTCACACAGCTAGGAAGTGGCTGTGGTAGGATTCGAACCCAGGATCTGAGCCATTCAGGGCCACATTGTGCTCCCCTGTCGTGAGTAGGTGGAGGATGCAAGCTGAAGGTGTGGGGACTGATCTCTTCAGTCATGTGAGTACTAGTGGTGGCTGGTGACTGCCTCCCCACATCCTCCCTTCCTCTCTGCCCATTCCCTGGGCAAGACAAGGAGAGCGCCCCCAGGAACCCCATAAGGGGCAGACTGGCCGTGGCTAAGGCAGCTGAGAGCGCTGTTGTGAGTCTTCTGGCCACTGGGACCTGGAGCCCAGCTGTGGATAGAAATGGTCTCGGGAGTGGCCATTCCTCCTACATATCAGGGATGTGGCCAGGGTCCCAGCTGTTCTGCAGAGAAGTGGCAGCGGGCTGAGCCTCGTGGAAAGGTAGGCTCATCAGTTCCCTACCTTGGCAGGGTGCTGTCAGCCGGGTCCCTTGGAACCAAGCTGTGCCACCCCTGGGGCGGCCAGGAGGGAGCAGTCGTGTCCCTGCAGCCCTGGCAGCTTTGTCCAGTGGGGTGTCTCTGAGATCTGCCGAGACTGGCCATGGGGCTGTTATCAACTGGCACCTGCCCTCCTTGGCCCTGGATGGCTCAAGGCCAGTGGAGGACCAGGGACCACGGCTGGTTAACATAAGAAGTCCCCTGTGGACTCAGCGTCCTCTTGTCCTGCCATGGGCCTTGTCCATGGTCTCTAAATCCAGGAGCATCCCTGGTCTGTGCCCCAACCTCTGGCACCTGGCTCGGCAGGGTGCATTGAGGCTAATGTCCCTGAGGCAGCACCTGGGGCCAGATTGCAGACGTCCCCGGAGGCCTCCTAAAGAACTTGATTTTGACTGTGGGGGTGACTGGAGTCGGAGAAGTGCTTGAGCAGGTCGGGCGATGGTCAGACCCGGAAGAGCCAGGCTGGCCACGGCCAGGCTCTCGGCATTGTCTTCCTGTGGCCGTTGTAGCCAATTACACAGACTGCGGGCTTCAAACAGTGGAAGTGCCTTCTGGCGCAGTCTGGAGGGTAGAAGTCCTGTGGTACCAAGGCGTCAGCAAGCAGGACGGCGCTGCCCCCAGGGGCTCCAGGGAAGGATCCTTCCTGCCTCTTCTGGCTTCTGGGGCTACCTCCGCCTCTGTGTTCACACGGCGTTCTACTTTTCTCCTGTGCTTCTCTTATAAGGACCCTTGTCCCTGGGTTCAGGGCCCACCCACATAATCAGCACAATCTCATCTGGAGACACGTAGCTTAGAATTGTAACTGCAAAGACCCCTTTTCCAAAAAACTAACATTCACAGGTTCTGGGGGTTAGGAGGTGGGCCTATCTTTTTGGGGGGTCACCATTCAACCCACTATGCTCTCCTATTGACTCCCCTGACCTTAAAACCAGGAATAAGAGTTCTTTTCCAGGGCTTGCTTCAATGTTCAGGGAGGACAGCCAAGGGCAGAGGAGAGAAGCGCTGGAGTTTTTCTCTTCCCTTGGGTGTAAGGGATTTTTTTTTTTTTTTTAAATAATGGGTGTTGCTAGCACACTGACCTCACTAACCGAGGCTGGATCTGGGGTTACCTGCCAGCCTCTCAGGAGAGGGACTTCCCTCTCAGGGTCCTCACTAACCAGTCTCCGCTGCTGGTAATTCCCCCGATGCATCGGACATCTCCCCTTTGACAGCGGTCCTGTCTTAAGTGTTCTGTCTAGGGCAGGCTGTAATTATTTCTAGAAACTCGATTTCAATATCAATTAGCACATTTTCAGGTGTGTAGGAGGGTGAGCGTGTTCCTCATGCCCTGGCCTCTCGGGAATGCTTTGGGGTTGCAGCTCTGGGAGGGGCGGTGAGGGGAGATTGCACGTACCCCCAGATCCCTTGCTGCTTCTTGTGGGGGTGGGAAGGTGGTCTTTGAAAATCCCTGGCCGGAGAGGGGTTGGGGAAGAGAGCCAGGCTTTGCTCTCACAGGCAACATGTCTTTCCACCCTGCACTGGAGATGGTAGAGGAGACCATGAGTTCTCATGCAGGTGCATTTCTCAGAAAGCCTCATTTCTAACTGAGGTTAAGTCCGGGGTGACTGCATTGCTTACAGAGTAGCCTTGGCCTGAAGTCCGAGGGCAGGTGGGGTCGATTACAGGGCATTCTGGCCCAGTGTTGGGAGGGACACCCAGGCAGCAGCCCCAATGTGCTGGCCCCAGATGCCCTCCCCGACCGTGGCTGCTGGCCTGGGACTGGGGCTTTGATAAGTGCACCTTTGCAGCCCCTTGGCTGCCTGAGCTCCTGTCCTCAGGTGATGTCCTTGGGCAGGTGAATGTGCACTCCTGTTTGCTGGGACAGTCTGGGTTTACACCTGCTGTCCTGGCGTCCTCTTGTGTTTAGCACTTTTCACACCCACTTTGATTCTTTCTTCCTCTCTCCCTCCCTACTGAGGTAAAATTCACATAATGTTAAACTAACCTTTTTAAATGAGAAGTTAGTGTTGTTTGATATGTTCACAATGTTGTGCAAACATCACCTCTATCTGGTTCCAAAGCAACTCATCACCCCAAAGGAAACCGTGGACCCATTAAGCAGTCTCGCCCCAGTACCCCAGCCCCCCCCACGCGCCCCCCCACTGGTTCCTGGTAACTGCTCATCTGCTTCTTACTCTGTGGAGTTATTGCTTCTGGACATTTTGCATAAATGACCGTAGAACCTCTTGCAACTAACTCCTCTCACGCAGTGTGATGTTTTCGAGGCGCCCACACGTGGTCGCCGGAGTCCGTGTAGCCTGTATTTGTCATTACAGGTGGGGACACACGGAGAGACTGCGGCCACGTGTCAGGGGGACTGGCATCCACAGCCTGGCTTTTCTCCCTGAATTCTGAGCTGGGGCACGGCTTCCGGAGTTTCTCCCCAGGCCACTGTGTGTCCCTCAGGGGAAGGCCTGTCCGCAGCCTCCTCCTCCTTCTGGTCCTCTGTGCTCCCAGTGGGCTTTTGGACGCCTTCGCTTTGGGTTTTAGCCGCTTGTTGACAGGGAAAGGGGAACGTTCCTGCTTCCACTACGTTCTTTCTTGCTGGGTGGACCCGGACATTCATCTGCTGCTGGAGGCCGAGCTTCTTGGTGAAAGCTGAGCACCGCCTGGTGCTGGCGTCTCAGGCGGGACGAGGGGCTCTGTGTTGGGTGGGCGAGCCTGAGGAAACCGTCCTCCCAAGTCGGGTCCCCATGGAGGAAGCTGGTAGGAAATGGAGCGCGTTAGCTGGTGCTCAGAGCTGCTCTAATTGCACCGTTCTGGGCCCGGAACGCTGCTTCGATGAGCCAGATGACTGGTTTCCAGCCCTGCTCCGCTTAGCTCCCCTAATGCTTCTCGAGAGCCCCACCGCCATGTCGCGTGTCTGGCCTGTGCGTGTCCCCGGCAGCTGCTCCCTGGGTCTAATTTATTAAACAGCTGTAGACTCTTTCACTGGCACGTGAGACTTGGCTGGACCAAACCCACTTCTCCTCATGCTGAGTCGGTCCCCCACATTGTGTGGTGTCCCTGGCAGAGCTTTGGGAGACCCCGGCTTCGCCCGGGTAAAGGGGATGTCATCGTTCTGCATCACGCTCTCCACGAGCCTGGACATGTCCCTGGGGCCTGGACAGGCAAAGCGATGGGTTCAGCTGGGTCCCTTCTGGGCCTCAGAATGAGGAGGAGGAAGAGGGCTCGAGGTGCAATTCTCGGCCTGGTCACCCTCTCCTTCGGCACCTAGTCTCCCAGGGGTCTTGGCTTCAGCCTGGGGAGGGTCGTTAGGATGCTGGGCAGCTACCAAGGTAGAAATGCAGAGGCTCTGGCCCTGCGGTGCCTGAGCTACCGTGGAGACGGCCATTTGCAAGTCGGGAAGAGGGAGGGCCTGTCTGGTCCATGCAGCTACAGCGGGTGGGGGCCTCTGGCCCGGCGCCCAGCTGGGGGCCCTCTCCACTCCATCATGCTGCCGTCAGCTGCCACTGAACCCAAGTGGATGGGGGTAAAAGAGCTGGGTGAAATCTCAGCCCCCAAGATGGTGTGAATAAAAATGCTTTGGGTCTTGGGGAAAAAATAGCTAAATGGTGTCCTTGCTTAGCTTACATTTCTCCCATTTTTCTAAGAGAGCTGTCAGTGTGCCTGATTGCTTTGGACAGAGCCTACTGATTGCCTGGAGAAGCCTTGAACCTTTTCTGGGGGCGGAACTGGGGGCGGCGAAGGGTGGAGAAATCACATCAAAACTCTAGAATCTTGCTAGAGACCGGTGGGTGTTGGACCCTCTCTGGCCGGGGGTTACCTCACTGCGCTCCTTGTCCTGGGAAGGGCGGGTGAGTCCCCGTCCTGCCGAGGAGGCAGGGTGCCCCCTCCGCTGGAGGACCACGAAGTGGGAGTCTGTGCCTTTCTGTTGCCTGCAGAGCTACCCAAGGACTGTGTGGCCCCTTGGCCTCTCCCGGCCCATGCTGTCTACACCCCATGCTGTCTACACCCCGGTGGGATTGGCACAGTTGATCACATAAGGCAAATCCACGATCCACGTGGCAAGTCCCCTTATTTCCTCCTTGCCTCTGCTTGACCTTTCGGGCTGATGTCTTTCCTTTGTTTGCTTTCATTTCTCCATTAAAAAAAAATTCCCAATCTTAATGGATTTTATTTTCTTGACTCTAGGAAACTAAGCTTTTCTCTTGAAGGAAGAAATGAGATTCTGGATTCTTTTTGCACGTCCTAGTTATCTTTGCATACATGCAGTCTCGACTTCCCGACAAGGCTGGGCTCATGAAGCGAGTGGCCCCCCTTACTGGATGGGGAGGTTTGGAACCTGGTGGCGTGCAGCGCGGTGCTAGGCTCACGCGGGCTCCGGTTCACTGTGTTGAACACAAGCCTTGGATGCCCTCGGTGATTGTCGCCAGCCCTGGATGGCGGGCCGTCTTCAAGGATCGGCCTGGCCCTGGCCCTGGCCCTGGGGGGTGTGGGGCTTTTCCCTTTGGCTGTTGCCACCAGCCAGGCTGACCAGACACGAGCCAGGGATCTCTGGCTCCTTCCACCACTCCTGGCCTTGGATGAGAGCCCCGGGCTCAGGGTGTGGGATTTGGCATTCTGAGTACACTGCTGGGGAACCAGAGCCCTGGGCGCTGACCTTTGACCAATGGGAAGCTGGGCAGATAATCCGTCCCCCTCTCCTTGCCATGGGAGAGTCGGGAGCACCTTTCTCCTGGAGGCCTGGCCAGAGGGGCACACGGGCCAGGTTGGCACACCCGCCAAGGGACACGTGGGGCCCTGTCTGGGGCCCATCACAAAGCGGCTGGCAGCCCGTGGTGCGCCCCTCTGCCTCGATTCACACCCTCCTTGCCCCTCTTCTTCCCGCACCGTGGCTGACCTGGATTTTTACCTCCGGGATAAAGCCACAGCACTTTAATCCTTGCCTCAGTCTCAAGGTGCTGGAAAACCCAGGTAAGACCTCGTGTTTTTGCCTGGCTTGGGGTGGAGGGGCTTTGGCTTTGTTCCAGATTCTCCTGGTATCTGGTGATAGAAAGCACCACTCTGGCTCACAGCAGTGCTCAGGGGGCCGTGGAGAGCAAGCAACCATCTGTCCATCTCCGTCTTTCTGCTGCTGATGGTCAAGACTCCCAGGAGTTTTGGTTGCTGCATCAGGAGGATAGAGGGCTGTATTCCCTATGAGCAGCTGAGGAAGAGAGGAGCTGTTTTGTGCGTGTGTGTGCATGTGTGTGCACGTGTATACCCACGCACACTCAAGTGTGGGGGAATGCACATGCACGGGCATGTGTCCATGTGTGCACACGTGTGTACGAGGACCTGTGTGCACTGTGTAGGCACAGGAACATGCATGCACACGTGGGAATGTGTGTGTGGACTCCTGTGTGTGTGAATGTATACCAGAGTGCATGTGCGCGCATGTGCACACATGTATATTGTGCATGCGTTTGTGCATGCGCACGCATGTATATTGTGCATGCGTCCGCGCGTGCGCGTGCATGTATATCGTGCATGTGTTTGCGTGTGTGCACGCATGTGTATGCGTATGTATGTGTGTGCATGCATGAAATGGCCTGCCCTCAGAGGAGTCGCTGGAGGGGATTCTTGTGTGCCCTGCATCACTGAGGATCCTGGCCTCCTGTTGGGACCAGGAGTAGCACCAGCCCGCCCTGGCCCCGTGTGCCTGTTGTCCCCGGATGGCCACCTCCGTGCTTGCTCCCGCCTCTGCTTGCTCACTTAGCTCCCCGTGATGGATTCTTTCACACAGTTCTGATGACTCGCTCCTCCCGTTTAGCTTTAATTAGGTTCCATAAAACATCTCCTGCTGTGAGTTCTGGTTCAATAATTACTATATCTTTCAGGTTCAAAGAAACCTGAATCTTTCCTTTTAGTAATTTAACAGAACATTTCACGCTTTAAGGGCTAAATGCCTCCAGATCCTGCAGTCCTCTCCAAAGTAACTCTGAGAGGTATTGTCTTTATTATTGGAAAAGCCTGGTTTTCCTCTTATTTCTCTCCCCAGTGTCTTTTCAGATGCCGCACGGGGCCCTGGCTTCCTGTGCGGGAGACAAAAATCTCAGTGGTCTGCTCCGGAAGCAGCAGCAGGAACCCCAGGGAGATGAGCTGCGGAACTTCCCCGAGCGGCCGTCAGCCCGGGGAGAGAGCCCCTGTTGTGTGTGTTCCCCCTCACTAACATGACCTCCTCTCTTTCCTCTAATACTTGCTCCAGATACTCGTGTCGGGGGTGCTCACAACAGAATTCGCAAGGTGGGGAGACTTGAAGCTGTCCTCCTTGGGGCAAAATGGCCTGGCTTGCTCACGCCCGGCAGCCCCCGGCTCCCACGGTCTCCGAGGCCAGCAGCCCTCTCTGAGCAGCCCCCACCGCTGTCCCGGACCCGCCGAGCCGTCCCGCTGCCTCTGCATCTCCCCGCCAGCTCTTCTCGCCGTGGCGAGGTCCACCTTTTGAAAATATAAGTTTGAGCAAGTAAGATCTAGTCTCTTAGCAACTTTCACGCTCATAACCCAGTATAGTGGACTGTATTCACTCTGCCAGAATTTATTTATTCTGCTAGTTGCAAGTTTGTGCCCTTAAACAGCAGAGGATAATTATGTGACTCGGCAGAGGTCAGTAATCATATTGCAATAAATAAATGTATCAAACCAGCGTGTTGTGCACAAACTTTACACAATGTTGTATATGTCAATTATATCTCAGTAACAATAAGTACATTTAAAAAAAAAAATCTAAGTTGGAGCGTGTGACATCTAAAGCAGATGGTCTCCTATTCTTGGGAGGAAAGTCCTGCCTTTTCACTGGCTCTGTTCTCACCCCTGCTCCCTTGGGCGGTGGGGGGGGGACTGCCTCTCTGGTGGGGGGAGCCTGTTAGGGCAGCACCCCCCAGCTCTGTGACTCCAGCCTCCCGCTGACTTTTGCGCTTGGTGGGGAGCCGAGTCTGTCCAATTCTGGAACTCCACCCCGTCTTGGACCATTTCTTTCCGCTCTGCTTTTTATGGTAATGGGGGTGACAGTTCTGTTCTCCCCTGCCTGCCACTTTATCTTGTTTTCAGTTGGTTCGGAACTCAGCCAGGGAAAGGGGGTGTTATTTCTCGGCCGCTCTCAGGCCCAAGTCCCCGGTGTGTGCTGTCTCCCTGCCTGGGTCCCTCTGGCTCTAACAACCATCCTCCCCGGCCACAGTCTAGATCCTAGCTCCCTCTGGTCATTTCTCCCTCCTAACACCTCATCTTTGCCTTCAGGGCAATGGTTGTGATTGTAATGGTTGACATATTTGGGTGTTTCTGTATTTATTTATTTATTCTTTTTTTATTTTTTAAATTTAAATTCAATTAATTAACATATAGTGTACTGTTTTAGAGGTGGAGCTTAGTGATTCATGATTTGCATAGAACACCCAGTGCTCATTACATCATGTGCCCTCCCCAATGCCCATCACCCAGTTAGCCCATCCCCCCACCCCTCTCCCCTCCAGCAACACTCAGCTTGTTTCCTACGGTTAAAAGTCTCTTATGGTTTCTCTCCCTCTCTGATTATGTCTTGTTTTATTTTTCCCTCCCTTCCCCTATGCTCCTTTGTTTTTGTTTAATGGCTGTCTCTCCACCAGGCCATGTGCTCCATGGGAATGAGGACAGCGTCTGTCTTGCTCCCCCCCCCCGTCTGCAGCAACCACAATCCCTATACACCAGGGAGCTGTCAGTTTGGGGAGGAGGACGGAGCAGCACACAATGGATCAAGGGTGCATCCACCTGTCCTGAAGGGCACCACATAGGGGCAGGTGAGGGGCATTTGGGAAACTCACCCTGGTCACCACCTCTCCACTCCAGGTGCCTCATCTGTAAAATGAGGACCCTAACAGTAGGAGAATTAACTCGCAAGACTTCACTTTATCCATGCGATCAGTGTGCTTTAAGACCCGTTTTGTCTTTTTCCTGTTAGCCATTAGTGGGAGTCTGTTAGTACGGGTGTTGATGCAAACATTTGAGAAGGCCTGGCTAAGGTGTCCGCCTCTGCCCCCGGGGAGGTGAGGCTAGGAGGAAAGCTCCTGCAAGGACATCCATTTATCAAAGCTTCGTGGGAGGGGTATCTGGCCTCAGTTCCGGCGTCCTACTGACCGGAACACTCTGTAACAGTTTGACAGACCCCCAGCTTGGCTCCTTCCAGCAGGAGGGGGATTCTGCTCCTGTCCTTGGGGCCTCCCAGGGGACCTAGAGATGGAATGAACCTCAGTGGAAGGCAAAGTTGGGTAGACCGATGGGGGCGAGCCTGTCCTGGACGCCCCCCCAGCCTGCCATTGTCACGGGTTTGGGGGTTCAAATCTGGCTTCTACTGCGTTGTGAATGGCTCAATTCCCACTGTCTTGTATGGAGGGCACAGTGACAGCTTGAGAGGGAAGGTGGCCTGGGGTTCTCCTGAATCTTTTCTTCCCTCCGAGAGCAGGAGAGAGGAGGCTGGGAGTGAGCTCCTTCTGCACTGCAGAGCCAGGAGCGGGGCCAGAGAGAATGATTTTCTTATTATTTGCTTACAATGGATTATCTGTCCCTGTCTTGGACTACCAGCCCTGGGAAGGCAGGAACCTAGTCTGTCCGTTTGCACTGTGCCTGGAATCAGCGCATCCTGGGGCTCAGTATTTATTGGATGATGGAATGAGAGCAGAGGCTTAGATTTTGAGTGAAAGTCTGAGTCCCCAGCTCTCCCTCCTCCTGGATGGCTCCCACTGGACTCAACAGGCACTCCCCAGACACGCCCACCGTGCCCTTTGCAGACACCCTTCCTGCCTCCTGCCCCTTCACTTCTGACTCATTCCAACTCTTGTTTGCTCACTGCTGCAAATGTGTGTGTGCAGCAGAGAACCAGTCCACAGGTCTGGGCTGTGCACGCCCTGCATGTTCCAAAGGAAGTTCTGGTCCTTGCCTGGCTCCTGGAGGTCACCTCTAACCTCTGGAATGGCCTGCCTTTCAGGAATGCCTTTGTTTACCTGAAGTCTTGGGTTACACTGGACAGTCTGGTGATGTGATTTATGGCGGGGCACATAGCCCATCAGCCATGCCTGGTGAGAATCCTGGGCACCAAGGCTTGGTTGAGCTTCCCCGGTTCACAACACTCTGTTCGTGTTGGCACTCATCGTTTCTGGAGAAGTGAGTGCTGTTCACATGCCTCCATTGGGAGAAGACTGGTCTCTCCTGGACTCTGTCCCATGGGCCCGTTCTCTTTGCTGACTTTAGTCTGTATCCTTCACTGCAGCAGACCATCACCAGGACCATCAAGACTGTCCTGGGTTCTGTGAGTCCTTCTAGCAAATTACTGAACCCGAGAATAGTTTGGGGGACCCTCCAACACACCATGACTCTGGAGGGTGGACGGAACCAACTTACAGTTCTTGAAACTTCAGATTTTGTTGTAATTCTAAATATGCCCAAGTTGCAAGAATAGTACAAGGAATTCTTGGGTTCTCCACCCAAAGGCAACCACTGTTTACATGTCCCCCGACTTGCCTTATCATTCTCTTTCTTGGTATATGTATTCAAATTGATTCAACTGTCCCATAATGTGCTTTGTGCCTGTTGTTTGTCATTGTGCAGGATCCAGCTAGGGGCACGCTGTGCATTTCGTTACAACTTCTCTTCAGCTCCTTCCATCGGCACTCATTCTGCAGCCTACCTCTGGGAACTTTGACCTTGGTGTCTTAAAAGAGATTAGGCTAGTTATTTTGTAATGTCTCTTATTTTCCAGTTATGTATCATTTCCTTACGTTTGGATCTGGGTTATGTGTTCTGGGCAGGTAGACTCCCAAAGCGGCATTGTGTCCTCACCGGCCAAACGCATCAGGAGTTGCAGGGGCCTCGGTGACAGAGTACTGACGGCTTGGTTGCAATTGTGTCCACCAGGGTTCTTTGCTTGCTGTGAGCTACTCGTTTCCCTCTGTATTTCCTGGCTCATCTGTGGGGAGATGCTTTGAGACTAGGTGAACATTGCGCCCCTAAACAAACCTTTACATCCATTGGTTTTAGCGTAGCTGGATGATTCCCTAATTTCAGCATTCCTTGTAGATTTATGGAATAGGCATTCTGTAAGGAAGAACTTTCCTTCCCCTCCAATAATTTATCGAAGTTATCATATTAGTATTTGTTGAATTTATTTATTCCATCTGTTCTATTTTTATTAAATTTATTTATTTATTCATTGATTTATATGTGTATGGACTCGTGGTTTCCTGTTTTTGCAATGGGCTATCATCCATTACTCTCATTAGTGTTCTGCTCAGATTGCCCCAGATGTGGTTCATGGGAGCCCTTCTCACTGGCCGCTGGGTCCCTCGGGAGCTCAGCATCATTCCTGGATTCCATGCTCAATGTCACATACCTTTGTGACTTCTCATTAAATTTTTACAATATCCTTGGGGATGTGTGTGTGTATCTTATCCTTTTTTTTATAGGCAAGGCCATTGAGGCTTGGAGAGGTCAGTGATTTCTTTAGAATTTTCTCCGCCAGACAGAGACTGTCAGCCTAAATTCCATACCAGCCCCACCTGGAACTAAAGACCAAGGTGTGCTTGCTTCTTGGCCTTAGTTTATAGGCCAAAGACTTCCAGCTATGGTGATCTAGCAGGACTTAATCCTCCCATCCTCCCTCCCACTTCTTCCTGGAACACTCCTCCCATGCTCCCACCCCAGGGCCTTTGCATCTGCTACTCCCACTGTCTGGGACCCTCTGTCCAGTGTTGGCATGGCTCCCTCTGTCCCCTCCTTCAGATATGTGTGATCTCCTGTCAGCCCTTCCTGACCACTAAATTCTATATAGGGTCCTGCCTTCCTTACAGAATTACCACCTGATATCCATATACTTAGTTATCAACTATTCTCTGCCTCCCCAACTAGCACATATGCTCTTTGAAGGCCGGTGTTTTGACTGCTTTCTTCAGGGCCAGACTGGATTCTGAAGGAACTGGGCCCACACCAGAGCCAGTGGGGGTTGCCTCAGCTTGGCTCTCTGGGCCCCCCAGGATCGCATGGGGTGTGGCCTGCTGGTCTCCCTGGAGCACTCGGGGCCTCTGACTCACACCTGCTCACAGGTGTTAACACCTCCGCACCTCTCAGAAATTTCTAGGGGTTTATGGTGCTTATCATTCAGCTACCCAAAGGGTGATCCCTAAACTGTTACCGGTTTGGACAAGAAAAGTACAGAAATTGAGAGTAAGTGTTTAGAAATCCTTGTAGTCATTTGCAGGGTAATTTAATGTCTGTTGAGTGTAACAAAAAATTGTGGCTTGTATCCATCTACCCACCCATCCACCCACCCATCCACCCATCCATCCGTCCATCCTCCATCTGTCCATCCATCCATCCATTTATCCACCTACCACATATTTATTAAGCACCCCTTATGCTGATTATTAGAACAGCCACTGTTCTGGGTGGTGAGGATACAACACTAAGCAAAGAAAACCGCTCCCTGCCCTCATGGAGCTGACATCCTTGCAGGGGACGAAGATAACTAAGCAAATGATCAAGTACAACATTCCCATATTGTGCTAAGTGCGATGAAGGAGGGGCAACGGTGGTGCCTGGAAAGTGGGATGGGGAGGACTTATCTTAAATTCATGTGTCTGTTATTGGTGTAATGAGGTCACACATGCTCACTGTGGAGTGAACACGGAGCAGCAGAAGGAAGGAGAATGCCATCGGGAACCTCACCACTCTTAACAAAGTGGCGGTGACATTCTGGGCCTTCCCACTATTTCTGAGGGAGGATGCGGTGGTTTCCAGCCACAGCTGCGAAGGCTTTGGCCCTCCTCCCAGGGAGAGAGAGTCAGCGTCTAGCCCTTGAGTCTGTGCGGGTTTTGGCCGCCTCAGCCCCTCCACCGAGGGAGTGTGGTGACAGTGGCCCTGAGACTCCTGGGGTTAAGTCGTGAAAGGCCACGCAGTGTCAGCCTAGTTCATGGGAAAGCTGGCATCGTGAGCCCTGAGCGGCATCCGCCACGGGCACTCTGGTGGACCGTCTGGGCTGCGCTGGCCTCCGGTCACCCCGGTCCAGTGCCCAGGCGTGTGGGTCAGCGGGCCTCCTCGGATGGATCCTCCAGCTGACCGCTTGTTCTGCCCGACCCCGGTGCCACCCCAGCCGGGGTCCCTGGCCCCCCGGAGCAGGGAGGGCCCTTCCTGCGTGCCCTCCGCGAGCGCCTGGCCCACGGAATCCAGGAGTGGATCAAGAGGCACCAGTTTTGGGCTGGATTGAGGTGCGGCAGCAGAACACCGGGACAGGGGTCATTGGGGTCATTAGGTACCGCCTTCTGTAACTTGCTTTCTTCCCCTCAATATTTCATGAGCGTCTTTTTGTGACAGTAAATGATTCTCTGCAACACTGATTTTAACATAATATCCTGTAGTGTGGATGCGCTGTGCTTTATTTGACCAATCCCGCAGGCTGGAGCTGGTTTGTAAGCAGCCTTTCCTCACCGCTGTCCCCTCTCCCTCCCCTGGGCCGGCCCCCACCCCACTTTGCTGGGGCTCCAGCACCCCCCACCCGGTTGCTACCAAGGCAGCCCCCTGCCCCGCGGCCAGCCTCCTCCTGCTCATCGCTGACAACTCGGGCTGGGTGGCCACGGCCCCCCTCCCCTCCAGCCCCTGCAGATGCCTGCCTGGCTCGGGCCTGACGGACGGCTGCAGGGCTGAACCGATCGGGAGGGCGCGAGGAGGACTGCAGGATGCCGTGGACCTGTGTTGGATGCTGAAAGTTTTATCTTAGCCTGCATGTACCTATTTGCCTAATGCTTGAAGAATCTTTGTTTCTCTTTGTCCTGTAAGTGAAGCTATGTGGTCTCTGGAGAGAAAGCACTGTCTCTCTCTAAGGAGACTGTTAAAAGAATCTCCAGCCCCTGTTCTGGCAAGTCAGTCCTTTCCTCCAGAAATTTCTTTGCCTCCTTTTAGAAGGATGTCATCAGGCAGCCTCGGTAAGCATCCACAGCTGCACCGACAGAGGGTCTTTTGGGGTAACTCATTTCCCCCAAACAATCCCTCACGGTTCACAATAAAGCGACTGGGAAAACCCCTGATATTGTAATTGGAAGGGTCGGAATGTCAGGCTTCTCCCTCGTTTCTGGCGGAGACAGGATGTGAGCTGGTCCAGGGTTCCTATCATTAGAGCCCAAAGTTCTGTCTTCAGATTCATCCACATGGCAGAGTGGCTGGGGGTTGTCTTATTTTTCAGCTTTATTGAGATATAATAGACGTACAACGTTGTGTAAGGTTAGTGGGCACAGTGTGTTGGTTTGATACATGTATTAAATATTGCAAAACGAGCTCACACCTCCATACCTTCACATAACTACTATTTGTGTGTGTGTGTGTGTGTGTGTGTGTGTGTGTGTGGTGAGGACGTTTAAGATCTACTCTCTTATCAGCTTTCAAGTATATGATACAATATTATTAGCTATAATCACCACGCTGTACATTAGATCCCACAACTTGTTAATCACGTAACTGGAAGTTTCTATCCCTTGAGAAGTATCTCCCCATTTCCCCCACCCTCAGCCCTGGGTAACCAATACTTTATAGTCTATTTCTCTTGAGTTTGGCTTTTTTTTTAGATTCCACATATGAGTGATACCATACAGTATTTATCTTTCTTTGTCTGACTTATTTCACTTAGCATGATGCCCTTACATTCAATCCAAATTGTCAAAAATGGCAGGCTATTCTTCTTTGTCATGCCTGGATAGTATTCCATTGTGTATATATGACACCTTTATCCATTCATCCGTTGATGGACACTGCGCTTGGGTCTGTGTCTTGGCTATTGTGAATAATGCTGCAATGAACGCGGGAGCGCAGATATCTCTAGGAGATACCGATGTCCATTCCTTTAGGTACATATACCCAGAAGTGGCATTGCTGGGTCATATGGTATTTCTAGTTGTAATTTTTTGAGGAACTTTTATACTGTTTTCCACGGTAGCTGTGGCTGGTGTCTTGACTTCATCATCAAGGGTTCTTGCTACATTGTTGCTGATGGGTCTGGCGGAGCTGGACACGTCCCCGGCCCTGGGCAGACACCTGGCAGGAACAGCGTGACATCATGGCTCATGGGGTCCATTGATCAGAATTCAGACTCTAACTTGGCCACGTATTAGCTGTTACCTGACCTCCCTGAGCTGCCCTTTCCTTGTCTGACGTTGGGGATAAAAGCAGAACCTCCCACATCATAGGCTGATGTGAAAATGTAATAGGATCATGTAAGTAAACTCCTTAGCACGGTGCCTGGCACAAATAAATGCCTGATACAAGTTCTTCTGGAGCATATCAGATAAATTTGTCCACGTGGGCAGCGGTCTGGTACCAAGTCAATGCCCACCACTCGGGTATTACGGCTGATTTCCAGGTTAGCTCTCTGCGTTGTGACCACGGGTGCTCTCTCTGTCCATGGTGTCCCCACGTGCCTCACACAGTACGTTGCTCCTAATACCCCATAATTAAAAATAAAGTAATAGAACTCCCCGTATTTGAGAGCCTTTGTAAAGACCAGAAGATAAAGTGGCCTCCTCTCTCTTTTCCTTTTGTAACAGCTTTATTGAACAATAGCTGGTAATAAGCCTGCAGCAGTGGCCCTCCAGCTTTGTTCTCTATCCAAGTTGTTCAGGCTATTTTAGCTGCTTGCATTTCCATTTGGATTCTGGAATCAGCTTGTCAATCTCTGCATAAAGCTCGCTGGGATTTTGATCGGGATTGTGTGGAGTCCGCAGATCAGTTGTGACTCCTTCTTTTCTGAGATTCTTTCTGGGGAACAAATAAGCAAACTTATCCAACATACAGGCCTGTCTGGGACGTGAGATCTCAAGGCCCCGTGACTCAGTTTACCTGGCTGTCTTCGTGTGCTGCTTCTGGAGGTCGTCTCAAGTAAAAGACATGGATGGAAGGAGAAACAGCTAGCTATGGGGCTGGCACTGCCCGAAGCACTCTGGCTGCAAGCCGTCCACACAATCCTCAACAATTTCACCCACCCCCACCTCCTCCAGATGAAGACACAAAGGAAAGAGAGCCACATGAGCTGCCCTGGACCCATGGCTGCTTAGGTTCCACCAAGCCAACCAAACTCTCAATATGATTTGAATCCATGTCCCAGTGTGGGGATGGAAACGTAACAGACAGAGAAATAGAAACAATGACATTTTCACAGATTCCAAGGCAAGAACACAGAGGGTTGATTAAACATAGAAACCACGGGCGCCTCGGTGTAGCGTTTGCCTTCGGCTCAGGTCATGATCCCAGGGTCCTGGGATCGAGTCCTGCCTCGGGCTCCCTGCTCAGGGGGAGCCTGCTTCTCCCTCTCCCTCTGCCGCTCCCCCCTGCTTGTGCTCTCTCTTTCTCACTCTTTCTCAAATAAATAAATAAAATCTTAAAAAAACAACCCCCAAACCTAGAAGCCACATGACCTAGCAGTTCCAGTTAGGCACACCAGGAGAAATGTGAGCACACGTCCGCCTGGAAACGTGCACACGAATGTTCGCGGCCGCAAACGCACAGCATCCAGAAGGTGGGAGCACCTCGAATGTCCATCCGAGGTGAGCGGGTAAACATGATATGGTCCGTCCATACAATGGGACCCCCTTTGTCCATACAAAGGGGTGAAGTGCTGACACAGGTTACAGTGTGTACAAGCCTCGAAAACACTGTGCCGAGTAGAAGAAGCCAGACACACAAGGTCACAGTTGTGTGGTTCTGCCTCTGTGTTTAGAACAGGCACAGCTGCAGAATCAGGAGGTAGGTGAGCGGTTTCGGGGGCTGGGGGAAGTGGGACATGGCGGTGATGGTCAAGGGGTGTGGAGTTTTTTTCTGGAGGTGATGAAAGGGTTCTAAAATTGACCATGGTGATGGCTGTACACATCTGCAAATGTACTCTTCCCCCTCCCCCAGAACTGTGTACTTTAAGTGAGTGAACTTATGCTATGTGGGTTATATCTCAAGAAAGCTGTTAAAAAAAACAACGAAGAATACCAAAGGTCCTTCCATGGTGAAATAAAGTTTGCCTTAGGTGTTTTCTTTCTTTTTCTTTTTTTTTTTAGAGAGAGAGGGAGAGAGAGTGCGTGCATGTGCATGGGGGCATGAGCGGGGTGGGGGAGGGGCAGAAGGAGAGAGAATCTCAAGCAGGCTCCACTCTCAGCCCAGAGCCTAATGCGGGGCTTGATCTCACAACCCTGAGATCAGGACCTGAGCCAAAATCAAGAGTCTGACGCTTAACCGACTGAGCCACCCAGGCGCCCCTGCCTTAGGTGTTTTCTAAGAGAGGCCCCCATCCTGGGTCTCCCCTTGACCATGGCCTTTGTGAAGTGACTTCACAGTGTCTTAGCTGCCTTGGTCCTCCTCTGTGGCGCCGTCACTGCCCCTGCGTGCCCCGCAGACGCTCAGCTCCTGGCTCCGTCGTCCCTGTCAGTCCCCAGTCTCACCACTGACCACCGTCTGGGTCCTCCCCATGGGGTTGCTCGCTCTGAGACGCTGTTTGGCCTGGGGTTCCTTCACATCCACAAATAGGATTTCCCTGGGGGCGGGGGCTCTGTCTCCTCGTCTTCACTCCTCAGCGTCTGGAAAAGCGCCTCACGCACAGTAGGCACTCAATATGTATTTTTATTTTTATTTTATTTTATTTTTTTTAAGATTTTATTTATTTGACAGAGAGAGAGACAGCGAGAGAGGGAACACAAGCAGGGGGAGTGTGAGAGAGAGAAGCAGGCTTCCCGCTGAGCAGGGAGCCCGATGCGGGGCTCGATCCCAGGACCCCGGGATCATGACCTGAGCCGAAGGCAGACGCTTAACGACTGAGCCACCCAGGCGCCCCATCAATATGTATTTTTAAATGAATGAGCAAATGTATTATCTTGTCTAGCAGTGTTATTAATTAAATAGGAGACTCCTGGAAACCTAGTTCCTTAATGCAAAAAAAAAAAAAAAAAAGGAAAGGAAACAATCCAGTGGCATTTGGTACACTCACAGTGTTCTGCAACCAGCACCTTTATCTGGTTCCCAAACATTTTCATCCCCCCAAAGGAGACCGGGACCCACTAGCAGTCAGTCCCCATTCGCCCTGCCCCAGCCTCTGGCAGCCATCGATCTTCATTCTCTCTCTATGGATTTGCCTGTTCGGCACATTTCACATAAACAGAATCAGAGTATATGCGACCGTTCCTGTCTGGTTTCTTTCATTTAGCAGAATGTCTTCAAAGTTCGTCAGCTGCTGCATGCCGGAACGTCATTCCTTTTCATGGCTGCATGATATTCCATCGGGTGGCCTTGCCATGCATTGTCCATGCTTTCATACATCCACAGACCCTAGGGTTGTTTTAAGGCACGGATTTCTAATGTGCAAAGGTCTAGCACTGGGCGGGGGGGGGGGGGGTGGACTTTGAAACGCGCTTTCCCTATGACTTTCTCTCCGGCCTCGGCTCACCTGAAGTGTCACCTGCAAGTCACAGCTGGGGTTTAGATGCAGGGTTCAGGGGCTTCTTCTGTCCCTGATTTCTAGCATCCTCATGCCTCTGTGTAAGAAAGGGAGGGAGGCTTTGTAAGTAACAAGCCAGAGGTGTTGATTAGTATTTGGAGCCTTTTTAGCTTGGTCTCAACCTCACCTTCATTAAAACAGAAGATGTATTAAAAACCAGAGGTGAGCCTGGCAGGGTGGGGGTTCTCAGGAGGTGTCCATCCTGCAGCGAGCCATCACTCTGCCGCCTTGTCCTGGCTGGGGGCCAAGCCTCCAGGTCCACCTCCCAGGCTGTAGCACCCCCGCCCCTGGCAGCCCCCAGGGCAGTGCAAGCCACAGAGTCCTTCCTGCTGGAGTTGTGACTGATGAGCAATCTCGGCCAAGGTCGCCTGATTCCACATTTCAGATTCGAGGACATGAGAGCAGGAGGAACAACGGCTGACACAGGAACGGGGAACCTGGGCCTTCCAGGGGCCCAGACAGCCCAGCACGTGGTCCCAACTACCTGGGAGCCCTGCCGGCCCCTCGCCTTCCCGGGCCCTGCTCATAGCCTCCTCCTTCAGGAAGCCAGCCTCAATCTCTCCTTGGCAGTAAGGACCAGATCCAGGCTGAATTGAGACCTGCAGGCAGGGAGGTTGAGCAAAATGGTATGTGAGCACATTACAAACTGTCCCCAACACAGGTCGTTTCTGCTCGTACGTAAGATGTCTGCAGAAAAGTCCCGGTTCCAGCTGCGTGTTGTCACACATGGAGGTCTGGACTGGTGACTGGCAAACTCAGTGCCCACAGGGGACAGAGCTGGCTGGCCCTGCTTGCAGTGGGGACCGGGCTGGGCCCCCTCCCCTGCTGTCCTGCCCCCCCATCCTCCTCCAAGGGGCAACCCCCTTCGTTTACCTTCTCGGCGGAGCTTCTGTGAGGGTCACAAGCAATGGGGCTGTGGGTGCACCTGCCTACCGCGGACCCCCCGCCCCCCACCCTCCGAGTCCTGTGAAATCTCTGACTGGCCACAAAAAGGGATTTCTTTTTTTTTTAAAGATTTTATTTATTTATTTCACAGAGAGAGAGATAGGGAGAGCAGGAACAGAAGCGGGGGAGTGGGAGAGGGAGAAGCAGGCTTCCCGCCAAGCAGGGAGCCCGACGTGGGGCTCAATCCCAGGACCCTGGGATCATGACCTGAGCCGAAGGCAGACGCTTAACCGACTGAGCCACCCAGGCGCCCCCAAAAAGGGATTTCTATTTGCATTCTCCTTGGAAGGAGTGAAGAGAAGAGATGGATCTTACCGAAGGTCGTGAAGACTTCAGGGTCTCCTCAAGCCTGGATGATTAAGTCACTTACATGACAAAGGTGAAGGAATTATAAAGATGCAGTTAAGGTCCCAAATCAGTAGACTTTGGGTTTTTCCTGGGTGTGTCTGATCTCATCAGGCAAGTCCTTAAAAGGGACTGGTCTTTCCTGAAGTCAGAGGTTCTCCTGACCTCCGAGAAGCAAACCACCAAGGGTGAGAAGGTCAGTGGCTAGGACCTGAGGGTGCCCCGGAGGGGCAGAGAGTGGTGTGGGGACCTCAGTCCCACGAGTGGTAGGAACTGGATTCTGCCAACAACCAGGAGGGGGTTGGAAGAGGAGTCCAGCCTCCAAGTGAGAATGTGGATAGTTGGCACCTTGATTTCAGCCTCTGGGACCCTGATCCGAGGATCCAACTTCCCTGCACCCAGACTCCTGGCCGATGGAGGCTGGAGGTGACAGACGTCTTGTTTTCAGTGTGTATTAATTTGTTATGTAGCAACAGAAAACTATAACATGATGTCAGTTATGTTGTCTTACTTAGAAGGTGGAGCCAACCAGCTACAGTCAGCCTTGGCTTTATTTATTTGTTTGTTTTTGGTATGATTCTTAGTTTAGGTTTTGAATAATTTCTTCTCTCTTCCTTTTTTTTTTTTTTTTTAAGTCTTATTCTTCAAGGATGGAAGCCCATCTCCTGAGTCCTAGCTCTGGGCTCTCCTGGGCTGCCAGTCCTCATCCTCTCCTGTATGTGTGAATCTTGTAGCTTTGAAGCCTTGGACACGTTTGGAGGGAACCAAAGACCAACACCCATTAATGTCCGTTCTGGGAGACACATCAGCAAACCCATGAATTCAGGTTCTGTTTGACTTTCAGTTGGCGGGCAAAGTTGGCCACTTGTTTCAAATAAGATGTTCTTCCATTAAGGCTGGTAACATTCATGAGGAAGTGAAAATTTATTTGAATTTACACACAGCGTGTTTGGAATTCATGAGCGTTGGGTGTTGAAACTGAGGACTGGGCTCGCCGACATCGTCTGAGGTCAGACCAGCTCTGCCTTGGTGTCTCCCCCCGCTCCCCACAGCAGCAATGGGGGCTCCATGGAGCGAGGACGGAGGGACCATGCTGCTCAAGCTGGCCCGTCTCGGGAAGCAGGTCAGGGACCAGAGCAGCCCAGCCACGGCCAGGGCTGCAGCCCCATCTTCCTTCTGTTTCTGCTTCTTTCTCTTTCCCCTCTTCATTCCTGCCCGTGTTTGGGGCCCGGGTTTCTCTACCGTCCACATGGCCACCTGTAGCAACTGAGCTTGCAGGGACAGGCCAGCCACCCGGACAGGAAACTTCTCTTGGCTGCAACTCAGTGCTCCCGCAAATCTCATCAGCTGTGCTCGGTGGCTGGGACCACACCGAACAAGCGAGCTGACCCTTCTGGATTGGGCATAGTACCTGGAGAGGTGGTGGTGATCTCCACCTTGTGCACAGCTGTATTGACAGGAGAGTGTTTGCTACACCCCGGCCATGGCTGACTGCCCACCCAGGATGCTGAGGGCTCGAGGGTCCATCATGGTCAGCACGCCCTTGACTCTGCCCTGCCTCCAGAGTCTGCCGACCCAGGGTGGCCTACTGGCTAACTGAGACATCGAAGCTGTGTGTGATGTTCAGCCCCCACCCTGGCCCAGGCTGTAGCTGTGCAGGGATCTGCTTCGGGGGGTCTGCTTGAACCAGGTTCATCAAAACTCATCTTCCTGTGAAAAGGCCTCCCTCCTGAGGGCAGAATTTTTAAAAATTTTTTATTGTTATGTTAATCCCCATACATTACATCATTAGTTTTAGATATAGTGTTCCATGATTCATTGTTTGTGCATAACACCCAGTGCTCCATGCAGAACGTGCCCTCCTCAATACCCATCACCAGGCTAACCCATCCTCCCACCCCCCTCCCCTCTAGAACCCTCAGTTTGTTTTTCAGAGTCCATCGTCTCTCATGGTTCTTCTCCCCCTCCGATTTCCCCCCCTTCATTCTTCCCCTCCTGCTACATTCTTCTTCTTTTTTTCTCTCTTAACATATATTGCATTATTTGTTTCAGAGGTACAGATCTGTGATTCAACAGTCTTGCACAATTCACAGCGCTCACCATAGCACACACCCTCCCCAGTGTCTATCACCCAGCCACCCCATCCCTCCCACCCCACCCCCCACTCCAGCAACCCTCAGTTTGTTTCCTGAGATTGAGAATTCCTCATATCAGTGAGGTCATATGATACATGTCTTTCTCTGATTGACTTATTTAGCTCAGCATAATACCCTCCAGTTCCATCCACGTTGTTGCAAATGGCAAGATCTCATTCCTTTTGATGGCCGCATAATATTCCATTGCATATATATACAACATCTTCTTTATCCATTCATCTGTTGATGGACATCTTGGCTTTTTCCACAGTTTGGCTATTGTGGACACTGCTGCTATAAACATTGGGGTGCACGTACCCCTTCGGATCCCTACATTTGTATCTTTGGGGTAAATACCTAGTAGTGCAATTGCTGGATCATATGGTGCTCTATTTTCAACTTTTTGAGGAACCTCCATACTGTTTTCCAGAGTGGTTGCACCAGCTTGCATTCCCACCAACAGTGTAGGAGGGTTCCCCTTTCTCCGCATCCCCGCCAACATCTGTCATTTCCTGACTTGTTAATTTTAGCCATTCTGACTGGTGTGAGGTGGTATCTCATTGAGGTTTTGATTTGGATTTCCCTAATGCCGAGTGATGTTGAGCACTTTTTCATGTGTCTGTTGGCCATTTGGATGTCTTCTTTGGAAAAATGTCTGTTCGTGTCTTCTGCCCATTTCTTGATTGGATTCTTTGTTCTTTGGGTGTTGAGTTTAATAAGTTCTTCATAGATTTTGGATACTAGCCCTTTGTCTGATGTGTCATTTGCAAATATCTTCTCCCATTCTGTCGGTTGTCTTTTGGTTTTGTTGACTGTTTCTTTTGCTGTGCAAAAGCTTTTAATCTTGATGAAGTCCCAATAGTTCATTTTTGCCCTTGCTTCCCTTGCCTTTGGCAATGTTTCTAGGAAGAAGTTGCTGCGGCTGAGGCCGAAGAGGTTGCTGCCTCTGTTCTCCTTTAGGATTTTGATGGACTCCTGTCTCACATTGAGGTCTTTCAACCATTTGGAGTCTATTTTTGTGTGTGGTGTAAGGAAATGGTCCAGTTTCATTCTTCTGCATGTGGCTGTCCAATTTTCCCAACACCATTTGTTGAAGAGACTGTCTTTTTTCCATCGGACATTCTTTCCTGCTTTGTCGAAGATTAGTTGACCATAGAGTTGAGGGTCCATTTCTGGGCTCTCTATTCTGTTCCATTGATCTATGTGTCTGTTTTTGTGCCAGTACCATACTGTCTTGATGATGACAGCTTTGTGATAGAGCTGGAAGCCCGGAATCGTGATGCCGCCAACTTTGCTTTTCTTTTTCAACATTCCTCTGGCTATTCGGGGTCTCTTCTGGTTCCATACAAATTTTAAGATTATTTGTTCCATTTCTTTGAAAAAAGTGGATGGTATTTTGATGGGGATTGCATTGAATGTGTAGATTGCTCTAGGTAGCATTGACATCTTCACAATATTTGTTCTTCCAATCCATGAGCATGGAACATTTTTCCATTTCTTTGTGTCTTCCTCAATTTCTTTCAGGAGTATTCTATAGTTTTCTGAGTACAGATCCTTTGCCTCTTTGGTTAGATTTATTCCTAGGTATCTTATGGTTTTGGGTGCAATTGTAAATGGGATCGACTCCTTAATTTCTCTTTCTTCTGTCTTGTTGTTGGTATATAGGAATGCCACTGATTTCTGTGCATTGATTTTATACCCTGCCACTTTACTGAATTCCTATATGAGTTCTAGCAGTTTTGGGGTGGAGTCTTTTTGGTTTTCCACATAAAGTATCATATCATCTGCAAACAGTGAGAGTTTGACTTCTTCTTTGCCGATTTGGATGCCTTTTATTTCTTTTTGCTGTCTGATTGCTGTGGCTAGGACTTCTAGTACTATGTCCAATAGCAGTGGTGATAGTGGACATCCCTGCCGTGTTCCTGACCTTAGGGGGAAAGCTCTCAGTTTTTCCCCATTGAGAATGATATTCGCTGTGGGTTTTTCATAGACGGCTTTTCTGATATTGAGGTATGTACCCTCTATCCCTATACTCTGAAGAGTTTTGATCAAGAAAGGATGCTGTACTTTGTCTAATGCTTTTTCTGCATGTATTGAGAGGATCATATGATTCTTGTTCTTTCTTTTGTTAATGTATTGTATCACGTTGATTGATCTGCGGATGTTGAACCAACCTTGCAGCCCAGGGATAAATCCCACTTGGTCGTGGTGAATAATCCTTTCAATGTACTGTTGGATCCTATTGGCTAGTATTTTGGTGAGAATGTTTGCATCCATGTTCATCAAGGATATTGGTCTGTAATTCTCCTTTTTGATGGGGTCTTTGTCTGGTTTTGGGATCAAGGTAATGGTGGCCTCAGAAAACGAGTTTGGAAGTTTTCCTTCCATTTCTATCTTTTGGAACAGTTTCAGAATAGGTATTAATTCTTAAAATGTTTGGTAGCATTCCCCCGGGAAGCCATCTGGCCCTGGGCTTTTGTTTGTTGGGAGATTTTTGATGACTGCTTCAATTTCCTTAGTGGTTATAGGTCTGTTCAGGTTTTCTATTTCTTCCCGGTTCAGTTTTGGTAGTTGATACATCTCTAGGAATGCATCCATTTCTTCCAGGTTATCTAATTTGCTGGCATAGAGTTGCTCATAATATGTTCTTATACTTGTTTGTATTTCTTTGGTGTTGGTTGTGATCTCTCCTTTTTCATTCATGATTTTGTTGACTTGGGTCATTTCTCTTTTCTTTTTGATAAGTCTGGCCAGGGGTTTATCAATCTTGTTAATTCTTTCAAAGAACCAGCTCCTAGTTTCATTGATCTGTTCTACTGTTCTTTTGGTTTCTATTTCATTGATTTCTGCTCTGATCTTTATTATTTCTCTTCTCCTGCTGGGTTTAGGCTTTATTTACTGTTCTTTCTCCAGCTCCTTTAGGTGTAGGGTTAGGTTGTGTACTTGAGACCTTTCTTGTTTCTTGAGAAAGGCTTGTATTGCTATATACTTTCCTCTTAGGACTGCCTTTGCTGCATCCCAAAGATTTTGAACAGTTGTGTGTTCATTTTCATTGGTTTCCATGAATTTTTTTAATTCTTCTTTAATTTCCTGGTTGACCCATTCATTCTTTAGTAGGATGCTCTTTAGCTTCCATGTATTTGACTTTCCTCTTGTGATTGAGTTCTCGTTTCAAAGCATTGTGGTCTGAAAATATGCAGGGAATGATCCCAATCTTTTGGTACCGGTTGAGACCTGATTTATGACCTAGGATGTGATCTATTCTGGAGAATGTTCCATGGGCACTAGAGAAGAATGTGTATTCTGTTGCTTTGGGATGGAATGTTCTGAATATGTCTGTGAAGTCCATTTGGTCCAGTGTGTCATTTAAAGTCTTTATTTCCTTGTTGATCTTTTGCTTAGATGATCTGTCCATTTCAGTGAGGGCGGTGTTAAAGTCCCCCACTATTATTGTATTGTTGTCAATGTGTTTCTTTGCTTTTGTTATTAATTGCCTTACATAATTGGCTGCTCCCATGTTAGGGGCATAGATATTTACAATTGTTAGATCTTCTTGTTGGATAGACCCTTTAAGTAGGATATAGTGTCCTCCCGATGGTGGATTTTAAAGGTAGAGAGCCTCGCTGTTGGTGCAGGAGCCAGTCTTCTCTCTGACCTGGTTGCTTTTCTCCTGGTGGTGGTGAGAATGGGCTCTCCTCCACCCAGAGGGCAGATCCTGCCCGTCTGGAAAGCACAGTGGTGCGATCCAGTGTTTACATGGCCGAGTCACAGTGAGGTGCGGCTGGCCTCCCTTAATGGATTCTTTTAAGATTAAAGCGTCAGCGATCAGATATGAGATCTTTACATGGCATGAGCCACTCTATTAAGAGCTCTCAATCACAGCCAGACCGAGGAACTTCTAGATGAAATAACAGCTCAACAAAAAGTGCATTCGACAAGTTGCCAAAAGTAAAAAATAAGCCTCGGTATAGGAAATGACATAGATCTCAAGCAGACGTTGTCAGGATATAATAAAGTTGAGATGGATGATGCCGGGGTAGAATATGGGTACATGTCCCTGCTCCCGTCTGGTGCGGGGATCAAGAGGCGCTGGGCCCATCCATCTCTCTCCCTGGTTCCTGTAGATGGAGCGTGAAGAATGGCCGGGGAGGCAATGAGTAAACATCACATCCTTCACTCTGATGGCGGCACCAGGTGAAGACAGATGACCTGGCAGGCGGACGCAGGTGAGCCTCACCACACCTCTACCTCCTGGGTGCTGCCAGAGGTTTCTTGGATAAACGGCAAGAAGACGTTCGTCGCCCGAGGGATGGACCTGTTGTCAGCTGTGCAGCCGTGACCACCATCCACCTCCAGACCTCTGTCATCTTCCCCAAACCGTCCCTGTGAAACACCGATGCCCCATTTCCCCTCTGCCAGCCCCCTCCCCCGTTATGCTTTCTGTCTCTGGGAGTCTGACTCCCTCGGGACCTCAGATGAGTGGAATCCTGCCGTCTCTGTCCTTTTGTCACTGGCTTACGTCACTCAGCGTGATGTCCCCGTGTGCATCCACACCGTTGCTGGTGTCACACTCTCCTTCCTTCTTAAGACCGAGTGACAGTCCACCGTATGCTGACCTGGCATCTATCGGATTGAGGGAATGCGCTGTGAGGCGCAGAGGTAACCTAAGCAGGAGGCCACACTGGCTTTGGAGCTGGGCTTACCGGGGTTTGCATGCTGGCTCGTCCCCTTCTGGGGGGCAAAGCTCGGTGCTCTCTGAGCCCTGAGAAATGGGGGCAGAAGCACGCCCGCCTGGCAGGTCTGCTGTGGGAATCCCACACCACTGCACACGAGGCACTGGGGAGCTGTTTTTTCAGGCAGAACAAAGCGGGGAGCTGCCTTCTCCTTCCCCAGGTGTGGACCCCCGTCTCCCATCAGCGCCCCCGGTCTGCCCGCTGCTCGGCAACTCTTAGTGCCAGGGTGTTTGGGCTCAATGAAAACCAGGGACCTGCAGAGGAGGACCCGAGCCCCACTCCCCGCTGCACGGCCGCCCCAGCCTCACCCTGTCCTCTCCCCGCAGGGCTGGGGCCTGCCAACCTCTGGGAGAGCTGCTGGGTTATGAATCTGTCACGGGGCTGGAGCCCAGCCGCATTCTCCGGGGACTGGATTTGTTTTCCATTTGTGAAAGTTATTTTTTTAAAAGTAATTGCCATTTTATCCCCCTTTTTTCTTGTCTGTGTTGTGAATGTTCTTATTTAAAATGAAACCGGGGAGCTATTGTCAGCCCAGGGATGGATCAAAGAACCATACAAATGTGTCAAAATGTGCCATGACAAATGAAGGTTATTTTTCTGCAAAGGTATTTTGCAGGCCTGGCTTTAGACTCAAAGGGAGCTTCAAAGTGTAAAATGTTCAAACTGTTTTTGTGGTCTTTGATACGAGGTGGCACATCTGTCGCATCTGATGGGTGGCCTTGTGGCAGGTGACAGAAGCCGGTGTGCAGAGGCGCCCCTGCGGAGTCCAGTGCTGCTTGGGGAGCAGGTGGTCACTTCCCGGATGGCTCTGCCGGCAGACACCCAGTTGGCCTGCTCTGTGGCCCAGGACTCCGAGTGGCCCGGCCCCTGGGACTGCTCTGTGTGTCTCTGTATGACCTTGGGCAATGCCCTTCCCTCCCTGGGCCTCGTCCCATCTCTGAAACGGGAGGGCTGCCGGCTCTGGCCTTCTCCGAGTGGGGTGTGATGTACACCTCTCACTGAGTTCCATGGGGAGAGAGCATGCGGGTGGGACCCCCTCCAAGCTTCTGTTCTGGAACACAGGGCTGTTTCTCTCCGGCGGCTTCCTTTCCAGCCTCAAGGAAATTCTCTCTCAGGGTTGAGCTCAACTCTTCTTGGGAAGAACTTGCCAAATGGTCAGGTGATGGGTCTGCAAGTCCATGGTGCGTTTGGAAGACAAATCACTGTGGTTTGAACCAGAGGGTGGGCTCTGCAGATGGGAGGGCCTGAGGTCTTTGGGGAGGGCTGTCCTTTCCCTGGAGGCTGCTGGGCCCCCCTCCTGGGGCTGATGAGTGGTGGCTGGTGAACCGAGGGCCTCAGTGAGGACTTTGCAGGCGGCATTGGTGGGGGGGGAGATGTTGGCAGTCCTTTCCCCTCCTTCCCACACGTGCAGCCCCACTTTGCCCCCTCAGTCCTCCTGTTCCTTTGTTTCTTCCCATCACTGTTTGCCAGACATGGTGTCAGGGCCCCAGGGGCCGGGAGGTGCCCTGATGCCCGAGACACAGCTGTGCCCTCACGAGGCCAGAGGAGGCCCCCAGAGCAGATCAGAAATCATGACCCTCAGAGCTAAGGGGTTCTGAAGTGGGGCCATGGTAGAAACTACTTCTTCACATTTCCGTCTGTCCTAGGCCCTGTAAGTCTTCCAGAGCTTTGAGCTTCAATTTAGCCAACACATACTGAGCATGACACAAGGCCTCTGGGCAGATGGGCTCGCCCCCTCATGCTGCCTGCTTTTGGGTAGGCCGCTGCCCACTGCCCACCTGCCCTTGTCCTGTTGGCTTTCACATGCCATGGGGGTGATGCTGGCCAGGGTCCAGGAGCAGCTGTGGCTCCTGCAGGCAGCTCAGGGGAACACGGCATGGGGCATGCACCTAGTGCCATGACCCCCGCTCTCCAGCGTCATCTTTCTACCAGGAAAAACTGGGCTTTCTGTAGGAATGCACGCCCCTCCCCCGCTGCCCCTAGGGAAGGTCGGATGAAACCATGTGCCTTGTGCATGGGCCTGTGGAAGGATTAGCTTCCTCTGGATATCCCTCCTACTGCAGGGATCCCAGGCTGGGGGGCTGTGTGCTGAGTCTGGCCGAGTCTGGCCAGTAGAGGGTTTTTAACAATGTATTTTCAGTCATCCTGTGTTTAAAATATAGTAAACAATTTGCCAGCATATAAAAATCATAGTCTATACTTCTTTTGAAAACCAGGAAGGTCTGGCCACACTAAGCCTATATTCCCCTGTGGTCCCAACCCCCTTTCAACTGGACACACGTTCTGGTGCCACTCTGGCCACGGCTCCCTACAGCATCCCCAACGCCGAGCCCATGTGTCTGTCTGGTATGGAATTTTGGGCCGGGCATTCACAGTGCCTGGCTGACTCCCTGATGTTTGAGCTCTCAGCCCTGGGTGGTAGAGTCAGCATGGGCTGGAGCCTGAGTGCCTGGGTCTGGAGCCCAGTTCTACTGAGAGCTGGCCGTGGGGCCATGGACAAATCCTGACACCTTCCAGAATCTCAGGCCTGCATCCGTACAATGGGCTATATGTTTTTCGGTCTCAGAGAGTTGTTCGCAGGGCTAAATGAGACAACAATTCATGTAAAGAGCACAGTGTAGGAGCGCCTGTGTGGTGCAGTCCATTAAGCCTCCGACTCTTGGTTTCGGCTCAGGTTATGATCTCAGGTTCGTGGACTCAAGCCCCGTGTTGGGCTCTGTGCTCAGTGCAGAGTCTGCTTCAGACTCTCTCTCCCTCTCCCTCTGCCCCTCCCTGCTGTACTCTCCCTCTAAAATAAAGAAATCTAAAAAAAAAAAAAAGCACAGTCTACTGCCTGTCACATGGTAATAATATTATTATATATATATTTTTAAAGATTTTATTTATTTATTTGACAGAGAGGCACAGTGAGGGAGGGAACACAAGCAGGGGGAGTAGAAGAGGGAGAAGCAGGCTTCCCACAGAGCAGGGAGCCTGATGTGGGGCTCGATCCCAGGACCCTGGGATCATGACCCAAGCCGAAGGCAGACGCCCAACAACTGAGCCACCCAGGCGCCCCTAATATTATTCTATATTATAATTTTAATAACATAATTTGTGCTATAATAATATAACATATAATAATAATTATATACAATATAATAATTGTAATATAATAACATTTACATTATAATAGTGTAACACACACTAATTATAATACATAAGAATTATGATAACACTAGCCAGCACACACAGCGCCCTTCCTGGGGCAGGCACAGGCCTGAGTGCTGGACCCATGCTACTCGTTCAACCTTCCCAAGAGCCCCTGAGATGTAGGCCTCATTATCAGCACCAGTCTCCCATTTCCCAGGTGATGATTCTGAGTCCCAGAGAGGCTAAGATGCTCGACTAATGTCCAATAGAAAAGTGGCAGAGCTGGGATTCGAACCCAGGCCCTGTGGTTCCCGCCTCTGTGCCCTCAGTGTGTACACCACCATGTGGCCTCTCCTGCTGGGACACAGGCCACTCAGCTCAGACGGCCTGGGTCCAACATTTACTGTAGCATCTGAGGCTTGCAGCTGTCCCAGGGGTTTTCCTGCGGCTCCACTGGATCCCGGGTCTTGGGCTTTCTGGAGAAGGCTGAATGGGCGAGAGTGGGGTGCAGATGAGGGGGTGGCCTGCCAAGACCCTGAATGGCCGCAGCCTTCTGGAGGAAGCCCAGGCACTCAGGCCCTGCTGGCCCCCACCAGGGCCGTCGGGCTTCTGTTCCAGCAGCCCCCCGGCCCCTGACGGCATCTCAATAATAAGCACAGTGGGCCAATGAGCTTGTTGGAGGGAGTTTCCAGGGGGACACACAGCAGCTGGATCCTTGGACTTCAAGCCCCTTTTGCTCCTTCATACTAGAGCCCGTCTTGCCAGGAACAAAGCAGCAGCAGAGTGCTCGCAAGCGGGATTAATCCTGTTAAACAATCCACAGATCTGACGCCAGACGCCCTTTTTGAAACTGGAGGGTACATTCTGTAACCCAAGCGCGAGTCTCACATCGTGTTCAGTGGCTCGTGGCTGAAGGGCCAAGGGGAGATGGGCCGACGAGGCCGTGTTCATGCAACTTCACTGGTTGGATTCATGCTCACTGTGAGCTCTTCTTTCTGTGACTGATGTGCAGTAAAGAGAAGGCACATGAAAGGGAGAGGTTGCCCCTTGCCTCCCAGCCTCTGCCAGGGCCAGTGTGAAAGAAGTAGTCCAGGCTGAGTCTCTGACCACCCAGGGTAGTGCAGCCCAGTGGCTAGAGGTGGAACTGAGCTGGACCAGATCCTTCTCACAACTTAAAAACTGATGGGTTGGGCCAGGTCCTCACTTCGCTCAGCCTCATTTTCTCCATCTACCAAGTGGGGACCATAGCTGTGATGATCTCATGGAGAAGGGAGCGGGTTTGGAATGTCAGGTTTCCCCCTAGCCAAAGGCATCAAGCTTAAGGGTGAGCAGGGTCCAGGGGCCCCTGTGACCCACAGGAAAATGGGATGGAGTAGAAGGTGCCATGCCCATCACCTCAGATGGAGCTGGCTCTTAACTCAAAAAGTAGGGTTCATGGACACCTTGGGGACTCTTTCTCTGAAAGGGGCACTGGATAGAGACATGGAATTCTGGCCAAATGTTCCAGGGGGTTTATGAGTCCCATGCAGGGTAAGAGCCCCCATTCAGTGATCTTCTGAATGCCTCTGAAGACACCCCCAGGTCCTTAGCCCTCTAGTTCCTCTGCCTGGCTCCTCAGGGCTGCACCAAGGGGGCTCTTTCTGTCCTCCAGAGGATTCATTCCTGGGTGGTCCACACCCCACCCACCTTGTAGGCTTCCTTCACCAGCTCTTCTCTCCTCTTCATAGACAGAGGTGCTTGTCCCCCAGCCCCGTTGGCTGCCTTCTGGGGCTACCTTGGGCAGTGGGCAGTGGGCCATGGCCAGGTTGGGGTTTTGAAGTCAGAGGCCTGGACTGAATTTCAGCCTTTGTCTGCTGACTGTGGGGCTGTGGGTATCTTGCTTCACCTCCTGGTGCAAGGAGGTGGGGATCACAGTCATTAGATGAGAGTTAAATGAGCTTGTGAGTCCAAAGCACTTCCCACAGCCTGGCTCAATGAATGTTGGTGATCTCATCATCACCTCTGATGGAGGCTAAGACCGTGGGTCAGACAGTTGAAGTCTGTGCTTGTGCATGAGTCCTGGTCCTGAGGGAACTGTGGGGCTGTGGATGCCCAGAGCTGGTGGGGTCTCTTTTGGTAGAGTGGGGCAGGTTCTGTTGGCTGAGAGATGTGTGCTCCTTCTGGGACATCCCTGCTGGGCTTAGTGCACGGGGTGGTCCTCCTCCCTGTCCCCTGCTTATCCCTCAGACAGGACCCTTGGCCTTGGACCAGTTTCTTCCAGGGGTTTTGTAGCTCTTCTGTGCCTGGGCTCTGATGCTGTTTCCAGGCAGGGCTGGTAGCATACAGGGTTGTGCTGTCCGTGGCAAGTGCTCCAAGGGCCTGTTCTGGCAGGTAGTGAGGGCCCAGGCTCTGTCCCGACGCCCTGACCTGAAGCTTCCACACAGACCTAAGACCCGTGGCCACACCAGCCAGCCCCCGACTGCCCAGCCACAGTGTTCAGGGCAAACAACAGAGTGCTGTCCCCAGATGCGGCCAGGGTAGGGCGTGTGAGGACATTCACCTGCTGGGGAGCAGGAAGGATGTGTGCGGCCAGGGAGCTAGCGGGTAGGTTGCTGGAGCCCACGGCGTCAGCGGGTGAGGCAGGGCCGGGCACTGGCCGTGACTTCTGAGCAGCTCAGTGCTGGGTGCCATGGCGGTGACTGAGCACGCGGCTGCGGGCCTGCACTAGGCGGAGGGTCGCACCGCACCCCCCATGTGTGCTATAATAAGAGAGAAGCAAACCCGGCCTCTGAGCACCTGCTATATGACTCCGCAGTGCAAACTGATAACCTTTTATTGGCCCAGCATACGTCACGTGCCCTCGCCTGGCCAATTGCGGAGCTCCATCCCTGAGCCGTGGCGATTGGCTCAGGGATGGGCACGTGACCCAGGCAGGGCCAATCCGGTTCTTTCTCTCTCATCACCAGCCATAAGACAATATGGCTGGCCTTACCTGCGTGAGAATGAGGCCAACACAGGGGGATGGGGAGCGGCGAGAGAGAGGGCGATAGGGAGGGGGCGCTGTGGACCCCTCAAAGACAGTCCCACCCTTAGGACGTCCCTGTCGTGGAAGCGCATGCACCCTTGTGCGGGGCTTCCCTCGTCGCTGCCAGGCACTGTGTGAAGCGCATCCGGTACGTGGCGACTCCCGCTGCCCACAACGGCCGAAGGCGCAGATGTTCGTATTCTTCCTGCTTTGAGACGAGACGAGACTAGACGAGACCAAGACTGAGAGGCTACATAAGCCCCGAGGGCGGTTCCGGGGCGCGGAAGGCTTCGAGCGGGATGCCAGGCAGCCCCGCGCCCTGCTGCAGAGCCCGCCGCTGCGGCCACGCGGAACGCTGCCTGCCGGCCCGGCCCCTGCCAAGCACCTGCCGCCCGGCGGAGGCTTTCAAGTACTGGTGAATTAAACTGGGCCTGGCCGTGGGGAGTGGGCTTCAGCTCCGCTTCCTTCTTTGGCATTTGTGTGTGGGCGCCGGCCGGGCCTGAGCGCTCTCCCCGCTGCTGCGCGCTCCCGGAGCACAGCCGCCCGCCGCAGGGTGCTCGCGGTGGGAGCGCACGTCCCGCAGCCCGGCCGCGGACGCTCGCGCAGAGGTGCAGCTCCAGGCATTTAAAAACATCGCCCGAGTGATTTCTATGAACTTTCCAGAGCTGGCAGTTGGCTGGACCACCATAAAGTTGGCTCAGACGGAAAGCCTTTGTATGGAGCCTTTGCGTTTCTGTTCCCCTTTAGAAGCGATTTTCTTGTTTGACGGGAACAGAGATGGTCCTGTAACACCCAGGTCAGCCTGTTCTTTGGGAAATTTTAAAAGAGGCCGGAGGTGTGTTCTGAAGAAAGCAAACAAGTCTGGATTCTCGTCCCCATGTGGTAAACTCTGAGCAGTTTGGAGAAGATCAGAAACTGCTACATTTGTTCCTTGGCCCGGAAGAGATCAAAGCCACAGCTGGGGAAGGTGATCTCATCTCCAAAAACTCCCTCAGAAAGTCAGGGTGGGCTTGGTCAGTCAGCAGGGCCAGGTGGGGGCTGCGGAGCCCGCTTTCCTCTGCTTCCGTCCAGCCCGTGAGGTCTGGGAGGGCCGGGAGGCAGAGCTGGCCCACATGGAGATTGCGGAAAGCCAGGTGATGCGGGGAAGCGGGCTGCTCTCTGGTGGGCGGTGCAAGCCCTTGTCCCTCACCTGTCCTGCTTTCCCCAGGGCCCACGTCTGTCTCCACAGGCAGTCAGCTTGCCTGGTGCTGAGGGTCAGAGGGAGCTTCCCCTGAATGAGCCCCATCTCTTGGCCTCTCTCTTCCTTCCATCGCCTGCCTGGGTGTGGTGAGTTCACAGTCAAGTGTTCGTGTTCTGACAGAGCAGGCAGCCAAAGGCTCTGGTTTCTACAGAGGATCAAGATTTCTGGGGTAGACAGCCCTGGGACTGGACCCCTGTCTTAGGTGGGGTCCCAGCAGCAGACATTGAGCCAAGGATGTGAGTGTGAGTGATTGATGGGGAAGCAAACCCTAGAAAGTGTCACAGAGAAAGGGCTGCAACAGGGCTGGAAAGGTGGTAGGGTGGAGGTTGAGTACCTTGGGGCCTCTGGAGCTTGTGAGGTGCAGATCCTGGCCCAGCAGGTCTGGGGCAGCTTGAATTCCTCATCTCTAACAAACTCCCAGATAAAGCAAATGCTGGTAGTCCACGGTCCACATGGGAGAACACATTTCTGAGCTCCCCCAGCTGAAGGGATGGACTTGTGTCCCCCAGAAGATAGCTGAAGTCCTAGCCTGGTACCTGTCAGTGTGACCTTATTTGGAAATAGAGTTTTGCAAATGTCATCAGGTTGGGACAGGGACATACTGGCTTTGAGTGGATCCTAATCTAATGACTGGCGTCCCTAAAAGAAGAAGAGGAGAGATGGAGGGCAGAAGGCCATGTGGAGACAAAGCAGAGATTGGAATGATATGGCCACGGGCCGAGGAACACTTTGAGCTATGAGAAGCTGGAAGAGGCAGGAGGGAGCCACCCCTGCAGCCTTCAGAGGGAGTGTGATCCTGTCTACACCTTGACTTCAGACTCCTGGCTTCCAGAGGGTGAGAGAATAAATTTCTGTTATTTTAAGTACTCCAGTTTATGGGACTTTGTTACGGCAGACATAGGAGTCCTAATACAACAGCCAAGGGGTGGGGGCGCTGGTCCCTTGGGCGTCAGTGCTCCAGCCCTTGCAGCCTGACCTGAGAATTGGCAGGGCTAAACAGGTGCAGGGTTGGCTCTGCAGAAGTGGTCAGTGCCGAGGGAAGGTGGATGTGCCCTGCGAGCCTCTGCCCCTGTCTTGCTTGGAAGATGACCAGGTCTTTTCCTGGAGGGTGAGGGGTAGGTGCTCTGGCCAAGGACAGGCAGATGGGGAGCTCTGAAGAATAGGGCTGGGATGGGGTCGACATGGGTGAGGGGAGGTTCCCTCCCTTCGACTGTGCACAGGTATGTGTTGTTCATCCTCCATAGCTGGTGGGCAGGTTGCCCTGGGCAGGGTGGGGGCAGCGTGGGGCCTGGAAGGAGAGGGATTTGAATCAAAGGGCCCAGCTTGGAATCCCGCCTCAACTGCTGACTTAGGTCTCCCAGCCTCCATCTCCTTGGTGGCAACGAGAGTATAATGACAGCCTGAGATGATGCACATCATTGTCTAGGACAAGGCCCGGCACAGAGGAGGAGGCTCTGCAGCAGAATGTCCTGCCCAGAGTTCCTGGCCCAGCACCTTTGGGGAAGACAAGCTCCACGGGACAGCAGACAGCCAACAGGGTTCCCTTAGTTTCCAGGGATGCCTCATTACTCCTGGCTAAAGGAGACTCTTCTTCCTCCAGATTCCTGCTGCATTTTAGCCCCAGATTTCTGGAGACTCTTTAGAGAGGCGGATGTTTGCAAGTCTGCCCAGGGCTATTGATTTGTGCCCTAGTAAGCCTTGCCTTTATGATGATTAATATTTTATTTACGCCCTGGCTTTGTCCTGTGTCTGATCTCTTTCTGACTCATAAAATCTTCCTTAATCGAGCCTCTAACTTTATCCTTTGGAACTTATCCTCTAGAGGAAGCTTCCAGTTCCCCTTGTTGGCTTCTGACCCATTTATTTGCCTTTTGGAAAAAAACAAACAACAACAACAACAAAAAAAACCCCCACATTTGGCTGGAACCAGTCCTAGAGTCTGGCTGCCAGGAGGGGCTTGGCTTGCAAATGTCACAGCTGTCCCACTGCCACAGAAGCTTCTTCCACTGATTGAATTTACTTGTGCTGAAAGGGCCAGGCCCTAATGTCAGAGGATGGGGCTGGCTTCTGGAAACCGGGTGGGTGAAGGCCAGGTCAGGGACCCTGGGCTGGCAGGGCTGGCAGAGGCCTCACTGAGTGTCTTCGTCTGTAGTTGGCCCACTTTCCTTTGGTTCTAGGCAGGTGCATGGTTGGAAAGTTGGGCCCTTCAGGTAAAATTGATAATGAGGATGAGCTGACTTGGGGATCTAGGATTCCAAGCTGGCTGGTCTGAGCCCAGAGCCCAGGCTCCTCAGGCTGCGCCCTACTGCCCCCTCTAGAGCACTCTTGCCACTGCATCTGTGGCCTCCGGTCAGGGATGCTGTGAAACATCCCACAGTGGATGGCTCCCCATAAAGCGTTGTCAGCCTGAGTGTCGAGAGTGCCGAGGTGGAAACCCCGTTGTGGAGGGACCTGTCTTGGCTTTGGATGGCCAGTCCTACTCGACGTCTCCAATTGGCCAAGCAGTCTGGACATGGCCAAGTATTGGGTTCACCCACAGAAGGATGGTAGGCTTTATAAAATAGAAAGAATAAGGGATGGCTGTTCTTATTGTAAACCGAACATGCCATCTACCTGCGTTGAGATATAGAAATGATGCAATTCAGTCACAAAGACCACATACTGTCTAATTCCATTTACATGAAATGTCCCATGGAGGCAGAAAGCAGATTAGTGGTTGCCAAGGGCTGGGGGTGGGTATGAAGGGGTCAGGGGCCACAGTGAAGGCACTGAGCAGTGGGCCCCTTGCAGTCCCCGGAAGGCAGGGAGCAAGAATGCCAGAGCTAGGAATTTGCCTTAAGCCACATTCACCCTTGGATTTTCCTTCTTTCTTTTGTGTTCTAGGCTTTTTATTATGCAGCTTATATTACTTTGTGTTTTTTATTAGGGCAGTGATCAGTGTTTTTTTTCCTTTTTCTATGTTTCCTGATTTTTGTAAAATGCACATTTATAATGCAAAGAGGGGAAGCTGATAAAAAGAAAATATCTCCCTCCCCTGTGAACAGATGCACTAAACAAAAGCAAAGGAGAAGAGTCCTTGAGTCACATTGAGCAAAGTGTGTGTAAAGCTGGTGGCTCTTGTCCTAAGCACAGGTACGGGCACAGGGCAGTGGGCTTGGGTGTCAGTGCGAATGTGGGTTTGGGTGGGCACAGCACACCATCCACAGCCCTCCTGCCCTCTTGGGAAGGGAGCTTCTGTTCTCTCTGCCTCTGAGCCTGTTCTGGAGAAGGGCCACGTTAGAAGGACTGTCCAGGACACCAGGAGAACCGGGGCTGTGGCCACCTCCTCCTCCTCCTCCAATTTTTGGGTTGGCAAGTGGCCTCTCACTGGCCTGATCCTCCTGAAAGGGACCCTAAGTCTAAGATTGGGGCTGGGGAAGGAGAGCGGTCACCATCTGAGCCACCTCCTCTGATCCAGCTTTCCTGCTGTGTTGTGTTTTCATCCTTATCTGATCCAGGAGGGATGACCTGCTGGTCGCCTTCTCACTTCCGCTGGGCAGGGTCTTTCTCTGTGCAGCTGCATGTCTGGCTTGCCTGTGTCACTCTCTGTTCCTGGCACAGTGCAAGGAAGCCAGGCAAATGGGAATCTTGGACTGCCTTTGCTCCTTGGAGGGGAGCTAGGGGTCAGTCCTCTGAGGGCAGGTAGATCCAAAGTCTCAGCCCCCGTCAACTCCAGACTTGAGTTGGTTCACAAGCCCAGAGCCCCTTGAGTGAAGTGGGGGGGGCTGTGTCCCCTTGAGGAAAGACCCCACCCAGCTGCCAGAAATTTATATCGTTAATCTTTCTGCCAGTCTTCCCCAAAGGGACCAAGGTTCTTTCCCAGCAAGACTGGGAATCGGGGAAAGGGAAATAGGCCTTTTGGGGACTACTGGGTACTGGCTCTGAGCTGACACTGCTTCCAGGAGACCCCAAATGTCCCTGTGCCCTCCAGGAACATATTGAGGTCAATGCTTCTGTAGCAAGAGGACCACCTTAAGGTAGGGGGTCAGAGAGGACCCTGCAAAGGAGATGTTTCTGCTGAGACCTGACTGGCTTTCTTAGGACCCGTTCGTTACTGACTTTAGGAAAGAAAGCTGGGAACCAGCCCCATCCTTCAGTTCTTGGCACTCAGGATTGGCTTGGAAATTCCCAGTAGCAAAGCCTTTCCTACACCTGCCCCTGCTCTGGCCAGCATCCATTGTCATCCCAGGGTACTCAACCCACCCCAGGATGTTTGCTCATGTTAAAATGTTTTTAAAAATGTACAGAAAAAATCATGGGCCTATGTGAGCTGTAATGATTTATTGGTGTAGATTTAGATTAGTAAGTAGAGAGGAAGTATTTATGTATATGTCCATTTTCAGTAAACGTGAAGATTTTTCATATCGTCCAGGCACCAACTCTTCCTGTGCAGGCCCAGGAAACTTCTTGTCCTGTTTCTTATTGTTAAATGAACCATTCTTGGCTTATCTCATCTCTCCTGCCATGAGAAGGAGGCAGCAGTGCTGCTATGACTCAGGGTGCCATGGCACTCTGGAGCCTGTTTGCATCAAAGCAATATAGATCTTGTCAATTCTGCAGTTCCCTTACACCGTGTGTTTAATTCTGGTTGCATCATTACTCACAGCACTGCATCATCTATTGCATAGTCTATGAGTCCTGGCTTCTGCTGACTCTTTCAAAGAACCCTGTGCTTCATCAGTGATGACCAAAATGCCAATCTTACCCAGCATATGCAGGAAAATGAGAACAAGAATGTGCTCTCTGGCTCTCACATAATACTCACTCTGTGTAATTTCTTAGTGAAGTTCTAGAACAACTCCTTTTCCTACCATATTTTCTCCTGAATCTTTAGGCTATAATCACTGCATTGTTAGAAAGAGATCTTTGTGTCAACCCCCCTTTCCCCACCCCCCTCCTCCCCGCCCACTACCTATTTTCAAACACTGACATCACCAGGGAGGATAGGCAGGGGCCCCAACTGCATAAAGAATGTCCCTCTGTCATTATTCAAAACTCAAGACTGAAAATACAATGTGACCACATTGATGGGAGGCAAGAGAGAACATCAATAGGAGAGGCCATTTGCTTTGAAGATCAATTCCTTAAAAGCCCTAAACACCCCCTGGGGTGGTGCTAGAGAAGGTCAAGTTGAGAATCAAGACTTTTATCTGCCACCAAGTATTAAGGTCCCCTTTCCTATGGTATCAATGGGGATGACGGGGGAGCCTGGACTTCCACTCCCACCTGGAAGTATATCCTCTCTGGATGGGTATTACAGGAGACCTAATGAAGAATCTGGACTTTTACCATCACTAGGCAGTAATGAGGCCACCCCAAGTGTGATGTCAGTGGAGACCAAGGGGGCGACCACCCCTGCCTAGTGGTAATGATGAGATAACCCCACCCCCTGCAGATGTCAGTGCAGGCAGACTGGGGGACTTCCATCTGGCAGGAATGAGGCAGAGTCCCTCTCTTACTTCTGCTGCTGGAGCGGTGCCAGAGAAAGCCATCTAAAACAGAAGGTTTAAGTAAGATCCGGAGTCTCAACATAATACAACAATGTCCAGGTTTCAGGGAAAAAAATCGCTCATCATACTAAGAACCAAGAGCATGTCAAACTGAATGAAAAATTATAATAAATATTAACACTGAGATGGCAAAGATGTTAGAATTTTCTAACAAAGATTTTAAGGCAGCCGTGATAAAAAATGCTTCATGAGCAATTATGAACTCTTTAAACAAATGTAAAAATAGAAAGTTTTATCAAAGAAATAGAAAGTCTCAAGAAAGGAATAGAAGATTTAAAGGGGAACCAAATGGACATTTTAGAACTGATAAAGGCAATAACTGGAATTTAAAGCTTAGTGGGTGGGCTCAAAAGCAGAATGAGGAACGAAGAGGAAATCACTACAGACCCCACAGACACCAACAGCACAAGAGAGTAACTACAAACAACTGTGTGCACATAAATTTGATAACTTAGACAAAATGGACCACTTCCTTCAAACACACAAACTACTACAACTCAACCAAGGTGAAATAGATAATTTGAATAGTTCTTTAACTTTTAAGGAAATTGAATTTGCAATTTAAAATCACCAAAAAAATATCTCCAGACCCCAATGTTGAAGGAAGAGTTAATACCAATTCCACACACTCTGTTTCAGAAGATAGAAATGGAGAGAAAACTTCCCAATTTATTTTATGAAATTAGTATTACCCTGTTACCTAAACCAAATACACTACAAAAAAAGAGAAAACTATAGATTAATTTCTGTCATGAACATAGATTAAAAAATCTTCACAAAATATTTGCATTTGGGGGAGGAGCAAGATGGCAGAGGAGTAGGAGACCTGGATTTTGTCTGGTCCCAGGAATTCAGCTGGATAGGGATCAAACCATTCTAAACACCTACGAACTCAACAGGAGATCGAAGAAAAGAATAGCAACAACTCTCTGAACAGAAAAGCGACCACTTTCTGGGAGGTAGGATGTGTGGAGAAGTGAATCTGAGGCGATATTCGGGAGGATAGACGGCGGGGGAGGGGACCTCTGTCGGATGCTTCTAGCAAGTGATAGAGCAGCTGAGCACAAAATCGGAACTTTTGGAAGTCTGCTCCGCTGAGGGATGTCGCTCCAGTGGCTAAGCTGGGGGGGTGGAACCCTCTCTGGGACAGTGTGGTTTCAGGACCCTCGGGGTCACAGAAAGACTGGGGGTGCCTGAGTGCGGTATTGGAGTGGGGAAGCTGGCTGCAGAGACGGAGCCGAGGAGTGGGCTCTCAGCCTGGGGTTGCCATAAACCGTGATCTGAGGCACAGTCAGGCCACTGCTCTTCCAGCAGGAACCCAACAAGCCGCAGTTCCAGGGAGACTCCCCTTCCTCCCCCGGGGGGAGTGGTGCAGGAGTGCACTGCAGGGATCTGCTGGGTTTGGAGACTCCACACGGGGTCGGGTGCCAGAGATAGAAATGCTCAGTCACAGGCCGGGTGAGCACGGAGTGCGGCCAGAGACTGGGGAGATGGGAGTGATTGACTGCTTTTCTCTGGGGGTGCACTGAGGAGTGGGGCCCTGAGTTCTCGGCTCCCCTGGGGCGGAGATTGGGAGGCCGCCATTTTCACTCTGGTCCTCCAAAGCTGTGCGGGAAGCTTGCAGGGAACAAAAAGCTCCTGAGAGCAAACCCGAGCAGATTACTTAGCCCGGACCCGGCAAGGGTGGGGCAGTTCCGCCTCCAGCAAAGACATTTGGGAACCACAGCAACAGGCCCCTCCCCCAGAAGATCAGCGAGAACAGCCAGCCAAGACCAAGTTTACCCATCAATGAGAACGGCAGAACTCCAGCACTAGGGGAATACAGGACATAGAATTCATGGCTTTTTCCCCATGATTCTTTAGTCTTTCAAAGTTAATTTTTTCCCCCTTTTTTTAACCATCTTATCAATCCCTTTTTTAAAAAACCTTTTTTATTTTTCATTTTTAGAGTCATATTCTATCACTTCATAGTAGTTAACCTTATTTTTGGTATATATATTTAAGTTGTTCTCTCTTTAAAAATTTGGGGTACAGTTTCTTCTAACAGATCAAAATATACCCTAAATCTCTAGTGTATGGCTTTGTTCTAGTCTCCTGCCTGATCACATTCTCTCCCCCCCTTTTTTTAAAATCCTCTTCTTTTTTCAACCAACTTCTTATCTTATCAATTCCTTTTATAAAATCTTTTATAATTTTCATCTTTATAGTCATATTTCATCCCTTCATCGTATTAACCCTTATTTTTGTACATATATAAGTTTTTCTTTCTTTAAAATTTTGGGAGGCACTTTCTTCTAAAAGACCAAAATACGCCCACAATCTAGTGTGTGGTGCTGATCTATGCACCAGCCTGATCATATTTGATCATATTCTGTTTTTTGTTTGTTTTTTTTATCTTTATCTTTTTCTTTTTTTTTTCCTTTTTTCCTTTCTTTCCCTTTCTTTTCCCCCAGTTTCAGGTCTTTTCTGATTTGTTTAGTGTATATTTTCTGGGTACATTGTTACCAGGTTAGCATTTTGTTCTTTCATTCATCTATTCTCCTCTGGACAAAATGCAAGACGGAAAAAATCACCTCAAAAAAAAGAACAAGAGGCAGTACTGACTGCCAGGGACCTAATCAATATGGACATTAGTAAGATGTCGGAACTAGAGTTCAGAATGATGATTTTAAAGATACTAGCTGGGCTTGAAAAAAGAGAAAGAGAAACCCTTTCTGGAGAAATAAAAGAACTAAAATCTAACCAAGTCAAAATAAAAAAGGCTATTAATGAGGTGCAATAAAAAATGGGGGTGCTAACTGCTAGGATGAATGAGGCAGAAGAGAGAATCAGTGAGATAGAAGACCAAATGATGGAAAATAAAGAAGCTGAGAAAAAGAGAGATAAACAACTACTGGATCATGAGGGCAGAATTCGAGAGATAAGCAATACCATAAGATGAAACAACATTAGAATAATTGGGATCCCAGAAGAAGAAGAAAGAGAGAGAGGGGCAGAAGGTATATTGGAGCAAATTATAGCAGAGAACTTCCCTAATTTGGGGAAGGAAACAGGCATCAAAATCCAGGAGGCACAGAGAACCCCTCTCAAAATCAATAAAAATAGGTCAACACCCCGACATCTAATAGTAGAACTTACGAGTCTCAGAGACAAAGAGAAAATCCTGAAAGCAGCTTGGGAGAAGAGATCTGTAACCTACAATGATAGAAACATTAGATTGGCAACAGACTTATCCACAGAGACCTGGCAGGCCAGAAAGGACTGGCATGATATATTTAGAGCAATAAATGAGAAAAATATGCAGCCAAGAATACTATATCCAGCTAGGCTGTCACTGAAAATAGAAGGAGAGATAAAAAGCGTCCAGGACAAACAAAAACTAAAGGAATTTGCAAACACGAAACCAGCCCCACAAGGAATATTGAAAGGGGTCCTCTAAGCAAAGAGAGAGCCTAAAAGCAACATAGACCAGAAAGGAACACAGACAATATACAGTAACAGTCACCTTAGAGGCAATACAATGGCACTAAATTCATATCCTTCAATAGTTACCCTGAATGTAAATGGGCTAAATGCTCCAATCAAAAGACACAGGCTATCAGATTGGATAAAAAAACAAGACCCATCGATATGCTGTCTGCAAGAGACTCATTTGAGACCCAAAGACACCCCCAGATTGAAAGTGAGGGGGTGGAAAACCATTTACCATGCTAATGGACACCAAAAGAAAGCTGGGGTGGCAATCCTTATATCAGACAAATTAGATTTTAAACCAAAGACTGTAATAAGAGATGAGGAAGGACACTATATCCTACTTAAAGGGTCTATCCAACAAGAAGATCTAACAATTGTAAATATCTATGCCCCTAACATGGGAGCAGCCAATTATATAAGGCAATTAATAACAAAAGCAAAGAAACACATCGACAACAATACAATAATAGTGGGGGACTTTAACACCCCCCTCACTGAAATGGACAGATCGTCTAAGCAAAAGATCAACAAGGAAATAAAGACTTTAAATGACACACTGGATCAAATGGACTTCACAGATATATTCAGAACATTCCATCCCAAAGCAACGGAATACACATTCTTCTCTAGTGCCCATGGAACATTCTCCAGAATCGATCACATCCTAGGTCACAAATCAGGTCTCAACCAGTACCAAAAGATTAGGATCATTCCCTGCCTATTTTCAGACCATGATGCTTTGAAACTAGAACTCAATCACAAGAGGAAGGTCGGAAAGAACTCAAATACATGGAAGCTAAAGAGCATCCTACTAAAGAATGAATGGGTCAACCAGGAAATTAAAGAAGAATTAAAAAAATTCATGGAAACCAATGAAAATGAACACACAACTGTTCAAAATCTTTGGGATGCAGCAAAGGCAGTCCTAAGAGGAAAGTATATAGCAATACAAGCCTTTCTCAAGAAACAAGAAAGGTCTCAAGTACACAACCTAACCCTACACCTAAAGGAGCTGGAGAAAGAACAGTAAATAAAGCCTAAACCCAGCAGGAGAAGAGAAATAATAAAGATCAGAGCAGAAATCAATGAAATAGAAACCAAAAGAACAGTAGAACAGACCAACGAAACTAGGAGCTGGTTCTTTGAAAGAATTAACAAGATTGATAAACCCCTGGCCAGACTTATCAAAAAGAAAAGAGAAATGACCCAAGTCAACAAAATCATGAATGAAAAAGGAGAGATCACAACCAACCCCAAAGAAATACAAACAAGTATAAGAACATATTATGAGCAACTCTATGCCAGCAAATTAGATAACCTGGAAGTAATGGATGCATTCCTAGAGATGTATCAACTACCAAAACTGAACCGGGAAGAAATAGAAAACCTGAACAGACCTATAACCACTAAGGAAATTGAAGCAGTCATCAAAAATCTCCCAACAAACAAAAGCCCAGGGCCAGATGGCTTCCCAGGGGAATTCTACCAAACATTTAAAGAAGAATTAATACCTATTCTTCTGAAACTGTTCCAAAAGATAGAAATGGAAGGAAAACTTCCAAACTCATTTTCTGAGGCCACCATTACCTTGATCCCCAAACCAGACAAAGACCCCATCAAAAAGGAGAATTACAGACCAATATCCCTGATGAACATGGATGCAAACATTCTCACCAAAATACTAGCCAATAGGATCCAACAGTACATTAAAAGGATTATTCACCACGACCAAGTGGGATTTATCCCTGGGCTGCAAGGTTGGTTCAACATCCGCAAATCAATCAACGTGATACAATACATTAACAAAAGAAAGAACAAGAATCATATGATCCTCTCAATACATGCAGAAAAAGCATTTGACAAAGTACAGCATCCTTTCTTGATTAAAACTCTTCAGAGTATAGGGATAGAGGGTACATACCTCAATATCATAAAAGCCATCTATGAAAAACCTACAGAGAGTATCATTCTCAATGGGGAAAAACTGAGAGCTTTCCCCCTAAGGTCAGGAACGCGGCAGGGATGTCCACTATCACCACTGCTATTCAACATAGTATTGGAAGTCCTAGCCACAGCAATCAGACAACAAAAAGAAATCAAAGGCATCCAAATTGGCAAAGAAGAAGTCAAACTCTCACTGTTTGCAGATGATATGATACTTTATGTGGAAAATCCCAAAGACTCCACCCCAAAACTGCTAGAACTCATACAGGAATTCAGTAAAGTGGCAGGATATAAAATCAATGCACAGAAATCAGTGGCATTCCTATACACCAACAACAAGATAGAAGAAAGAGAAATTAAGGAGTCGATCCCATTTACAATTGCACCCAAAACCGTAAGATACCTAGGAATAAATCTAACCAAAGAGGCAAAGGATCTGTGCTCAGAAAACTATAAAATACTCCTGAAAGAAATTGAGGAAGACACAAAGAAATGGAAAAATGTTCCATGCTCTTGGATTGGAAGAACAAATATTGTGAAGATGTCAATGCTACCTAGAGCAATCTACACATTCAATGCAATCCCTATCAAAATACCATCCACTTTTTTCAAAGAAATGGAACAAATAATCCTAAAATTTGTATGGAACCAGAAGAGACCCCGAATAGCCAGAGGAATGTTGAAAAAGAAAAGCAAAGTTGGCGGCATCACGATTCCGGGCTTCCAGCTCTATCACAAAGCTGTCATCATCAAGACAGTATGGTACTGGCACAAAAACAGACACATAGATCAGTGGAACAGAATAGAGAGCCCAGAAATGGACCCTCAACTCTATGGTCAACTAATCTTTGACAAAGCAGGAAAGAATGTCCAATGGGAAAAAGACAGTCTCTTCAACAAATGGTGTTGGGAAAATTGGACAGCCACATGCAGAAGAATAAAACTGGACCATTTCCTTACACCACACACAAAAATAGACTCCAAATGGTTGAAAGGCCTCAATGTGAGACAGGAGTCCATCAAAATCCTAAAGGAGAACACAGGCAGCAACCTCTTCGACCTCAGCCGCAGCAACTTCTTCCTAGAAACATTGCCAAAGGCAAGGGAAGCAAGGGCAAAAATGAACTATTGGGACTTCATCAAGATTAAAAGCTTTTGCACGGCAAAAGAAACAGTCAACAAAACCAAAAGACAACCGACAGGATAGGAGAAGATATTTGCAAATGACATATCAGATAAGGGGCTAGTATCCAAAATCTATAAAGAGCTTATTAAACTCAACACCCAAAGAACAAAGAATCCAATCAAGAAATGGGCAGAAGACACGAACAGACATTTTTCCAAAGAAGACATCCAAATGGCCAACAGACGCATGAAAAAGTGCTCAACATTGCTCGGCATCAGGGAAATCCAAATCAAAACCTCAATGAGATACCACCTCACACCAGTCAGAATGGCTAAAATTAACAAGTCAGGAAACGACAGATGTTGGCGGGGATGTGGAGAAAGGGGAAACCTCTTACACTGCTTGTGGGAATGCAAGCTGGTGCAGCCACTCTGGAAAACAGTATGGAGGTTCCTCAAAAAGTTGAAAATAGAGCTACCGTATGACCCAGCAAAAGCGCTACTGGGTATTTACCCCAAAGATACAAATGTAGGGATCTGAAGGGCTACGTGCACCCCGATGTTTATAGCAGCAGTGTCCACGATAGCCAAACTGTGGAAAGAGCCAAGATGTCCATTGACAGATGAATGGATAAAGAAGATGTGCCATATATATATATATATATATATATATATATATATACACAATGGAATATTATGCAGCCATCAAAAGGAATGAAATCTTGCCATTTGCAACCACGTGGATGGAACTGGAGGGTATTATACTGAGTGAAATAAGTCAATTAGAGAAAGACATGTATCATATGACCTCAATGATATGAGGAATTCTTAATCTCAGGAAACAAACTGAGGGTTGCTGGAATGGTGGGGGGTGGGAGGGATGGGGTGGCTGGGTGATAGACATTGGGGAGGGTATGTGCTATGGTGAGCGCTGTGAATTGTGCAAAACTGTTGAATCACGGACCTGTACCTCTGAAAAATAATACATTATATGTTAAAAAAAAAAAGATAGCAGGAGGGGAAGAATGAAGGGGGGAAATCGGAAGGGGAGACGAACCGTGAGCGACTATGGACTCTGAGAAACAAACTGAGGGTTCTAGAGGGGAGGGGGGTGGGGGGATGGGTTAGCCTGGTGATGGGTATTAAAGAGGGCACGTTCTGCATGGTGCACTAGGTGTTATACGCAAACAATGAATCATGTAACACTACATCAAAAACTAATGATGTATGGTGATTAACATAACATAATAAAAAATTTGCATTTAACATTTAGCAATATATAAAAAGAATTGTACGCCATATCCAAGGAATTCCAGGAATGCAAGGCTGGTTCACTATTTGAAAATAAATCAATATGACCCACCAAATTAACAGGCTAAAGAAGAAAAATCACATGAGTATATAAATTGAAGCAGAAAAGGCATTTGACAAAATTCTACACCCAATCATGACTAAAAACTCTTAGAAAAATAAGAATAGAGGGGAATTTCCTCAACTTGATAATGAGCATCTACAAAAGACCTACTTTTAAGTTTGTACATAATGGTGGAAGACAATGTTTTCCCCATACGATCAGGAACAAAACTAAGATGTCTCTTTTCATCATTCTTAACTCAGCTTAGTGCTGGCAGTGCTAGCAGGGTTATAAGGTAAGAAAAGGATATAAAAGGCATATAGAATGAAAAAGAAGAACTAAAGCTGTCTCTGTTTGTATATGATATTGTTTATGTAGACTTTTCCAAGGAATCTACAAAAAACACCTAAAACACCTAGAACTAGTAAATGAGTTCAACAAGGTTGCAGGATACCCAAAGTCAATATACAAAAATCAATTGTATTTCAATATACTAGCAATGAACACATGGACACCAAATAAAAAATACAATACTATTTACAAGTGCGCAAAAAAAAATTTAGGTATGAATCAAAAACAATTGCAAGACTTGTATGTTATATACTACAACAACTCTGATGAAATAAATCAAAGAGTATCTAAATAAAAGGAGAAATACATTTTGTTCATGGATCGGAAGGCTCAACATTGTAAAGATAAAATCTCTCCCTAAATTGATATGCTAGTTTAACACAACTCCCATCAAAATCCCAGCAAAATTTAATTTTTTGTAGATATGGAAGATATTGTAAAATTTATTTGGAAAGACGAACTAGAATAGTTAAATTTGAAAAAGGAAAAGAAAATGGAAAGAATCAGTGTACCTGATTCAAGACTAATTATATAGCTACCAAAATCAAGATTGTGTCATAGTGGCAAAGAAAAAGTCACATAAATCCATGGAACAGAGTAGAGAACCCAGAAAAAACCCACACAAATATGCCCAACTGATTTTTGACAAAGGTGCAAAAACAGTTCAATGGAGGAAAAATAGCCTTTTCAACAAATGGTGCTGGACAATTGGACATCCAGAGGCAAAAATTTAACCTTGAGCTAAATCTCACATTTTATACAAAAATTAACTAAAAATTAATTGTGGCCTTAAGTGTAAAATAAAACATTATAAAACAGAAAAAAAAATAGGAGAAGAATCTTTGGGATATAGGCCAGGCAAAAGGTTCTTAGATTTGACACCACAAGCACAATTAAAGGAAAAATGGACGAATTAGGCTTCATCAAATTAAAACTTTTCCTCAGAGAAAGACCCTGTTAAGAGGATGAAAGGAGAAACTGTGCAGTGGGAGCAAATATTTGCAAACCACATATCTGACAAAGTAATAGTATCTCAAATATATAAAGACCTCTCAAAACTCAACAGTTAAAAACTATCTGATCAGAACAGGGGGAAAAAATGAGACCTTTCACCAAAGAAGATATACAGAGGGCAAATAAGCGCATGGAAAGTCGTTGAACTTGATTATTCTTTTTTTTTTTTTTTAATTTTTTTATTGTTATGTTAATCCCCATACATTACATCATTAGTTTTAGATGTAGTGTTCCATGATTCATTGTTTGTGCATAACACCCAGTGCTCCATGCAGAACGTGCCCTCCTCAATACCCATCACCAGGCTAACCCATCCTCCCACCCCCCTCCCCTCTAGAACCCTCAGTTTGTTTTTCAGAGTCCATCGTCTCTCATGGTTCTTCTTGAACTTGATTATTCTTTAGGGAAATGTAAGTTAAAATGATCATGAGCTATCCCTATACATCTTCCAGACTGGCTAAAAAAAGAAAAAAAAGTAGCAAACGCCAGCAAGAACGTGGAGAAACTGGGTTCCTAATACACTGCTGGTGGGAATGTAAAATAATATAGCCACTCTGGCAATATAGCCAACAGTGTGGCAATTTCTCAAAAAACTAAACCAGCGACTACCATACATCCCAGCGATTGAACTCCTGGGCATTCATCCCAGAGAAATGAAGACTTATGTTCGCACAAATATCTGTACGCGAATACTTGCAGCAGCTTGATTTGTAATCAACAAGTCAAGTCAATCTTGGGAACGGCCCTGATGTCCTTCCCCAGTTTCTGGTTCAGCAGACCGTGGTACCTCCACACCCATGGGGGAATCACATGCAGCACCACACCTGTGCGCAACCACGGATGAATCTCCCGGGAGTATCACCGCGGTAAGAGAGCCCATCCCCAAAGCTTACATGTGTGGATCCATTTCTGCAACATTCTCGCGATGACAAAATTACAGGAAGGGGGAGCAGAGGGGTGATTGCAAAATGTTCAAGAGGGGTGGGCGTGGAAGAGGGTGTGGCTATGAAGGACGGCAGGCGGGATTTGGCGGCAAAGGGAACATTCTGGATCTTGACCTTATCAACGTCAATATCGTGGTTTTGATATTGTCCTGTAGTTTTTCGGGATGCTACCACTGGGGGAGAACTGGGTGAAGGGTATGGGGGAATCTCCGTATTATTTCTTGTAATGGCATCGTGAATCTGCAGTTATCCTAAAATAAAAAGTTAAGATATTTTGAAGGCAGTTTATGTAATAACTTTACAAGTTCCGCGTTAGTCTGTGTATACTGTAAGCACCGCGCAAGGATATGTTGACTCATCAGAAAGCTCTTAGTAGGCACCTCATCCTCCATCAGTGTCAGGGAATGGATAAGAATAGTGCGTTCATACGTCTCTCCGAGAGAGAATGGCGGCGGGCTCGGGAGGACTGAGAGTAGGCCTGACTCCACACTGGCGAATTTTTAGTAAGTGCTTCAAAGGGGAAATCAAAAGGCCTTGGAGGAGACCCTGCTGGCTGCCCGACCCATGTGTGGCATGGGGACTGTTGTGCCGTCAGCAGTGGGCTCACAGCACCAAGGGTCAGACCCCAGGGTCAGAGTGGAGCCAGGCAGGAGCTGACACACAGGTCCACACAGGGACTCCCGGTGGGGCACCATCGGCAGCCCGGAGCCTTCAGTCATCTCATGGTCAATATGAGTGAGAGTCACCAAGGATCGGCATGTCCGCTCGTGCCGATGGCTGGGGTCTCGTGCAGTCCTGCAACAAGTGCACCACACAGACCAGTGGGAGCCATCAGCTCAGGAACAACCCCCCCGCCCTGCCCAACCTGGAGCCAGGGCCCAACTCTAGGACTCCAGGATGACCTCACAGCTATGAGTCTCAGAGCTCCTTGGGGGCATCTGTGCGATCCTAGGCTCTGGGCAGAGGGCAGAGCACCCCAAAGGAGACAAATGGAGGCTCATGCAGGCCCTAGAATACTCCTGGGGCAACCTGCCTGGTTCTCGGCACTGGGGGAGGGCTTAGAAAGTTTCCAGGTAGGGGACTCTGAAGCATGGGGCTCCCTGCCACTTGGGGCCAGGCCAGGGGCCCTCTTGTCTGGTTGCTGGGCAGTTGCATGGTCACCTGCAGAAGCAGGAGGGGCCCCCCTTCCCCACCTCGCTCCAACGTGTGGTTCTGATGTGAAGACTGATCATTACACACTAACATAGACAAACACACACACAACCTAACAGGGTGTGAGAGGCTTCTAACTTACGCAGTAGAGGTCCCTGGGAGCGCAGGGCAGGGCTCTCAAGCGGAGAAAGGGGTCTGACCTTGGCTGTCACCCTGGTTCGGGGTGGGGCCAGGCTGAGAGGTCCCATGTGGCAGAGGCTTGCGTGGTTTGAATCGCCTGCCACTGCTGAAGAAAGGAGCACCCAGTTTTCTTACTGGCTTGTGCAGATGTGGGGTCCAAGGGGATGAGGGTGGTGAGGCTTCAAAGTTGTGAGCTTTCCTCAGACATCAGAGAAGGGTCAGACCCCTCCTGACACGGTGCTGCCAGGAGTAAGGAAACATCGGGTCTGTCCTTCTCGCCGCCAGGAGGAGAGAAGCCATGCCGCCGCCAGCGCCGCAGGCTCCCCCGTGCTTTGGGCCGCCGGCCGCTCTGTTCCTGGGCTCACCCAGTGGAGCCCTGCCCCCACCGGGTCACAGGTGTCAGCGCCTGCTTCCCCTGCTCCCGCAGCTCGTTCCCCCCTGCTGTGCCCTCGGTCGTGCTTTCGGAGCTCGGCGGCTCTCTGCAGAGGTGGGCGGCGGTGTGTCTTGAGAAGGGGCCCTGCAGGCAGCCCCAGGGCAAGGCCTGGGCCTGGGACCACAAGGACTCCCTGTGAAGTCCTTCCTGGTGCTGGGCCCTCCCTGCAGGGAGCCTGCACTCTCCTCAGAGATGCAGCACTCCGGGAAGAGCGGAAGAGCACGGGAGGAGATGGGGAGTGCCCAGAGGGAGGCTTTAGGGATGGCAAGGATGTCCCTCCAAACTCCCTACAGTGGCCAGAGCGATGCTTTTAGATTTTTTCAATGGCTCCTTTGCACTTAAAAGAAGGTTCTAGAAGTGCTTTCCTTTCCAGGCCCCGGGGCCCACATCACCTGCCCTGACCACTGGTGTCCTCCAAACCTCCCCCTGCAGGGGCCCCACCTGAGTCACACCCACTCAGGTGCTGTGGACTGGCCCTGCGTCCACTGTAATTCCATTCAGGAAAAGACATAGACGTGTGTGGTGTTGATCACGGTGTCGTGGGTACTAACTGGGGACAACTAGGGACACTCTACCTGTCTCTCAGCAGGGGATGGTTACAGGAGTCCTTCCCTGGACGCCCTGCAGTTTCCCACGATGATGTCACAGAAAAGCATGGCAGCCAGGATGCCGCCGGCAGAAGCCGGTGGGGCTCTCCGATGGCTTTCGGCCAGGGGAGCGCAGAGTGGATGTGTGCTCAGTGAGCAGGAGCAGCTGGGCAGGCAGGGGGTCTCATTGCTTGTGTGCGGGCCTGTGACCACCATGCTGGGTTCTCCGGAGAGCATCCAGGAAGGCAGGGCCAGGGCTCAAGGCCGCAGTAAGGCTCGCTAGCTCTCTCAAGGTCAGATCTGCCCACCTTGAGACGGCACAGGGCATGGCTGAAGGAGCCAGTGTGGCCATGTGGGCACCCGGGGGCAGAGCCCCACGGTCAGAGTAAGACAAGAGCAGCTCGGGGTGGAGACTGCCTCCTGCAGGGAGAGGAGGGGCAGTGCGTGTGGATGTGTGCATATGTACGGGGCGGAGACTGCCTCCTGCAGGGAGAGGAGGGGCAGTGCGTGTGGATGTGTGCATATGTACGGGGCGGAGACTACCTCCTGCAGGGAGAGGAGGGGCAGTGCGTGTGGATGTGTGCATATGTACGGGGCGGAGACTACCTCCTGCAGGGAGAGGAGGGGCAGTGCGTGTGGATGTGTGCACATGTACGGGGCGGAGACTACCTCCTGCAGGGAGAGGAGGGGCAGTGCGTGTGGATGTGTGCATATGTACGGGGCGGGGACTACCTCCTGCAGGGAGAGGAGGGGCAGTGCGTGTGGATGTGTGCATATGTACGGGGCGGAGACTGCCTCCTGCAGGGAGAGGAGGGGCAGTGCGTGTGGATGTGTGCACATGTATGGGGCGGGGACTGCCTCCTGCAGGGAGAGGAGGGGCAGTGTGTGTGGATGTGTGCACATGTACGGGGCGGAGACTGCCTCCTGCAGGGAGAGGAGGGGCAGTGCGTGTGGATGTGTGCATATGTACGGGGCGGAGACTGCCTCCTGCAGGGAGAGGAGGGGCAGTGCGTGTGGATGTGTGCACATGTATGGGGCGGGGACTACCTCCTGCAGGGAGAGGAGGGGCAGTGCGTGTGGATGTGTGCATATGTACGGGGCGGAGACTGCCTCCTGCAGGGAGAGGAGGGGCAGTGCGTGTGGATGTGTGCATATGTACGCGGCGGAGACTGCCTCCTGCAGGGAGAGGAGGGGCAGTGCGTGTGGATGTGTGCACATGTACGGGGCGGAGACTGCCTCCTGCAGGGAGAGGAGGGGCAGTGCGTGTGGATGTGTGCACATGTACGGGGCGGGGACTGCCTCCTGCAGGGAGAGGAGGGGCAGTGCGTGTGGATGTGTGCACATGTACGGGGCGGGGACTGCCTCCTGCAGGGAGAGGAGGGGCAGTGCGTGTGGATGTGTGCATATGTACGGGGCGGAGACTACCTCCTGCAGGGAGAGGAGGGGCAGTGTGTGTGGATGTGTGCACATGTACGGGGCGGAGACTGCCTCCTGCAGGGGGCAGTGCGTGTGGATGTGTGCATATGTATGTGGATATGTGCACGCACACGCATGCATGCACAGGCGTATGTGTGCATATGGGCATGTGTGGGCCTGGACAAGTATATGCGGGTATGTGTGCACATGTGTGTGCGTGTGTTCATGTGTGCACGTGCGTGCATGTGATCTCTTGCCTCATGGCCACTCACGTGGAAACGTGGCCCTCCTGGGTGGTGGCCCCGCCAGCTTCCCTTTCTTGAGGCGGAACTGAGGAGGAGGGCAGGAGGAGAAGGGGAGAGAGCTTTCTCCCCCACACCGTCGTGGTACATTCAGGAGAAAAGGCGTTTTGCCAAACAGGAAGAAAAGTGTGAGCCCATTTTTAGAGAGCTCGTTTTAGAAAAACATAGAAGTGAATGCTGAGGAAAGTTACTGGAAGGATGTACAAACATGTCAAGTGGTGCCTTTGCAGTTTGGGGATTTGGGGTAATTTTTCCCCCCTTCTTTTGGCTTGTCTGCATTTTCTAAAATTTCTACAATAAACATCTATTACTTTGTAATAACAACCGAAAAGTTATTTTAACAGTTGGCCCGGAGCGGTGACAAGTGTTTAGATGAGCCGCCTCTGGGTTGCCACCGGGACGCGCTGTGTTCTCGCCTCTGCGGGGGCCTGGGGGCCGCGGGGGAAGCGGCGGAGATAATAACTGGCTTCCTCGAAGACGTCTCAGCTCCCACCTTCGCGCTGCCGAAGTGCCGGCAAGTCTGTGTTTCTGGGGCGCGTAGGTTTTGCCGGCCACTCCCTCCGGGCGGGTCCTTGTCAGGGCGCCGTTCCTGCTCCTCGGGCCCCAGAGCGCAGCCGGGTGCTGGTTTCCGCGGCGGGGCCAGTGTGTGCTCAGGGGCCTGCCTCCAGCTCCGCAGCCTCTGGCCACCTCGCTCTGTCCCCTTGTCTCTCGGGGCTCGGGCTTGAGAGCAGTTTAGATAGGGGGCTGCTGGGCCAGATGCCTGGGCTCCGCGGTGGTGCCGGTGACCGTGGGCCAGTCCCTCAGCCTCCCAGCACCTCGGCTCCGTCATGTATAGAAAGGGGCCGACAATGTGTCCACTGCACGGGCCGCCTAGAGGAACCGCCATGCATCTGAGGCACATGGAGCACTTCCGGGCACAGTCAGCACTAAATCAGTGCTTGTTACTGTTCTTGTCATCTGTGCAATGGGTGTGTCGGCTGGCAGGATACTGGCTTCAGAGAGGTTCCAGTCTGAATCCCCAGAACCCGTGAATGTGGGGGGCCGCATGGCAGGGGGAATTCACAGAATCAAGGCTGCTTAACTCACCTTGACGCGGGGAGGGGGGCCTGCCTTATCCTGGTGGACCCAGTGCGACCACAGGGCCCTTGTAAGTGGACGAGGGAGGCAGAGAGTCAGAGAGCTCGGGGATGACAACAGAAGTGGGGTCAGAGGGGGCACTGGTGCTGGCCTTGGAGAGGGAGGGGGGCCGCGAGCAAGGAATGGGGGCGGCCTCCGGAAGCTGGAAAGGCAGCTCTCCCAGAGCCTCCAGAAGGAGGGCTGCCCTGCCCACACCATGCCTTCAGGCCAGTGAGACCCGGGCTTCCGAACTACACAGCTGCGAGAGAATGAGTCTGTGTGAAATTCCGACGTTGGCAGTCACAGGCGGCTGCGGAAAGCCACCGCGGGGGTGTCTCAGCTTCCCGAAGAAAGGGCGGGAGGGGGGACAAAGTCTCAGGTGCCCGGCATGCCTGCGCTCCCACAGCCTGCGTCTGGAATGTGGCACAGCCAGCCGTCCTGCAGGCCCCTTTCCCGCCAACTCTGGGGGCACGGTTTTGGGGGTGGAGTGGGGTTTGGCACTGGGGAGATGTCTGTGGGGGCCCGCCGGTGCCTCAGGGGATCTGATTTGCAGAGCTCTCCGCTGTCACCCCTTCCTCCTCCTGGATGTCACCTTTGCAGGTGCGTCCTTGAGCGTGCAACTTTGGGGGAAGCCCACTTCTACTCGCTCAGAGTGCAGAGTGGGCTGTAGCCTTCACCGAGCGCTGCACTCGACAGAATGCCTCGAAATCTCCTTAAGACTGGTCCTCGTAGAGTGCTTGAGGGGGAGACAGCTCAGGCACGCCGCTCTGATGAGTGCGTGCTCTCTTGCCGAGAACAGGGAGAGGTTTACAGCCGCTCTCATTAAAAGCTCCTCTTTCTGTGTGAAATTCCAGCTTCAGAAGTGCTGCCTAGGAAGTGGCAGGGGAGGGAAAGCCCCCTCCTGGAGCGGGGGGGGCCCTGCTGGAGAACCAGCGTGGGCACCTGTGTTACCCCCGTCACCCCACCTGTTCTGGCCCCTGGGGGGGCGGATCAGCAGGACCTGGGGCTCTCCTGCCATCCCCCCCTCTGCTTTGTCTGCTGGGACCCGGATGGCTTTGGGAGCTCTGCAAAGAAGCTCTCCTGAGCCCCCCTCCCCAGCCATCCTGACTCTTCCCGCAGGAGATGCTGACCATTCTAGTAATAACCATCTGGCGCTTAGGGGGCCCAGCCCTGTCCTAAGCACATGTCCTGCACCAGAGGATTTCGCTTCCCCAACTCTCAGTGACGCAGGTACCATTATTGCCACCATTTTACAGATAAGACAACTGAGGCACAGAGAGGTGACCCAGTTTCCTCAAAGGCACACAGCCAAGAAAGTAGCAGAGCCAAGATCGGAGTTGGGGTAGCCACACACCGAGCCTGCCCGCCCCCCCATACTGATGTGCCACGTGCCCGGCGGGAGGCGTCCACACTCTTGCTCGGCAATTCCCTCTGTTTGAATACGAGGCAGTTCCAGCATTGTTTCCCTGCAGGATTTAGGGCACAGCATTATTTTACTGCCGAGGAGTGTAGCCATATGAGGAGTGGAAGGCGGAAAGGGCCCGAACCTTAAAGCTCCAGCAGGAAACTTTACACACACGGTGGGTTTGCAGCAGCCGCCTCGGCCAGGGGCCTCGAGCAGCTGTCCGGCCCCCTCGGCAGGTGGAACTGGGCTCCATGGTCCTGTGAGTGTGAGGTTCTTGGTGGGGGCGGGGTGTTTTCAGCCGGATGTTTGGCCCTTCTTGCTCCCTCCTTGCTTCTCCACATCTCCTGGGCCCCGAGTGCTGTCTTTCAGGGGTCGGTTTGTATTTCAGACTGAAGTGTCCGGGGAAAAGGGGACTGTAGGAATGAGAAGAGGAATGTTGCGTGAGAGTGTGCAGCTCAGGGACTAGAATTCCCACCAGGGTGATGTTTATTGTTCGGTAATTCAATTCTCCAGCAGACCCACACCTTTCTCTGCGGAGCGGTGGGTGTGGCCTTGGGTAGGCCTTCTCGGGACAAGCAAGCAGGTGCTCCGGACTGTGGTCCTGTTCTGGAACAGGGCTCGGTCCCAAAGAGGCTTCATCTGCCCCTCATCCTCCCTGAGGCTGTGCCCTGCCAGCATGTCACCCCTGAGACCCTGAGCAAGTCGAGCTGCCTCTCAGTGGCTTGTTTCCCCCCAAGGTTTTCAGGTCAAAAGTGGGGTTTCTTACAGGTGCATCCGTGTAGTCTTGCTCAGCAAAGCAAGGATGGAGAACATCCCAGGAGTCAGTATTTGTTGGTGCATTCAATCCTTTCCCTCGCTGGGCCCCAGTTTATTCCCCTGTGAACTGGGGAGGGGTTTAGACCAGAGGCTCCCTCGGTCTGGGGTAGTTTCAAGTGCCCCATGGCATAGCTTCACCAAACACCTTCCCAGCTGGCGGAGGTTGCCGGGATGGGGTCTCCAGTGGCCGGTAGGGCTCAGGATCAGGACAGCATGTCAGGACAGGGGTGGGCAGGACTCCGAGCCAGAGGGCCCGGGTTTGCCTCCTGGCTGCGTCACCATGAACTTAGGAAAATGAGGCCCTTCCTTTTGCTTTGCTTTCTTGGATTGCAGAATGGGAGTAATGGTAGCTCCTACCTCTGTGGTGGTTCTGTGGTTAAATGCCATATTTAATCTTAACAGGAACTTGGCAACCACATTAGCTATTCTTTCCCATTAGTCTGATTTTAGCTTTTCTTCAAACCCTTCATTTCTCTTCATTGTGTTGGGGTATCTTTCAGGGCCCTGAGAGCTGGCTTTCCTGGCAACAGATCAAAAATGTCATCTCTGGGGACAAAGGACATGAGAGTCTGTAATCAGACAGCTGCCGCTTTAGTGCCAGGGGGGTGGATGCCGCTTTCCCTTCAGACCCAGAGGACCTGAGACATGGAGGGATCAGGCTGGAGAGAGAGCTGACATTTATTGAGTGCCTGGTGCACTGGGTGCTGGGCTGGGGGTGTCAGCATGCCGTCTCAGGGTTAATTCATCTCCAGAAGCAGGCTTTATTCAATAGCATCCCCTCCCTAACTCAACCTCTTGTGCTGAGCGGGTGTTTTTTTTTTTTAAATTTTTTATTGTTATGTTAATCACCATACATTACATCATTAGTTTTTGATGTAGTGTTCCATGATTCATTGTTTGTGCATAACACCCAGTGCTCCATGCAGAATGTGCCCTCTTTAATACCCATCACCAGGCTAACCCATCCTCCCACCCCCCTCCCCTCTAGAACCCTCAGTTTGTTTTTCAGAGTCCATCGTCTCTCATGGTTCGTCTCCCCCTCCGATTCCCCCCCTTCATTCTTCCCCTCCTGCTATCTTCTTCTTCTTCTTTTTTTTTTTTTTTTAACATATAATGTATTATTTGTTTCAGAGGTACAGATCTGTGATTCAACAGTCTTGCACAATTCACAGCGCTTACCAGAGCACATACCCTCCCCAATGTCTATCACCCAGCCGCCCCATCCCTCCCACCCCCAACCACTCCAGCAACCCTCAGTTTGTTTCCTGAGATTAAGAATTCCTCATATCAGTGAGGTCATATGATACATGTCTTTCTCTGATTGACGTATTTTCCTCAGCATAACACCCTCCAGTTCCATCCATGTCGTTGCAAATGGGAAGATCTCATTCCTTTTGATGGCTGCATAATATTCCATTGTATATATACACCACATCTTCTTTATCCGTTCCTCTGTCGATGGACATCTGGGCTCTTTCCATAGTTTGGCTATTGTGGACATTGCTGCTATAAACATCAGGGTGCACGTACCCCTTCGGATCCCTACATTTGTGTCTTTGGGGTAAATACCCAGTAGTGCAATTGCTGGATCGTATGGTATTGAGCCGGTGTCTTGACTTCTACCCATAGCTTCCAACATTACTACCTGCTTCCCCTGGCCCTACACTGTGGTGCCCCCACTTTGGTTTTCTCTCCAGCACTTTGGTATCAGGGAGCCATCTGATCAACCAACCAAATGGCCAATAGGGTCTAAAGCCTTTTTGTCTTTGTACCTACTCCCACTTCCCCTGCCTCAGGGAGGGTACTCAGGGCCTGGGGTGGGGGTGGAGAGGGGGCCCCTGGCCTCATGACCTCATGCCAACAGTGGTGGGGGCTGGGCTCAGGGCAAAACTGCAGCTCAGGCCTGCAGGTGCTTCTGTGCGTGTGGCCGGCAGGTGACAAAGGGGGGAGCTCTTGTCCCTGGAATGGAGGCAGCGAATGAGGATTTCCAATTGGAATGCTTGTTCTACCCAAAAGGCTCTTTAAGGAGCTGGTTTGTGGGGGAAAGAAAAATGGAATTTGCACGGAATTTGCAAATATTCAAGCTCCTTCAGCTCTGAGAGCTTTCTTTCTTAATAACAGAAACTTGTTGCCCCTGTGGGAGTGGCAACACACCGAATCTGAGGCTTTATGAAGAATAATTCCAGATAAACAGTTCTGTGACCCTGGTAAGTGCCTGTAATTGAAGCTTCTCCGTTTGCTCTGCTTTTGAAAAATTGCTTCCCAGCCCGGACTGATGCAGATGCCCACAGGAACGTCCGCCTCCCACTGCTGGTCCTCAGCCTCTGCTGTCCCGCGGAACACCTGGAGGCAGGAGCCGAGACGGCCTTCCTGCCTCAAGCTGTAAGTGTTAGGGCTCCAGGGCTGGGCTCACTTTCCAAGATTCTTCTCATTCCACTTCTCCCAGAATGAGGACGGGGGGCGGGGGGGGTGCATTTTCAGAGAACATCTGAGTTGGTGGCTGGTTATTCTACTTGTCAGAGTTTCTCCTGGATTCTGCTGGTTCCAGAAACCCTGGTCTGGTCATGGTTATTAGTTTGCTAGGTTGCCATAACAAAGCGCCACACCCTGCGTGGTTTAAACAGCAAATATTTATTGTCCCACCGTTCTGGAGAAATCCGAGATCGAGGTGTCAGCAGGGTGGGTTCCTTCTGAGGGCTGTGAAGCATCTGCTCCAAGCCTCTCTGCTCTGTGTCTCTATGCCAGAATTTTCCCTCTTTATAAGGACTTCAGTCATGTTGGATTAGGACTCATGCTAATGACCTCACCTTAACTCAACGCTCTGCAGAGACCTTACCTCCACATAAGGTCATCTTCAGAGGTACTCAAGCTAGGACTTCAGCACCTTTGGAGGGGGCACAATTCACCCCATAACATTGTCTTTTTGGATGGAGCTCCGGTCTGGCAGAGACAATATAGCAAGCATTTTCGGAGAAAACCCGCTTTCTAAATGATGCTTGTGTGGGGGATTCTGTCAAGTTCTGTTAAAGGATCCTTTCCTGCTGGCCTGCTACTTCTGTCCTAAAGACAGAGGAAAGGGTTCTTCTCAGAGTAAAGAGGGTTGGGAGCCAGAAGCCACAAGGAGAAAGCAGGTCCTCAGCAGCAGAGAAATGAACGCGGGCTGTGGCATCACAGGGCCAGGGTTCAAATTGCAGCTTTGTTGCTTACCTACTGTGTGACTCTGGAAAAGTGATCAAACCTCTCTGAGGCCTTCCCCCAATCTGTGAAGTAAGGGCAATGGAACCGCCTGCTTCACAGAGTTGTTTTGAGGCTAGATGGGAATGTGTCAGCAAAGTGCCCAATACAGCACCTGAAGCCCACCAGCTCCAGACACTGGATCTTGGGGGTCTCACCGCACCAGATCTGGCTGTTGGGTCCTGGGGGGACCATATTTTCAATATTATTGTCTTCTGTGTCCTTGCTGCACACACTGACCCAGGCTAGCCTCACTCCTAGCCACCCTGGGCCCCCTTGGAAACAGCATGACCCCTTGTTGAGGAGTCTGGGACCTTGGTTCTGGGCCGACCGTTTTCTGAGGGGGGAGCCTCAGCTATCTTAGCACCCTGACATCAGGAGGTGATCAGTCGTGAGGGTGGAGCCCAGGATGGGCTTTGTGCCCTTATAAAGGGGACCCCATGGAGCCCCCTCACCCCTTCCACCACCGGGGGGACACAGCAAGAAGGGCTGGCTCTGAACCAGGAAGCAGGACCTCAGCAGACGCTGGATCTGCCGGCGCCTTGAGCTTGGACTTCCAGTCTCCGGAACTGTGGGAAATAAACTTGTGTTGTTTATAAGCTGCCTGGCTTATGGTTTTTTGGTTATAGCGGCCAGATTGGCCTGCCACAGGGTGGGCACCTAGAGGGGAGTCCATGATGAGGGCCGGGATGGCCATAGCCACTGTCTGGGTCATGCGGGGAATGGGGTCTCTCTTGGGATTTCTCGTTTGCTTCCCAGCCTCCAGGGCCCCTGATACAGAGGAACTGGAGAAGCTGAGAGTTTTCAGCGTCAGGGGCTTCCACGGCCTGCTCAGTCCCACGCAGAGGCAGCCTCAGGGCTCGGGGCTCACGTCTGACTTGGGTGGCCTGCTACCTCCTCAGCAGATGCCCATCTCCCGCTCCTGGCCCAGGGGCTGGGGCTGTGGCAGCAGAAAAGAGGGGGGATTGCCCTTCCTCAAGGCAAAACTACTCTGGGTGTACCCCCCCCGAGTCCTCCCCCCATCCCCGACTTAGCAAACACCAGGAGGATTGGCTCTGTTTTTCTGGAACCGGAGTTCTCGCAACTGTGAAGCCTGCCAGAGAGCTCAGATGCTTTTTGGACTGATGGATGGATGGAAGAAAGACATCGCCTTCCCAGGAGAAAGCGCCTGAGCCAGGTTCCTCCCCCACAGTGTCCCGGCCCAGGATGCTGGCCTCAGGGGCAGAGGGAACGTCTGTGCTCTGGTGCAGGGAGAACGGCGTTGGGCTCCTCACCTGCTCCTGAGGACATGGGCACCCAGGGCCCCTGACACAGAGGAACTGGGGGAGCTGAGAGTTTCCAGAGTCAGGGGCTCAGAGCCGAAAACAGGCCGCCTGCCCAGCCCTAAATCCTGACCACAGCGGCCCACAGGCGGGTGGCACCCGGCCTCTGTAGCGCAGTCCCAGCCATGCGGCCCCTGGTCCCCCCGGCCCAGCTAAGTGGGCTGCTGGTGAGGAAGTTTGAGGGTATCAGCTCAACCTTCAGTGCCCTGGCCTAGTGCCCGGTGGGGAGAGGTCCCCGGGGGGCTGGAGTAGGGGAGGGAAGGACAGGCCGCCCGCCTGCTCCCCTTCCTGCAGCCATACGTGGGGCTGCACCTTTTCCTTCTGTCCTTCTAGCTCTCCGCTGGCGCTCTGCGGCACATACACATTTATTTAATATGTTTTATGTGACACAGGAGCCTTCACAAGGAAATGAAGAGCCAAGGAAATGGTCAAACCTCAGCGTTCAATGAAAAGTGGCAAGTGGTGGGAAACCAGCTGGGACAGAAGTGTGTGAGCTCAGGGTGGTGACCTGGGGGAGCTCAGCAGGACCGGCCTGTCCCTCCTCCCAACCCTCCTTGGAGGTAAGGATGCTCCTTTCCTCCAGGCGTGGGGAGCGCATCTGTCCCAGGAGGGTCTCTGACCTGCTTCTGGATCAGGTCAGAGAGTCCTCCCTGCTTCTGCCATTGTCTCAAATTCCTTCAAGTATTCAGTATGCCAAGGCACCATATTGTAAGGGAGTACGTCCTGAACTCTGTGACTTCGAGGCCCCCTTTCTCCATGAGAGAAAGGGAACTCGGCCTTAGCCACAGTGCCGTGGGCTTAGGAGCAGTTTGGAACAGGCTAGATTCTTGTCTGGTCCGGCCGACTGGCGGGGCTGTTTGGGGAGGGCTGCACCTGGGTATCTGGGGTTGGGTGAGGCCTGCAGTGCAGGCAGATGGACAGACAAACAGAGGGTGGCGTCCGAGGCATGCCATGCCCGGTCCCGGCCCCAGTGAACCTCTGCGGGGCTGGCTGCTGGGCTGCTGTGGGAGGGGGTGGAGTGGGACCCTCCAGGTGCAGACGGGGGGCTGGAGGAAGAATCTGGAGTGTGGAGAATGGTACGATCTGGGCTCTGTGGCTGAAGGGAAATTTAACCTGGACCTGGGGGTGTAGCCACACCCCAGAAAGCGGAGGGCTGCCCCCAGCACCAGGCCCAAGCAAGCTCAGCAGCTGCCCGGGGCGGAGGCGCAGTGGCGGCTGGTGCTCAGATGCGACACACTCTCTGCTCACCCGTAGGGCACCCCTCACCCTGAGTGTCTCCCCCACCTCCATCTCCCCGTAGGGCACCCTTCACCCTGAGTGTCTCCCCCCACCTCCATCTCCCCGTAGGGCACCCTTCACCCTGAGTGTCTCCCCCCGCCTCCATCTCCCCATAGGGCACCCTTCACCCTGAGTGTCTCCCCCACCTCCGTCTCCCCGTAGGGCACCCTTCACCCTGAGTGTCTCCCCCACCTCCGTCTCCCCGTAGGGCACCCTTCACCCTGAGTGTCTCCCCCACCTCCGTCTCCCCGTAGGGCACCCTTCACCCTGAGTGTCTCCCCCACCTCCATCTCCCCGTAGGGCACCCCTCACCCTGAGTGTCTCCCCCACCTCCATCTCCCCGTAGGGCACCCCTCACCCTGAGTGTCTCCCCCACCTCCATCTCCCCGTAGGGCACCCTTCACCCTGAGTGTCTCCCCCCGCCTCCATCTCTCCGCCTCCCTTTCTCTCTTGCTCTCTCCCTCTCTCTGTCTCTCTGCCTCCCTCTTGCTTTCTCTGTCGTGTGCTGAAAAGCAGCGCTGGTCACTGTGGAATTGCTCATCCCCTCCCCTCCTTACCTGTCTGTGGGGCACCAGCCCCAGGAGGGCAGGGATCTTGCTTGGGCCGATCTCCGCTCCTTCTGACACATGCACTTGACACAGCAGGAGCTCAATGAGCTCTCCAGGAGCGTTGGGCATGCCCGGCTGCGCATGCTGCGCCTGAGGGGACCTCGTTGGCTCTGGCTGGGCTTCTCATCCAGGTGAGGGTGTGGCGTCTGTCCCATTTGTGTCGCTCTCCTGCTCTCCCAGGAGTTTGCTCCAGGTCTGGCGGGAATCTGAGGCTGCAGGAAGGGCTCGGGGGGCAGGAGGGACTGTGGTTCCCTCTTCGGGTCCTGTCCCAAAGACGGCAGCTTCCTGTTCCTGCTGGAGGGACCCAGAGGGAGGACAGGCCCAACCGAGGGGTGGGGTGCGCCAAGGCCCCTGTCCCAGGCGAAGGTCAGAGACCCTGGGGCGAGGCGGGTCTGAGTTTGCATCAGGGTGCAGCAGCTTCCCCGGGGAGGAGGGCAAGTAATTCAAATTCCCTGTGGCTCCAGTTTCTCGTCTGTAAGGTGGGGCCAAGAATAATAATAGTAATCATCATACTTAGAATACTACTCAGCTTCTCTAGATCTAGTGGAGGAGGTGACACGGTGCGAAGTCTCTGGGTCGTCACAGATACTCCGTAAATGGCAGTTATCATCCCCGCGATTATAGGTCTTGTTAAGTTTGGGGGGCACGTTTGGAGCCTGAGTGTCGGTGGCTGATGAACATGAACCCTGGGAGCTGGGTGGATGAGCCCAGCTCTTAGCAGGCAGACGCCCCGATGCCCCCATCTGGTTGTCATCACAGAAGCAGCCATGCTCCCACCGTGGGGGTCAACCCTCTGGGTCCGGACTCTGAGTCCCTTGTCTCCTTGGCACTGGGGGCTTTCTCGTGTTCCAGGGCACCTAGCAGCGTTCAGAAGACTTGCCGGCTTTGGAGGCTTTGTGTCTGAGCCCTCGGGGTTTCTGCGGGGAGGACCGCTGCCTGTCTTTTCTCGGGAGCATTCCCAGCAGGAGTGCTCTCTCTGGTCCGGCCCCTGGCTCTCGAGGCAATGCAACCTCTCCTGAGTCCTGCCGACAGGGTTTGGCTTCTCTAGGTCCCTGGGGGTTGGCTACAGGGCGCGCGGTGCTCCAGGGCTGCCCATCAGGGACTTTGGGAGCGGTGGCCAGGCTGGTCAGCAGGTGCTCCCCTCCCATTTTCCTAGGACTGCGCTCCTTTGAGAGTTTGTAACAGGTTTCCAAAGGATTCAGCAGACAGCATGGTGGTGCCTGCAGTCCAGACTCGGTCCTGCCCTGAGAACCGTCCCATCACACAGCCCTGGAGCCCACAACGGACCTTTTCAAGGACCTTCCACCCACCTGTGCTCTCTGGCTGGCTCCCCCCAACCCTGGGAAACTGTCCTCTTTCATTCAGACCCACTCCGGAGCTTCAAGATCCCTCAGGATGAACAGAAGTATGTCCCTGGGTCCAGAGGCAGGAGCTGGTGGTAGACAAAACCGGCAGGAGTCTGGGGCTCCTCCTCACACAGCCAGAGCAGAAGCCAAGCAGGTGCGCCGGGTGGGGCTGAGGCCGGGCCAAGCCCTGGGTGGGGAAGGGGGTTTAGCCTCAGGGCGGGGGGGAAGGGTGCCTGGGAGGAGCCTGGAGGAGGGGCTGGGAACACCCCATTGCTGAGGGCTGCCCGGGGCCCCGGAGCAGCAGGAATAACTGCCCAGCGGCCTTGTGTGGGCACCGTGCCACATGCTTTACATGAGCAGTGCTTCCAGGTCTCCAAGTGTCCGTGAGGAGGAGCTGCTGTTGATCCAGGTGAGTAGATAGGGAAGCAGGAGGTCAGAGGGTGGTGACATGGCCAAAGTCACAGTCAGCAGACTGCAGAGCCCGGTGCCAGCCCAGGCTGCTCTGATCCCCAAATCTGTTTCCTGCCCTCCCCCTCCCCCTCGCCTCTTCCCTCCATCAGTCTTCTGGAGAGCTTTCTCTGTGCCAGGCCTTCCTGGAGAGGAGGCTCTACCTTGGAACTTTCGGGGCTGCTTAGAGGTCTGAGCCTTGGAGCCATGCGTCCTTTCCCCATGGGCTCCGCTGCCCTCTGGGTTGCACACAGCCCATGGGGGGAGACTGGGCAGCCCTTCCTGACTTCTCTATTAAGGACATGGAAGGGGGTCAAGGGAGCCCACGGTCCCACCCAGTGGTCGGGGTCACTGAGTGCTGCCCCCCAAAGGCAGGCCTGCAGGGGTAGGGGTGACCCCGGTTCCCTACATCTGGCTAAGGGGTGGAACCCCCTGGTATCTCTGGTCTCCCCGGGGCTCATGCTGGGGTGACCCTGACCTGCTCCTGGAACCCCACGGGAGCGCAGAGCTCACAGCCCCCTGCAGCAGGGGCCTGGGTCCTGGCAGGACAGTGTGTGCGCTCTGAGCCCCGCGTCAGCTCCGCCACCCCAGCTCCCCCACAGCGAGGAGCGGGCTCCCCGACGGACTCGCAGCCTTCCCTGTTCTGACTTCCGGCGGCACGCCGGCTGCTGTGCACGCTGCTCCCTCACTGTTTGAACCGAGAGTCCTCCGATTTGCAGAAACAGTGACTTGCATATTTGAGTAGTTCAAGAAGGGGAAATTCAATAAGATGCCAACTGAATAAATGCCACTCATTTTGAAAATGTAATTTAAATTGCCAGGTGGTTGCACGTTTGGGTGAAAGTACCCTTCTTGTGCCGGCCGTGGCGGTGGGCCCATCTGCTCCTGCCCGCAAGCCTCAGCCTCAGTACTGGTGGTTGGTGGCATCGTCGCCGCACCCGGAGAACAGCTGGGCGCTGACTGGCCTCTCCCGCCTGCTTCTCTTGTCACCCCCGACCACCTGCAAGAGGTGCTGCCCCTCTCGCCCTGCTCTGGCACCTTCCCTCTGGGGTGTGGGAGGAAGCCCGCGTCTCCATGCAGTGTCCCATGGCTGCCACCAGGGGTCACCAGGCCCAAGGGCTGGAGGGTGGACGCTGGTGGCCAGGCGCAGAGCCAAGCGGCCGGGGCAGGCAGCCAGATGGAGGAAGCCGGCAACAGCCTGGATGCGAGCGTTGGTCAGGATCTGGGAGGCCAACCCTGGCCAGGCCCTCGGGCCAGCTGAGCGCTGGGCTTTAACAACTGGGGTGCCCTGGCATCCTGCCTGCCTTGCAAGAGCTGCGGGCTCGTGGGGGGGCGCCCAGGACCCGATGCTGGGGGCTTCTGGGAGACACGAGGCCCAGCACAGTGCTTGAGAGCTGGTGGCCTTTGGAGTCATTCTGAGCAGGCTCCAAATCCCAGGTGGATGTGGGCCACCCCCTTAACCTCCTTGAGCCTCAGTTTCCCCCTCTGTAAAATGGGCGAAATGACCCAAGGGTTGCTGGAGCACTCAAGGAAATAATGTGTGCGGAGCGCTTGGCACAGGCCTGGCGTGGTGGCGTCACTCAGCAGGGGGAAGGGACGGTCCCTGTCCCCATCGGGGGTTTTCAGAGGGACTGTCCTTGCCGTGTTGTTGCCTCCTCCAAGACGCTGCGTGGCTCCTGCTGGTTCTTAATGCCCCTAATCTCCTGTTGATTATTCCTGGGGTTTCAGCCAAATAAGCACTTCCAATTAAAGCTCCTGCCACCACTCTGAGTTGAGTTGCCGTGGCAACGGGAGTGGGGATTCTACTTCTTCCCTGGAATGTACACGTGTGTGAGTCTTTGTGTGGGTCTCTGCTCATGCGTCTGGCTGTTACCAGAGCTCACCCCTCTGGGGCCCGGGGCTGGCAGGGGGGCGGACGGAGGGGGGCTGAGAACCCTTCCCACAGGCCTCCTGGCAGCCTGGGAAAGGCTTTGCCCTCCAGCGCTCAGGCCAGTGTGGGGGGTGAAATTCGAGTTTCCCCGTGTTCCCTGTGCAAGCATGGCCTTAAGGCTCCTGCCCGAGTCTCTGGAGCATCACACTCGTGATTGCGTGTCTGTGCATGCATCTCTGCCTCTCTCTCTGTGTCTCGAGCTGGTCCTTGGAGCTGAATCTCAGACAGAGACAGAATTCTGAACTCTGCTCAGGTCCCGGCTGATGGAGGTCGGGGAGGTGCCGAGCTGGAAGCAGAGCCGCGAGGCCCAAGCTGACCTCTGGGGGCTCTGAATTCCAGATGCGTTCAGCGTCGGTCCTACCCTTTGGCACTGGGAGTTCCTGGAAAATAGGTTGCTACACTCGCAGATCAGCTGGGACTCTTTCAGTTGAGAGCATCTAAGCAGCTTGTGCAAAATAAAGTAAACAAATGAAAGAGAAAAAGAAAGAACATGTATGCACACACACACACACACACACACACACACACACATACACGGGGCCCAGTAATGGGGGTCCAGACTTGTCTAGCTTCTTGCACATCTGGATCTGGGGCTCCAAAGGGCGTGGGGCTCTGACCACTCCAGGTCTCAGCTCTGCCTGTGCTCTGGGAGCCTCTCTCCCTGGGGTGGAAAGACCTCCTCACCCAGACGTCTCAGTGCGTGGGGGGTGGTGGTGGTGGTGACAGAGCTTTTCTCTGAGACTGTTGAGAAAGCAGATCTCATGGAAGGGTCTGGTAGGTCCCCTCCCCACCTTCCCGCTCTGGACACTGCTGGAGGAATGTGCTGAGCTGGAGGCTGGACCTCTGGCTTCGGCCACGTGGGAGGAAGTGGGTGTCCACAAGCAGCTGGGGTCTCTCTCTGAAGACCTTTATCCCTGCTGTGGCTCCCCAGTCCAGGGAAGGGAGTGGACCCCCAGGGCGGCTGTGTATCCTCCCTGGCTGCAGCCTGCTTCCTATGTGTTGGGCACTATCTGGGCCCCAAGAAGGAGGAGGAGGGTCCCCCGAGGGGCAGAAAAGCACAGTGGTGGCTTCTGGGCTCGCTCTTTGGGCGCCTTATTTATGCTCAGTGCCTTTCCTGCAGACTAAGTGTGCTAACACCTGCATGAGGCTTTTGACCCACGGCAGTCTGTTTCAAAGACCAGTGCTCGTGGGATATTTTCTCTTAAATTCTGGCAATTTAAGCTTCTTCATGGTGACTGTTGACTTTGAAAACAATGGGACTGGTTTTCTGAATGAACTGGGATTCACTGAGCAAGGGGTTTGACAAGCGGGACAGAGATGCTAACCAAATGCCTGACAGCTTCCACTGTTGCAACAAATTAGCTTCTCTCCTCTACATCTAGAATCATTCTAACTATTTGGGACGATCGAGGAAGTAGTCCCTCACATCGTTTTTGGGTTTTGTAGTCCAGATGAGAAACCCGGTTGGGAAGCCTGTGGAAACTGCTTCCCAAGACACTGATTTCCCCCAATTAGGGATTTTTCCCAATCTCTGTCTTAGCATCTCTGGAGTCTTTCAGGGTCCCTGCTGGTACCACCACCCTCACCATGGATGGAATCCCAGGCCTTCTTTGCTTCATTTTAGAACCATCACCTCTGCCCCGCCAGGAGGGCTGGTGACAGGTGGGCATGTCTCTGACAGGTGTCTGCTCTGTGTCTGGTTAATTTCCTATTTGGAAATGAACACACCCTTTGTCTTTGGAAATGTAGGGACAACCGTGTCCCTCCGGCCACCTGTGGTCATCCTGGTTTTCCATCTCAGGTCTGTCTTTCCAGGACAGACCAGATCACGGTCTCCGTCCCACTCACCTGAGGCAGCAGAGCTCCCCAGCTTCCCCCTGCCTCGTCCCTCCCACCGTTCATGTCACACTGGATTGTCACTGCCAATTTCCCTGTTTCCCTAACGAGGCTGAATCTTCCTGTCTTCACTGAATATCCCCAGCCCCTCACAGGGTTGGGCAGGGCGTCCCACACAGTGTCTATTTGCCAAAAGGGTACCCGGATGAACTTCAGGAAGCATCTTGATGGAGCTTGAGAACTGCTCGCCTTCCCCCCACCTCGTGGCCTCACGTCTTTTACTTCGGTGGCACAGGCTGGTTCGTTGGTGCGAAATACCCAGAATGAGATCTTCCAGGTTGTTCATTTGTGTTCTTGTTGCTTAGAGGCCAGTGGAGGGGAGTAAGGTCCCTTCCTAAGTCTGCCCTTTGGCTCTCAAGAGGGCACCAGGTACCAGGGGGCTAAATGTGGGTGCAGGCGGGCGTGGGGGCTGCCCAGAGTGCTCAGGGCTTGATGGGGGTGGCTGGGGAGTCGGTACGCCTATCTCCAAACTGGCTAGGTGCTGCTAAGCTCTTTCTTTTCCTCCTGGGCATTCAGCTCCACAACGTTTCCCAGGCTCCGATGCGGCCAGTGCAGCTGTCGGACTATTTTCGGGACAATGGGGGTGGGGCAGGTGGAAGAGGCCAGAGCAGCCCTTCCCATCCTGACCCGTGACACCCTCCCAGGATGTCTGCGGTCTCCCCCCATCTTCTGAGGAGTGGAGAGGGTCTCTAAGGACCTCTGTGAAGGAACGAACCTGGGCCTGGCCCTCCGCCTGACCAGGGCGGATCACATCACCACCACCGAAGGAGCTGGTCTTCCCTGACTGTCACACGCGCTGAGTCTCATGCTCCTCCTGGCAACCCCCGTCCTGTGAGCTGCCGCCCAGGGTTGTCCCTGCTCAGCTCGCCGTCATCTTTCAGGGCCCAGTGCAGGGGTCACCTGTTCTCGGTGGCCTTCCCTGACCTCCCAGGACTTTCACAGGCCAGTTCTCTGGGTCTTGACATTCTCTGGATTTACCTCGATCCTTGAACTTACCTCTCGATGTCATAAAGATCTGTGTACTTGTTCCTTCCCTCCACTGACCTGCAAGCATCTTGAAGGGTGGAAGTATGTTTGTGTCCTCGGTGCCTGGCATGGTGCCAGACACGAGCTGGTGTTCACGGTGTTCTTGTGGAGCTGGAAGGGAGGGACGAGGGGACGGAGAGACGGAGTGAGAGAGAGAGAGAGAGGGAGGGAGGCAGTGTCCTGCTTCCTCTTCTTTCTCAAAGTTGGCTCTATGTCTCTGGAATTAACATTACAAAACAAAGATCCAAGTGCCCCAAATGCCTCAAATGTATACCTTGGGGCACTCTTGGGTTTCTATTAAAAACTAGTATTCTCTGTCACACCATCTATCCATTAAGAGATTGGATCCCTCTCTCTGGCCCATTTTTCCATTCATGGGTTTGCCTTTAGTTCTGTCCTCACTCCTGCTTTTGTTATTGCTCTTTCTTTCACTTCTCATCCCTGTATCCCTCCCTCCCTCCCCCATCCATCCATCTGTCCATCCAATCACCCCTTCCTTCAAAAAATATACCGTGTGTCAACTGCTGTACAAAACATAAAAGCCAGTGCCGTGAGAACCCGGACAAAAATCCATGCTGTCATAGAGTATGCCTCTATCTATCCATATAACAATCACCTGTCTGTCCGGCCATCCATCCATCCATCCAAGCATCCATGCATCCGTGCATCCATACATCCATCCATCCATGCATCTCTCCTTTCATCCATCTATGCATCCATCCATCCCTCCATTATGCATCTATGTATCCATTCATCCATGCATCTATCTATGTATCCACCCATCCTTCCGTCCATCCATGTATCCATCCTTCCATCCATCCATCCCTCCATTATGCATCTATGTATCTCTCCATCCTTCCATCCATCGTTCCATCCATCCATCCATCCGTTCTTCCACTATGCATCTGTGTATCCATCCATCCATGCATCTATGTATCCATCCATCCTTCCATCCATCCATGCATCCATCCTTCCATCCATCCATGCACATCCATCCATCCCTCCATTATGCATCTATGTATCCATCCATCATTCCATCCATCCATCCATTCTTCCACTATGCATCTATGTCTCCATCCATCCATGCATCTGTGTATCCATCCATCCATCCATCATTCCATCCATCCATCCATCCTCCATTATGCATCTATGTATCCATCCATCCATCCTTTATCACATAGTTATGCTAGAAGTCAAAGCATGTGTTTGCTTTGGCCAATGAAATAGGAGCAGAAGTGATGTGTGTCACCTCCGGGCAGAGGTTGAGAGGCAGTTCTGTTTTGTTCATTCCTTCCCTCCACCACAGATGCCAGCAACATTCTAGGTGTTTCCTGCCTCATCAGCATGGGTCCTGGAGCGAGGAACAGTACACTGAGCAGACCACTCTTCCCTCTAGCATAACAACCAAACTGCTCTGTACATGTGGCAGGAGAGAGAATCAAGACTTTGTTACAAGCCATTACTTTTTTTGTTGTTTTTTTCTATAGTATACCCTGGCTTAGCCTGGCTGATAGATACAAAGTGACAGATTGTTTTCCAGATGGTTATGCCAATTTACATGCCCGTCCTCAGTGATTGGGAGTGCCTGTCTTACTCTATCCTCACTGCCTGGAATAGCATCATTGAAATTTATTTTAAAAATCTGATCAATCTTAGAGGTGAAGAGGAATCTTATTTTAATTTCCATTTCTTTGATTAGTAGGGAGGTTGATCATATGCGTAGTGGTCATTTGCTTTTTTTTTCTCAGGAACCGTTTTTCTGTGCTGAAAACGATGAATATGACCGTGTCGGAGGAGTTCAGTTTAGTCCTACCGGGAAGAAATCAAGGGCAAGCGTGCAAAGTCCCGGGAAGGAAGTTCCCACCGGGATGAGACCGTGCCGCGGGAAGTTCTCTGCTGGGGAAGACCAGGTTTACAGGTGGTGCGGGGGCTGGGGTTGGGAGGGCAGGGGGAGGGCAGGGCATGGGTCCTGGAGGTCTGTGCAGCCTGCGCTCATGCCCTGTTTCTGGTCTCTGAGTCTGGAGGTGGGAGGCGGGACCTGGGGGGGGGGCCCGTGTGGCCCTGCTCTGGCTCAGCCGGTGCTCCGAGTGCCCAGCTCTGCCGTCCGATGCTCTGTCGAGGGCCTGGAAGCGGGCACAGGGCCGTCCATTCCAGCAGCTCGGTATCCCCCGGCTTACGTAAGCCTTCGCCAGGTTGTATCTCTGGTCCAGGTCTTTAAAAGTAAGCTGCTTACATAACTGTTTTGACAGCACATTTGAATTAATTTCCAACACTACCTTTGCTTTAGAATGAAGTCATTGGAGACCAGTGAGAAGTGGGGCGTGGGCTCCAGGGAGAGCATCCCCGCCCCCCTTCCCCCGCCCCTGCCCCAGCCCATGCCCCGCCCCCAGCCCCTGCCCCCTGCCCTGCTAAGTGCTGGGGACTCCCGGGAATGCTGCAAAAGTGGCATTTGTTCGGAAGAGGCCACTCAGGATTCCAAATTTCCCTCTGCCTTTGTGCCGCAATAAATTATTCAGGTAAATTGCTTCAGCCTGTGGAAAGAGCCAGATCACGCAAAGGCCTTGAGCCACGAGGTTGATAGAATCAGGAGACTGCTGGGCCGTGAAGGAGCCAGAGACAGGAGGCCACTACTCCTTGAAGGAGGCAGGCGGGTGCCACTGGCAGGGCGGTCCGGGGCAGCTGGGGCTGGCTGTCGGGACTGTGGCTGCTCTCTGGGAGGTCAGCTGCGTGTCAGAGAGGGTCTCCCTCCGTGAGGGTGTCTCCCGAGACAGGATCCCCAGTGGGAGAGAGGGAGGGAGCTCCTGGAGGACTGTGTGGGGCATTGGGAGGATCCCTGGCCACCTCCTCAGTCCCAAGTCACACCTGCCCACTCACGTGCCCTCAAACCCATGGGGTTATTTCTCTGACCTGACATGACCGGGATCCTTCCTAGAGGCCTGGGAGGGACCTGAGAGCTAGGGGTCCTCACAGGGCCCCGGGGAGTTTGGGGACCCGTGACCTACCCCCACCGTCTGCGTGGCATGCTGCAGCCTGCAGGGAGTCCAGAGGTGGAGCGACATGTCTGGGGGCCTCCGCGGCCAGAGCTGGCCCAGGGCCTCACCAGCTTATTGAAGGGTGATACGTGCCTTGTGGTGTTCTCCTCGTGTGGAGAGGCGGGTTCAGGTGTTGTGGCCTCCAAAGCTAAAGCATGGAATCACACTTGGTTCTGGAAACTTTCTCCATCCCACTTCACTGGTGCGTGCTTCTAATTGCTTTGTTACCCAGGAGAATCCTCCAGAAAGCCCAACCTTTGAGAAGTGGCTGGACAGCCAAAGGACCTTTGCTACCCACCCCTCCAGCCAGCTCCACTCGTCCTCGCTAGGTGTGAAAGCCCCGGGCAGAAACGAGTCGAGTCTGACCTATGAGATGCCTCGTCTGTGGGACCTGGTGGGGGCTGAGGATCGCGAGCTCCATCCCAGAGACGAGAGGAGAAGGGGGGCAGTGAGGTGGAGAGGGCTGTGGAAGCCAGCACTCGGAGCTGATGGGAGACCGAGGATGGAAACCACAGGGACTTGCAGAAATCTGGGGATTTCTGGGGCATGAGAAAGTCTCTGGGATCCAGGTTTTTGGGCCGGCCGGCCAGAGCAGACAAGGGCCCGGGAGACTGCCCCCTCAGCTGGAGGACAGCACGGGAGACAGAGAGCCAGCCAGGTCCCCAACATTCTGCAAGGACAGAGGCAGGAAGGAGTCTGACAGTTTGCTTTTCAAAAAATGTCTTTATCTTTCTAAAACCTCAAACCAAACCCATCAGAAACCTTCTAATGGAAACTCCGCCCCTAGACAAACACGTTTTCAGCAAACCAGACTGCGTCCCGGGAGACACAGACCGGGGTGCTCGCCGTGCCCACTGCCAGCCCCGGGCTGCTCTGGTATGGGGCTGGGGGAGGAGAGGCGGGGGCCCCCAGGGGCTGTGTCTTCCCGGAGAAGGTCATACAGCAATCTGCCCGGGCACTTTGTTGTCCCTTTAATTATTCAGCATGTGCACTGTGTGGGGTGCAGCCCTGGGCGCAGAGAGTGGATGTGGGCAACCTTTAACAGCAGCAGCAAACTTCAGAAGGTTGTGTGAGGAGCCAAGATGCCTCTGCAGCCGAGTAGCCCACGTAGACGTGACTGCTGGAGGGTGTGTCCATCCCACAGCACGAGGTCAACCGCCCAGGCCCTCTGCGGCTCAGGCAGGGGGCCGGACAGCTGTCCTAGGGTCCTCAGCCCTGTGGGGAGCAGGAGAGCTTGTGGCAACTTCCTCCGAGTTGGCTCTCGGACAAGATACCTCGGTTCTCAGAGCCTGCTTCCTTCCTCATCAAGTGTTTATGAACCATCTGGGTGTGCTGGGCGCTCTGCGTGTGTGCCCTTCCTGGGCAGTGACATGGATAGTCTGCATCTTCTGGAGCCCTGCACCTGCTAGCTCTCACTGATGGTGCAGAATGCCCCATCCACTGGTTCCTTCGTTTACCTACTCACTTATGTGACACATTTTCCCCGGTGTCCACCATGGACAACCCGGTGCCAGGCTCCGGGGGCTCTGGGGAACCTGACCAGGGCGCGTGGCAAAAGAGTGAATGGCCTCAGGGTGGCACTTTCCAGGGCTCCAGGATTTGGCTGAAGAGCCCCAGTCTCCATCCTCAGCAGCGCCGGGCCATGCATGACTCCCTGTCTCTCCTCCACCCTCTTTCCCTGACTCTGTCTCTCCCTCACTCTCCCCTCCCTTTCTCCAGTAATTTTTGAGCACCTCCTCTGGGCCAGGTGCTCTTCTAGGCATGGGGGATCCAGCAGATAACGAAGTAAAGCAAAGTCCCTGCTGTCCTTGCTACCAGGAGGGCTGGAGCCGGGTGGCAGGGGCCCTGTGCGGCCAGCCCCTCAGTCTCGGCCCCTGGGGCAAGGCCAGGGTGCGGGTTCTCACACAGACGTTGTGGCCCCGTTGCCTGCTGCAGGGCTGGGATGGAGCGGAGCCCAGGCAACAGGACCTCCCCCCACCCAGGTGTCCGTGGCTTGTGCTCACAAGAGACCGGGGGATGCTTCTGAGCTCAGATGGGGGCACTTCTTGGAAGGGCAGCCCCCAGGTCCCCCTCTAGAGATGTGACTTTATAGGTCAGTGGTGGAGCCCAGTAGCCTGGTTTTTAATGAGCATCCCCACCCCCCAGCGGTTCTGTCTGATGTAAGCGGTGTCCTGACCACAGCCTGGTGGTGGGGTAGACATGGTGTGGACCGAATCCTGGCCTGCCGCTTGCTTCTTCACTGTGTGACCGTGGGCAAGTGTAAACCCCGTGGAGGGCCCGAGCGGGGTACCTGGGAGGAGGCTCAGGCTTGCAGGCCTGGGAGAGTCCATCAGTCTGCGCTCACGTCGTGAATCCCACTGATCGGCCGCTGGCGTGTCTCTCAGCCTCCGTCTGCCAGGACCCTGCTTTGGGCGCGGCCGCACGGCTGCCGGGGGTCGGGGGTGGGGGGCCCGGTCTGCACGCCTGCTGGTTGAGGTGGGATCGGCGACTGGCAGTCAGAGAGACTCTGGCTCTCTGGAACGAGAGGGGCTCTTTCTGCTTTATCGTTCATCGTTTATGTAACATAATCGACATTTCTAGCTGTGCATGAAGGATTATAGATGTGTGAGAAAAAACTCCACTCAGACTTTAAGTTAAATCTGAAGGCTCCATTTTCAGGTTTTAGTTACGAGCACAGGGCCCTTAGGTGGCAGGTTGTCCTCACACGCCATCCCCCCCTCTGTCCCTCTCCGGGGAAGCTCTGGGGACAGGACTCACAGGCTCTGGTAAGCCTCGTCTGGAGGGTGATTTCCAGGAGGAAGTGGCGTGCTGGTCCCTGCAGGATGCACTTGATTAATTTTGGAGCCAGATTAAAGAAGGAAGCGTCTGGGCACACCTGAGTGCCTCTCGTGCCACAGATGAGTATTGTTGGACCGTGAACCCCAGGTGTCCCCAGCGCCCAGTGCAATAAAGTTGTCTAATATATATTAGTTGAAGGCATGAAAGAGCATTCTTTATTTTTCTTTACTCTCTTTTGGAAGGAAGCCTTCAACGTTTCCGCTCACTGATCCAGTGGCCCTGCCTTCCCCCGGCCCTCTGGAGTCTCCTGGACTCCCAGCTCTTCCCGGCTCTGGGGATCCCATGTCCTTCTAGAGCAGGAACCAGGGGTGGGGGCAGAATGTCTCCCCATCTTGTCTCTGGCTGGTCTAGGCACCGCTCCCCTATGTGCCATCCTCACCCTGCCTTTGGACTTCTCTGTGTCCCCCTGGGCAGTGCCACCCCAGTTCCCACGCATGCTCCAAGCCGCCTCCAAGCGCCCTCCCCAGGCCCCGGCTCAGTCTCCCCTCTGCTCTGTGACTCTGACGGCACGTTGTGATGCTCGGCCTCCGGACGACCCTCCGTGGCAGTGCTGCCCCCTCGCCCCCCTGTGAGCTCCGTGATGCTGAAGGCGTGACCCCTGATGGAGACCCTAACACACAGCTGCTCGACTTTGCCGACGACTTCTCCGTTCCAGGCTCCCTGCTAAGTACCGTGCTTGTGTGATTGCAATACTCAGATGAGTTGATGACCCTATTGCGTTTTCCACGGGAGGAGGCGGGGGCTGGGGCGGGAGAAGAGGCTGGGACTGTTTCCCCCGAGGCAGAGCTGGGCTTTCGGACTGGGCAGCTGTCGGACGCCGGGACCTGGACCCCATGCTCCAGGATGGCTATGGGCAGGTAGCCGACTCTCAGCAAAGGCTTCACAGTGGGGGTGATGGTGACGTTAGATGGAGCTGGGTGGGGGGGCACCCACTGATGACCTGGGCAGTAGTGGTGGGAGAGACCTAGGCAAACTGCTTGGATTTCTCCCTCGGAGTCTCCTGTCCTTTCTCTTCTCTCCAGGCCAGGCCCTGCTCTAGGTGCAGAGATGGAGGCACCGGGAGAGGGAGGAGCGGGTGGGGGGGCTCCCTCTGCCCCTGGAGGAGCCACTGCCCGCACTGGCTGAGCCTGCAGACGGACGCTGGTCCGCACGCTGAGTCAAGTGTCTGTGTCCCCGGGAACCTGGGGCGTCTGCTCTGCTCGGGGATGACTTAGCTGCTGCTCATGGGACACCTGGGGTGTGAGGCGGCTTGCTGGGGCACCAGGTGGGGCCGAGGGGCTCAACCCTGAGGACAGAGGGGGACGGCTCTGTGACCCCGAGCTTGGAGGGGAAGCCACAGCCCCCTCGTCAGCCTGCAGAGACCTCAGGGGCTGTGTGTCCCCGGTGCCTCAGGGGAGGAGGTTCGTTTTGTTCAGGGCCAGGAGACATCTGCCCCCGTTTCTTCTCGGCACTGGCATCCGGAGGAGCCGCAGGGCAGAAAGCGTGTTCCATCTTGCCGAGGTCGCAGGGAGTGACCAACAGCCAGCCAGCCCCGGGCCTCTGGGGCAGCTGAGGTCCAGCTTCACCAACCATCGAGGAGGGTCGAGGCTCCTGTGGGCTGCGGGCTGACCAGCTGCAGGTGTGTGGCAGCCTCTGGAACCGGTCTGCCGCCAGAAGCACTCAGAAGAACCCCACAGCTTAGGGCCGGCTTGGCCCAGGGCGCTCCCCTGGTCACTTCTGTCGTCCGCAGAGATGGGACAAGCACAGCCCCAAGAGGAGAGGAGGCAGTCGGGGGCCAGCAGTGGGTGGGCCACCTGGGGCTGAAGTTCGGGGTTAACGGTTTCTAGGACCCGCTTGTGGCCTGAGGCCTGTCTCCAGTGTGGTGAGGACATCGTCCATCCAGGGCTGGGCCTGGGCCAGTTAGGGGAGGTGCTCAGGGCAGGAGCTTTAAAGAAGAGCTCACTAGCAGGCTGTGCAAATGCTTCACTTGCCTCGCCCTGGTCCCGACCCTGGTCCCGACCCTGTCCTGACCCTGTCCCGACCCTGTCCCGAACCTGGTCCCGACCCTGTCCCGACCCTGGTCCATGCAGACGAAGACAAGCAAGCCGGAGAGCCCGTCAGCTCTTGTACTTCACATTCCCTCCTGGCAAAGCCCGACTTGGGCCGGGTCCCAGCACTGGGCTGGCCCCGCTGCCTACAGTCTGTTCGCATCTCAAGAAGGGCAATGAAATACGGCAAAATACATCTCAGAGCAGACCGCCTTAAAACTCCTTTAAAAGTACGTGAGATGTGCAGTTAGCCCTTACCGCTAGGGCGAGGGGATAGTTTCTTGGGACATCTTGGTCAGTTGCTAGTGACAAAAACCCCACCACTTGGTGGAAAAGACGCCTTCATCCATGGGCTCACACGGAGTCTCCCACCTGCTCCCTTTCCTGCTTTTCTGGCTCCTTCTCCATCTTCTCCTCGAGGCGCCCTCGTGGTGGCACGGTGGCTGCCACTGCTCCAGGCTTGCCTTCCTCCCGACCTCCCTCCCAGCTGAGCCCCGTGGGCTCAGCTGGGACCACGTGTGCATCGTGGGACCAATCACTGTGGCCAGGCCAGGTCTGAGCCACATGTCTGCAAGCCACCCTCCCTGTCCTGGAATGGGGCGGGGTGGCCAGAGAGCTCTTACCAAGAGGGAGGCAGAGGGAACCGGGCAGAGTGTGGATGGCAGCGTATACGAAGTACAGCATCACCACCGCAAAGACCCAAACCCACCGGACAAGCATGTCTCCCCTGCTTCCGACCCTGCGTCCATCACTGTCCGCGTCCCAGCCCACTCACCCTCCCTTCCCAGCCCTGCTTACTGTTTGCGTTCCAACACCTCCTTAGTCCCATCCAGTAGAATCGCCTGTAGCCGATCGACACCCGAAAGAGAAACTTCGGAGTGGCATTTAATTTAGATTTAATTGTCATGATTTCAGGGGTCTTGTTGGCATTAATTGCTTAAAGACCCTTAATGAAACTTAATCAGTCCATCCAAACCACCGCAGGCCAGGAACAATTTGTCCGCACGACAGTTAGATGCAAAGCACCGGCACGGATGGGGGGCAGCTGGCTTGGCGGGGATGCTTCTGGATTTGTCTTCCCTCCAGAAAACACCCTGGTGATTTCCCATGCTCCCCACCTCCACCCACCACTGGGCTCCTCTGCCCGCTGGGGCTGGACCTCCGGCCCCTTCCCTCACTGCCCCACCCAGGGCTGAGCTCACTGCAGTGTTGGGTAGAGGCACAGGGACCTGACGGCCTCGGTCCCTGAGCAGCGACCTGAGTGTGGATGAGGGCTTGAACCCATTTAGATGGCCCATGACCTGCCACCTGGGGGTAAACCGAGGCCTCTTCCAGCTCAGGCAGGTAAAGGGTCTGCACGTGCTGGCCCAGAGCCCGCAGTCCATGCTGGCTATTATTATTGTTATTATTAGATCTGTGACATTTATTATTTCAGCTCGAACGATGGGCAGGCACCTCGCCAAGTTCTGGGCATGCAGCGACAAACACGGTCTTCGCCCAGACAATTACGGTGCACTGGGACATTAGCTTTTGTACCCATCCTGCTCCCAGTGGGATCAACACAGACACTGGCTGTGTTAAGAGTGTTGATGTTGGGCGACGTGTCCAAGGGCTCTGAGAGCCCTGGCAGGGCTTCTGTCTTGTGCAGGAGGGAAGTCAGGGTGGGCTTCCTGAAGGAGGTGCTGCTGAATGTCCCACCACAAGAGACCGCCTCTTCCTCCTCCTCACTGGGGAGGGCGGCTGTAGCTCCCTTGGCAGCGGGTGAGCCTGCCAGGGTTCGGGGGCATCTGAAATTATCCCGGGCTCACGTGCTCAGGGCCATGGAGTGCCCTCAAGCTGTGACCCGATTTCCTGGGGGACGCCGAGGCTGGCCGCCTGCTCCACCAACCAAAGAGTTTCTTAATGCCTCCAACAGAAGAGCTGGACTTCCAGGCACACTCGAGCTTCTCTAGGCTCCCGGCTCCACGCAGCCGCACATAGTGGGGTTTGGGTCCCGAGACAGCCTGTGCCTCGGCTCAAGGCCGCTCAGCGACGTCTGAAGATGCTGTGGAGCCCACAGGGGCGTCCGGTGGCGCCAGCCCTCACTCGGGGCGGGGGCTCCAAGGCTGAAGCGCTCCTTTGTTGTCCTTGTTTGAAGCTGTACTGGGTTTTTACCGTGGTGCCCGGTGGAAGGTTCCGGGGACGAGGCAGCAGCCACAGCACCAGCGGAGCCTCTGGCGGAGACTTTATCTTCCCAGCGGCCTGGCTGCTCGGCACCTTCGTTTTCAGCCACGCACGAGGCTTCTTGGAGCCCCCAGCTGCTCCCAAGTCGCCACGGCACGAAGGTGGGGCCTGGACTCTGCAACTTGCCTTCCCCTCGAGCGGCTGGTCAGATGTGCAGAGCTGACGTGAACTATCACAGAATTATTTCTTGGCCGAGGGGGCCTGGGACCGTGCGTGCCACCAGGGTAATTCCAGGTGGTTCATTCGGGCAACTTAAAACACAGGATTTCAAAGGCGGGGTCCAGGAGGTCCCAAAGAAGGACGCAAGTTCCCGTGGTGATGGCGGCTCCTTCTGGGGGTCCCTGGTGTGATGGGGATGCAGCCCTGCATCTCCATCACTGTGGGGACTGTGGAGGGCATGCTCCCCAGGCTGGGCCTGCCCCCCTCACAGAAACAGGCTGTAGGACCCCGAGACTAGTGGGGGCCGGTTCACTTCTAAGTGTCTCTAGCAACTTTGCCCCCTTCTGGTTTATAGACACTGCTTGGCTTTGGTCTGGGGACTGTTTGCTCATGAAACCCCACACCGTGGATTGGAACCAGGACATCCCAGCCTGGGGGGCTCTCACCCCTTCTGAAAGGAGAGCTGCCTGCAATCTCCTCTATCAGGAGGCGAGGTGCTGGGTCTCCCGTGGCTGCAGGAGGCCGGGGGGGTGTCCAGAGAAGGGGCTCTGAGCCTCCCCAAGACTGGGGTCGGGTTGGTGGATGGGGGCGCCCTTGAGCTAACTTTCATGGGGTGGCCACAGTTGGATATGACTTTTAGCAACATCGGTCTGAAAAAGAGCAGAACTAAACAAAGTCCAGAGGTCCCAGGTCCCACTGACCCAGCCTGCCTGGACCACCACCCGCTCCCAGCCTCGCTGGAATCCGGGGACTGACGCCTCGCTCCCTCCAGGCGGCTGCGCTTCTGTGGGATCCGGTTTTAGAAACAGCATTCTCCTTTGGGCCGACCTTTCTGCTTTGAAATCGCCTTTCACAAAACATGCTACACCCCGAGGTTAAGACATCACTATTTTATTCTTTTGCCGGGAAAAAAAAATGTCTCTGCAACAGCAGAAACTACAACCCTGATCATTCAGCCACATGGCACGCCGCTGCGCTCAAGAGAGCCCTTCCGGGCGGTCTTTTCCGAGGACAACGGAAGGGAGAAGCTTTATTCTTTACTTTCCAATGGGGGCTGCTGCTTTCTCCAAGAAAGTGTCCTCCTTGTCTGCAGAAAGAGGTTCAAAGATGGGGATCACCGGCGGGAGCCCCGGAAACGGTCCAGGCCTGGTCAGACGCTGCCGGGGAGGGCTCTGAGCAGACGCTTCTCTCCAGAGACCCCTTGCTCCTCTCTGATGGTTTCCATCCCTGCTGACATTTTAGGAGCAGGATGTTTACCCCCCGAGAGTTTTGAAGCATAGCTTTGCCTCGCATGGAAGTTTTGGACCTGTCTACAGAGCATGAGCCACAGGACACAGGCTGGTCAGGGTGCTCTGTCCCTGTGGGCACTTTCAGAGCAGTGGAGCCCTTTATCCCCCAGGGACGGTTGGGCGGGCCCTGGCTTGGTTGGGTTAGGCCCTGGGCAGGGAAGGCAGGGCCTCCCAGGGTCTCTGAACTGTTGTGCTGGTCGTGCACTGCCCAAGGTTGCCTGGGCCTAGTTGGTGAACAGGTACTGAAATTCAGCCTGGATCTGCTTGCCAAGCCTGGTGTCTGCCTGGAAGATGGGGAAACTTCCTGCCCAGAGCCTCTGTTATAGGGCGTTGGTGGCCCTAGGACCTCCCTGGGCTGATTTTGACCATGTCTTTTACTTTCTGTATTTCGGTGCTTGGGGAGCTGGGGCCTTGTTGGCACTGGGGAATGGACCTCCCAGGGTTATCCAATTCCCAGAGATCGTAAACACCTGGTTCTGACTTTGAAATGCAGAGGATCGAATTGCGAGCCCCAGCCCTTGTGCACTCCCTTTATCAGATCTGCCCTGGTCACCCCAGGGCAGGTACAGACAACCGGGAACAGCCCCTCTGCCCCAGAAGCCCCTGAAATTATTCCAACTAGCCAATCTGAAGCCTGCTTTCCCTGTTCCTTCCATGGAAAAACCACAGGAAAGGCTTTTGCTCGCACACCCTCTGCCTCCTGCCTCTTGGCTGACCCTGGTTTGTCCCCGTGTGGCCCAGGGGGCGTGCCCCCTCCTCTGGAGTCTGTGAGCATAACACGTTTTTTTCCTTCATGGCAGGCACTTTCCTGTCTGTGTGTCTTACAGCAGCCGACGAAAACAAATCCCAATGTCCCTGGAGCACATTGCAGGAGAAAGCGCCTGGGGAAGAAACTGCAGGCCCACCGTTCCCGGGTCAGTCTGAAGCTGCGCCCTGCCAGGAGCCCCGAGGATGAGGGGCAATCTGGGAAAAGGCGTTTCCCACAGGGACTGGGGGCTGTGGGCTTCCGAAGAGGAGTGGGCAGGGGGGAGTGAGAGGCGAGTGACCAAGGCCCCGGGACGTTCCCAGGAGTCCCACGGCCCCAGACTGTCACCCTGGCTTCCAAGGTAGCCCAGCAGGTCAAGTCAGCCTGACCTTGAGCATTCGGAGCCCCAGGGTGGTGGTCTCCAGACCCACCTGCTGAGTGCTCAGCTCGCACGCGGCTGGAGGCAGCTATGCGGTCAACAGCTGGGCTCGTGTGCAGCTGGTGAATGGCTGCCAGAGCCCAGGGCCCACTCCTCCCCGGCCCTGTCTTCCCACCTGCCTCTTGCTGGCCAGAGGCTCTCCCACATGAGACAGATCAACAGGACTGCTCCAGGCCTTCCACGTGGTCTTCTGGTGACTTGGAGCTGTGATCTCGCTGCCACGGGCTGTGTGCACGTGAACGGTAGCCAACCCGGCGGCAGGGAAGTGAGTTAGAAATGCTCTTTCATGAGCCTGCCTGACCTGAGAAGTCTACGGTTCATCTTAGAGATTCTCTGTTGCATTGATGTGGGTACATACTGCTGAGGCCGGGGATATCATTTCCAGTTGTTTAACTCGGAAAAGCACCTGTAAAACATCACAGAGAAGAGCAGCGCCTGATGAGGGCCGGAAGGTAAATCCATGGAGGAAGGGAAGCAGGAAGTGTGCTTTCAGAATCAAAACCCTTTGCGCAGATGCTCGGGAGCAGTGGATCGGGACCGCTCGGGGGGCTGCATCAGGGAACGGATTCAAGCCCTCCGTGATAATGGAGTGATCAGCCCCCTGCACACAGGGTCCAAGTGCCTGTAGAGGTCCTCTTCCTTCTTTCTCCCTGCTGCAATTCCTGCAGGCTGGGACCGTTACCTCCCCAGTGCTGTAGCTGAAGACGCTGGACTCAGGAAGCAAAGTGGCCATCCAGAGTTACCTGCGGTGTGGCTTTGGGGACATGCTTGGGTCCAGCTCAGCCCTCCTGCACCTGGCCCTTCCTCGGTTCTACTGTAATTTTTGGAGTGAGAGGTACACACTTGGAGGGGACCTCCTCTGGGAGTGTGGTAGGACAAGCCAATGGTGGGGGATGGCAGAGTCAGAGCCCAGATGCTGACCTAGTGGTCACATGGAGGTCCAGTCACCTGATTGTCATCTTCCGTGCTGAGGGTACCAAGGGCATTTCCACAGGGAAGGTAAGGACGTCACAAAGATGAGGATCTGGGAACCACTCTCTTGTTTGAGTCAAAGTCTGGTCTATTGTTGGATCTCTGTCCCCATCTATGTACTTGACAAGTTCACTGAGCACCTGCTACGTGACAGGTATCATGTTGGGGTCTGGGGATGTGGCCCTGAGTGAGGAGAGCAAGCCCACCCCTGCTGAGCTTAGCCTGTGGTCTTCCCAGAACTCTGGTACAGAGAGAAAGAGCAGGATGGGGGCCTCAGATGGTTCTCATTTGCTAGGAGAGGCAAGGGCACAGGGGCTGGGCATGGGGTTGGCAGGGGGGCGGGGGGGTTGGAGAACCAGGGAACAGGTAGACCAGAAGGACAGACCACTAAACCTCAGGATCAGAACCCATCACTGGAGGCTTCTGCACATCATGGGAGGAAATAAGAAGCAGGCCGGGGATGTCTGGGCACAGCTCTGGTTTTAACCTGCCCTTCCTCACCCGACACAGACTACACAGCAGCTGTTGGGGTCCCTAAGCTGTGCCCGGGAGCAGGCTCTTGATATCCCCCAAATCAGAGGATACTGGGGAACCTGTCTTGTGCCTGTCTTGCTTGGGATGCTGTCCTGTGTTTTCGCATTTGAACACCTTCTGGTCCACTGACCTGCCGCATGGCTCTGGCCTCAGTTTCCCCAGCTGTGAATGGGAAGCTGCCCTAGATGCCTGGCTGGGCAAGGATTCCTCACTTGAACCAGACGCCACTCTATGCCCAGCTGCTCACGAGCTGTGATGCGGTGCCATTCTCTGCCAAGGACAGTGAGATAGTGATTTGATAATGGGCCTCCTTTTCTCCCCGCTGCATCTGGCAATAATGACGGAGCACCTGGGAGCGCCTGAGCCATTTTATTTTTATTTTATTTCTTCCTGAAGTTCAATACTTTCCAGAGCACCTCCGCGTGGTAATGCTATTTTCCTGGCAGGAAGGCATTTATTGAACTGTCACTCACTCTGGAGCTGCTCCGTCTCGGCTCTGCGGCGGGCCTGACGGAGGGGTACAGCCCTCTATAATTTAAAGGCTGATAGACCCAAATTGCCCACGCAGACCTTGCCGGTGGCACGAGTTAAGGACAGACTCTGCAAATTGGTTGCCTAATACGTTTGTGGTCCTAAGTGACTGAATTTTCTCTCCTGGCCATTTTCCCTCCTTGCCTCCCAAGATCGTCCTCGCCAGTCTGACTTGCCCCGGTGAGGTGGCCCTGGGGGGGGGGGTGCCCCGCAGCTGTGTTTTGATTGACTATGAGGGGTGGACCCCGATGAGGGAGCTTGGGGCTGGGGGTCATGACTCAGCAGTGACCCAGAGCAGGGGGTAAAGGGACACAGTTTTGAAAGCCAGGGGAACCCGAGTTCGAATTCAGACCTGCCCCAGGCCAGCAGTGAGCTTAGGTTCCCCATCTACGATGGGTGCTAATGGAGCCCATGCTCCCTGGTGTTGGTGAGAACTGCTAGGGGAAGCGGGCGGAGCGCGGGGTGTGGGACACGGGGGGCTCTCCTGCCTGGACGGCAGTCTTGCCCAGCGGGGCTCAGCTCATTTTTCTTCATCTCAGGATTCTAGGTCTGGGGTGGGCTGGTGTCGGCCCCCAGAGCAGAGGCGCCTTCCCTTGCTTCCCGAGTCCTGCGCTGGCTATGCTGGCTGTCTAAGATTCTGCACCCAACACCTTCTCCCTCCCGCATGGGGTTCTCCATTCCCCCCTCCCCCCCACCAAAAGCACCTATTCTGTCTGCTTTATTGGGAAGCCAGGAAGCAGTCCACTGAAAACAGAATCTGCCAAAAACCCACTACAGTGGAGGGGTCAGGTCGAGACAGGTTGCCTGCAAATGGCCAAGTGGGAGGATCTCTGCTTAAAACATTCACAGGATGCATGCAAGTGAGGGTAGCCATGGTTTTAAAACCTGAAAATGGTTTGTCTTTCTAAGTGGACCCAGCCTTCCCTCCTGCTAATGTGGTCATATTAATATCACTTTCTCATACCTGTTTTCTTTTATTTGTTTTTTCTTTTTCTGAACACAACCCTCCAGCTGAGTGCCTGCACCTTTCCCACGAACGTTGGGACCCAAATAGGGGTATTTGCACTTGTTGCGTGTGGTGGGGAACAGCAGGAACGCAGCCCAAACAGCCTTGAGCAAAAACAAGGAACCCCCTGGCTCAGTAAATTGAACCAGGGAAGCGGATAGAGCTGGCCCAAGGGAACTGGGGCCCTGAGTGTTCTCAGCCAGCCCCGAGCCCCGCCTCGGCCTCCCTGCACGGTGGCTTTGTCCCATGCTGCATTTCCAGGTTAGGAGCCAGGGCTGCAAATCTTCCAGGGATAGGAGAGGCCTCTTCCCTGAGCCAGAGGGAGAGAAATCCTGGGGCAGGCCTCTCACGGGGTCCGCTCACATCCCATGCCTGCCCCTGGACCCATCACACTGGCCTTGGGATTCCAATGCCATGAGGACAGCCCCCACCTGAACCCAGAGCCTAGCCCCTGGCTCGGCAGTAAAGCGGAGACAGAGGTGGTCTTGGGCCGGCGAACCTCTCCCATTTGCATCCCTGAGTACCTCTCTTCAGGCTTCTCACTGAAGGCAGAGAGTGGGGGGCGGGGGGGGGTTTGGACCTACATTTCTTGAAGAACAATCCCCCCCAGGAAGTGACTCGGAGCGAGATTCAAGGAGCAGCCTGAGGATTTTCCATGCTGCCCAGCTTCACTAGCGAGAAGTACTGCAGCCCTAATTGGCTTTCCCCCACATTCACGGCAACACCAGGTTTTTAATTTCAGCTCCCTCCTGTCTGAGGGAGGATGATTAGTTGGTAGAGCAACATCCTAATGTTTTGGCTGGAAACCAAAGCATTGGGGGAGCGCATTCAGGCTCATCGAGTACATGGGTTCCCGCACATCTCCCCCCTACCCTGCCACTCAGAAGATGGAGGGGAGAAGTAGAGGGGTCAGGGGGAGGCTGTCATGGACCAGAGCGGGGGAGCAGGGTCTGGAATCCGGGGCGTCCTCACAGACATGGTCCTGGCTGGAGGGAGCTTTGCTTTGATTGATTTTTGCTGTCCCCTGTCATGAGTGTTTTTGAGGCTAAGCCATGGTGCATCCCAGGGGGGCACACAAGGGGCTGCTCTCTCCCTGAACTCCCAGGTGACTGTCTGGGGAAGGAGGGGAATCAGGAGGAGAAGGGGACGGGTGGGGACACAGGAGCTACCCCACCCATGCCTTGGCCTTTCTTTTCCCCCCGGGGAACTTCGGCCTGTGGAAGAGCGCTGTGTCTCTGCTTTCTCTGATCCTTGGAGACGCCTGGGGAAAGAGGAAGCAGTGGGAGGCCAGGGGAGGGTGTCTTGGGTGGACAGAGTCCACACTTAAGTGTCACCCACTTCGGGACCAGAGGATACCTTTTCAGGGCTGAGTGGGGAGGGCTGAGCCCAAGGAAGCCGATCCCCCAACCTGAGCCCGTGTTCCATCTCTCTACACAATTGATTAATCAGGTTCTTAGGTTTTAATAAGTTGATAGGTCCAGATGTTTCCCATTGTATGTTACAAATGTTAATTATCTTCTGATTACTTATTAGCCGAGGCCGCGTTGGCAATGAGTGCCCCAGAAGCCCAGCCAAATGAGTCCTGAGCTCCAGAAAGGAGTAGATTAACCAGCGGCTTTTCCTGGCAGCACCTTCCAGAGACTTCTCACTGCCCATCAGGTTTTTTCCAATTGTTATTAATTTTGGAGGGGAGAAACCCAGTGGCCTGTGCACTGGGGACAGGCACAGCTAAGTGTTTGGAGCCTTGGGGGAGCCTGGGCACCCACGGCGTCGGGTTATGTCATTCAGTTGCTCAGCCAGGCTGCTCCCAGGGCCGGGGAGGGTTGATGAGATGCAGGGCCCTTTGTCCGGGCAGGATCATCCTCCTAAGCCTCTCTCCTGCTTGCCTGTTCTCCTGAGGGTACTGGGCATCTGTTCCCCTGGACCTGGGTCAAGGTCAACAGGGAGGATGCTTCTCCGAGCTGAGCCTTTGGTGAATGTTCGCCCCTCTAGGTGCTTATGGGGAGTGTGTATCGTTGCTCACTCTCGAATGCCTGGATTTGTGTGTGACAGAGGGCTGTGTCCCTGGTGCCTCCATCTCCTTCTCCTTAGTGGTCAGACGCTCTCATGTCGGAGACCAGCAGCACCTGCCACCGAGCAGGCTCCCGTGGAGGGAGGATGGCATACCTGGATGCTGGCATATCCCTCTTGCTGCTCCTGGCTCATCTCACCGGCCAAGCAAAAAATTCTGCAGGGTGTCATCCTCCATGAAAGACCTGCCCCATCACCTCCCTGGGGATATGCGCCTAGTCCCCTTGCAGCAACCCCTACTTCTTCCTCTGAGCCCCCTTTGTTATTCATGAGGAATAAAAATAGGTGGTGTGAAGAGTAAAACAGATGGATGCAGTCATTGATCAGGGCAGTTCCTGGCAGTTTTACAGAAAACAATGGCCTATTTTTCCCTGGAGTTGAGGTTGCATTGATTTCTGTGGAATCCACGGGCGTGATGCAGCCGTTCTGCCAGCTGCACATGCCGGGGTGGTCTGTGAGCACTTGTAGGCATGGGAGGCATTTTGCAGAATCCTTGAAGCATCTGGTGGCTGCCCTGTGTGTTCTTCCATCCATGCATTCATTCATTTGTTCATCTTCTTACTCACACACCATCCGTGCACTCACATCTTCATATTCATCCATCCACCCATCCAGCCACCCAACCATCAGTCCATCCATCTATCCATCCACCCACCCATCCATCCATCTACCACCCATCCATCTATCTACCCACCCATCCATTCACTTATCCATTCACCCAACCATCCAGCCATCTAACCATCAGTCCATCCATCCATCCATCCATCCATCCATCCATCCACCCACCCATCCATCTATCCATCCACCTATCCATCCACCCATCCATCCAGCCATCCAACCATTGGTCCATCCATCCATCTATCTACCCACCTACCTATCCACCCACCCACTCATCCACGCATCCATGCATCCATCCATCCAACCACCCACCCATCCACCCATCCCTCTATCCATCTGTCCGTCCATCCGTCCATCCATCCATCATCCATCCATCCATCTATCCATCCATCCATCCATCCATCCATCCATCCATCCATCCATCCATCTACCCAGCCATCCAACCATCAGTCCATCCATCCATCCATCTACCCACCTACCTATCCAACCACCCACCCATCCATCTATTCACCATCCATCCACCAACCATCCATCCATCCATCTACCCATCCATCCACTTCTCCTCCTGCCCAGGAAACACTGAGTACCAGACAGTCAGTGTGCTCTGATGCCTGGCATGTAAACTCCTGAAGGACAGGGTGATGTGGGTATAACCTGCTGTATGAGTACTGGGGCTGCCATGACAAAACACTAAAGCCGGAATTCATTGTTTCACTATTCTGGAAGTCAGAAGTTGAGATCAAGGTGTGAATAAGGCCATTCTCCCTCTGAAGGCAGGTCCTGGGGAAGCATCTGTCCTGTCCTGGCTTCTGGTGGTTCCTTGGCAGCATAACTCCGATCTTCCCATGACATGTGTTCTCCCTGTGTGTGCATGTGTGCCCATGTGTGTGTGTCCAATTTCTTTTTCTTATAAGCACACCAATCATATTGGGTTAGGGGCCTATCCTACTCACCTCTTCTTAACTCATTACACCTGCAACAATCCTTTTTCTAAGGTTAAAATGTCATAGGAATTTGGGGAGGGGGCACAACTGAACCCATGACCCTTGCTGTGTTTCATCTCCCCAGAGAGCCATCCCAGGCCAAGGTTGGAGTGCCATCTATGACCTAGACACCCAGGTCCAGTCATAGCTCAGCCCTTCAATCCTGGGATGGAGTCCCGATCCCTTCCACCAGCATATGCCACATTGTCACCTGTCTCTGGGATCCATTGGGAGGAGGCTGCGCTAAGCTCAGTGCATCCCCTTGGCATGTGTACAGAGCTGAAGGAGAAACCCCCACGCCACACTTAACCCCGAAACATGCAAGGGAGTTGGAGCTAAGTCTGGGGGAGTGCCCACTGCGTGCCAGGCTGGTAGTGTCCTTGGTGAGATGAGGCGTGAGAGGGAGTCACTGTATATCCATCAGCCAAGATTAGGTCCTGCAGCATTTAACCAAAATCTTCCCAGCATCAGTGTCTGAAATAAGATAGTTATTTTATCCCCCTTTTCATGTAACAGCAGTTTGGAGGTGGGTGGTTGTAGGAAGCTGTTAGGGATGGACACTCCAGCATGCCCTCATCCTTGTGGTCCAAGGTGGGTGCTGGAACTCCAGCCATCCTATCCATGTTCCTTAGGGAGACTTTCTGGAAGTACCATACAAGGCTTTGCTTCACACCTCATTGGCCAGAACCGAATCATGTGACCACACCGAGTGCAAGGGAGGATCATCACTGCTCAGCTAAAAATGGGGTTCTGTTCCTAAGGAAGAGAGTGAGGATGGACGCTGGGCAGGCAGTGAGGAGCCTCTGCAACATCTGCAGAAGGTCTTGTCTGCTGCGTCCCAGGCATGGGGCTGAGTGCACTGGGATGCACGGTGCAGGGAGGGGTGGGCCGAGGCAGCCACACGGAGCCCACCCACCCTCCTCGCCTGTGCTGTGTCAAAGGTTCGTTTCCAGCCACTTGGAGACTCCACGTTGTCAGTGATGCCCCTCTGGGCTGCTGAAGCCTTGCATGGAGTGAATGTGACGCCTGGCAGGCCGCGTGATGTCTCTGGTCCTTCTCAGAAATGGAAAGTCATATCGTCTTTCTTAGCTACAGCAGAAGTCTGATTTTTCTTTAAAGTAGTGTGGTTAGTCCAGTAAAATGACTCAAAACTTTGATCTTCGCTGTCCCTCAGTGTCTCTGCTCCCCTGGCACAGGCATGGTCAAGACTGGGACTGCAGTGGGGTCCCGGTGGGCAGACCCAGACCCCCACTGCCCTCAGAGGCCCTGGGCACTTGCGAGGCTGGAGGGAGGGGAGGGGGCAGGGAGCAGAGAGGCACACGTGGCACTGAGAGCCCCAGGGCCCCTTGGAGGTGTCCGTCTATGCGGCCCCAGGACGGAGGCCAGCCCTCTCCTCGCTCTGCTGTGGTTTCTTGGACGGTCCAGGGCATGCCCGCTGCACAGATGTTCCCAACCTGTCACCCCTCCAGGCATCTTCCTGGGAAAAGTCTCTTTCAAATGGCCCCAGACATTACCTTAGGCATAGTGCCAAGTGCCTCCAGGAGGCCCACAGCTGGCCCCAGTCCTTGGTGGCACATTACCCAAGTCATAACCCTCCTGTCCTTCAGCCTCCTGGAGGCAGCACTGCCCAGACTCTCTTTGGGAGTGAGGTGACTTGCATCAGTGTCCTGCACACTCTTGGGGACGTACCTCGAACCCTCCAGGGGCCTCCTAGAAACCCCTCTCCTCTCCTCTGAGTGAGGGGAAGGCCGTGCTGTGGTGGGACTCACAGCAGACCCGTGTATTTCCAAAGAACTTGACTTGCTGGTTTCCAGCCTCCTCCCTTCGACAATCCAGCCCCAGCCCCCCGAACGCTCAAGGTGGCTCAGGCTGAGAACTGGGAAAGCACTTGAGAATCACGCACAGGTACTCGGGCTCTTTGCTGTGGACCCTGGAGGTCTCCACTGACGTCTCTTGACTTTGGCCTCAGCAGAAACCGAGTCAGGAACCCAACCGTGGCACCTATGTTATATGCATAGGACCCGCCTGAGAAACCTGTTCCACGTGCAGCTTCCTGGGGGCCACCAGGTGTGGCGTGGGGCCAGGAGCCTGCATATGGAGCCAGCCCCCAGGTGACACTGATGCTGGAGTTCTCACCAGGGATGAACGGGCCATACACTTCCCGCCAAGCCTGCCCGGCCATCCCAGAGCCCTGACAGGCCCGAGGCTTCCTCGGCTCAGCTGCGTTTCCAGGCACTTGCCTAAATGGGTGTTTTATTTTTCCATAGCTCACTGATTGAGTTAAATGCCTATAATACTGCAGTGTTATCTGAGGGAGACATACACACTTTCTCGACTGGATTTCCAAGAAATTGTATGAAAGACTGGTTTCCTTTGAGAGGCCTGGCTCCTTTATGCAGCAGAATAGAACAGTCTGGACTGAACCAGGACAGTGAGCCCTTCCCTATCCTCTGCTGTTCTAAGCCGTCCCCGAGGCCGAGGACTCTTCACCTTCAAAAGCACAGAATGAATGAGAGGAAAAGCAGTTTCCTGAACATTATTTAAATCCTCCTTGGTACTTTGATGATCCCAGCCTCGCTTACATCGTTGCTGAGTCCTTCATGGTGTTGGCATGACATTAAAACCAGCAGCGAGATTTTTCTTTAAAGAGAACACGGCAGGGGGGGCATCCTGCAAATTCCCGTCAGCACCCCCAGAGCCTCCCTCCAGCCTCCCTCCCCACGCCGGCTGCCGCCACCTCCTCCGTCTGCCCTCCGGGATCCAGCCCCCTGTATTCCTTCTGGGTCTCTGGAGGGTCTTGGACCCCTGCTCGGCCTGGGCTCACCGTACGTATTTCCCAAAACCAATTTAGTTTTTATCTTCCTCATCAATCTGGGGTAACCTCTCTAGGCTCTGTAGGTACCATCCTATAACAGAGGTTATGTTGGCTGCCTGGAGGCGGGCAGGATTGGCTGGGGTCTGCAGGTGCCAGACATAGGGCTCGGGGGTTGGCGGTATTCCCTATCTATTCCGGAGGTGCTGTACTTTGTCAACTTTGCCACATTTCTGTGTGTGCGGCGTTCAGGGTACTTCTGCTCTCCTCCAATACCCATAGGTTCTGCCGCGATAGCCCTGTTTCATTCTTCATAGCAGTAATTCATGTCTTTTATATTTCTTTCCTTGTCAGTCATGCTTGGGTTTTGTCAATTTTAGTGATGTCTCTGAAGGCCAGCTCTTTGTTTCATTGGTATTCTGTATTGTTTTTTCTGTTGTCAATTTCATCGATTTCTGCTCTTCTATTTATTATTTCCTCTCTTCTGCCTGTTTTGGGTTTATTTTATTTAAAAAAATTTGTGTGTGTGTGTGTGTGTATTGTAGAGAGACAGAGAGCGAGCGAGTGGGAGGAGGGGCAGAAGGAGAGGGAGAGGGAGAATCTCAGGCAGGCTCCCTGCCCAGCACAGAGCCCGATGCGGGGCTTGATCTCACGACCCTGAGATCGGGACCTGAGCCAAGATCAAGAGTCAGACGCTTAACTGACTGAGCCACCCAGGCGCCCCGGGTTTATTTTCCTCTTCTTTTCTAGGTTCTTGAGATGGGAACCTAGATGATTGATTTGACACCATTTCTTCCTTAATGCACACATTTATTACTACAACTCTCACCCTCAGCTCCGCTCTTGCACTGTCGAGATGCTGTATCTTCACTGTCATCTGAATGTATTTCTCTGTCCCCCATGGGGTTTCCTCTTCACCCCACACAAGTGTACTTGGTCCCCCGGGTTCGAGGCTTTCGCCTCATCTTCCAGTCTTGGACATCTAGAGTGATTCCATCATGTTTGGAGAACACCCTGTGCCCGGGTTCAATAATTCATAATTTCTGAAGTTTGTCTTATGGCCCAGGATATGGTCTACCTTCGTATACGTTCCCAGGGCATCTGGAAACGGCGTTCACTCTGTTTTCGTGAGATGTGAATGCCGGCCAGTTCCTGTGGGTGGATGGTGTTACCAGGTTCTTCCGTATCTTTGCTTAGCGCCGCGTACATCTCTCAGTCACTGAGAAGGGGACGCTGATGTTTCCAGCTACAGCTGTGGGTTTGACTATTTCTCCTTCTATCAGCATCTGCCTCACATCACGCTGTTGGGTGCATTCATATTTAGGGTTGCTACGTCTTCTGGGAGGACTGGCCCTTTTGTCATGATAGCACGTCCCCGTCTGTTGCGGTGATCTTCTTTGCTCTGATGTCTACTTTATCTCATATGAACGTGGCCCCTTCTGCTTTCATGTGATGGGGGTTTGCAAGCGATATTGTTCCCATCTTTTCGCCTTCTGCCAATATTGTTATAATTAAAGTGAGTTTCTTATGGACGGCGTCTAGTTGAGACATGTTTTTAAATCCACTCTGCCAATCTGTGTCTTAATTGGTATGTTTAACATAATTATTTATATGTTAGATGTTAAGTACCATATATATATGTGTGTGTCTATTTTTGCTTTGTGTTTGCTTTCTTCTCTCTGAGTTATTTTTTTCTGCCTTTCTGCTTTTGTCCCTTGCTCACCTTCAGAATTCTGTTCTGTTTATTGAGAGTGTTTTTGAGTGTATCTCTCTGGGTTTTTTTGGTGATTACTCTGGGTTTTACGTGATGTATGCATCACTAACCACAGCCTACTGGCTTTGCCATTTCAGTAGTTTGAGTGAAGTAGAGAAGACTTCCCTTGTTTTATGTCCCTTTTCCATCCCCCGTGTGTGATATAATTGTAAATATTTACTCTATATACATGTAGAACCACATCAGGCCATGTTGTAATTTGTGCTCCACTACCAAATGTAATTAGAAAACTCAAGAATTTGAAAAAAACCTCTATTTTACTTACCCATTTTGTTTTGCTCACTGTGTCTTCTCTTCCTAATATTCTAAGGTCCCTTCTTTTTTTCTTTCTGTTTAGAGAGCTTCCTTCAGCCATATTCTGGGGTAGCTCCGTGAGTGGCAAGTTCTCTCAGTTTTTCTTCCTCTGGGAATGCCTTGGTCTCCCCTTTATTCCTCAAGCATAGCTTTGCTGGTTACAAAGTCCTGGGTTGACTTTTCTTTTCCTTTCAGCCTGTGGGGATACGGTGCCGTTTCCTTCCAGCCACAAACAAAAACGTCTGCTCTCATTCTGATAGTTGTTCTCCTGTAGGTAAGGTTTATTTTCCTTGGACTGCTTTCAAGATTTTTCTTTGTCTTCGATTTTCAGAAATGTAAGCATCCTGCGTCTCGGCATGGATGTCTTTGGGTTTATCCTTGTTTGGGGTTTGGGAGGTTAATTTTATGCATCCATGAGGCTGGGTCATGGGGCCCAGCTAGGTGGTCAGTTTTCTGGATGTTTCTGTGATGGTGTTTATGGGTGAGATTCACCTTGAAATCAGTGGGCTCTGAGTGAAGCAGAGTGCCTCCCACAAAGCGGCTTGGCCTCACCTGGTCAGCAGGACACCTGAGCAGAACACATGACGGCCTCCCCTGGGAGAAGAGGGAATTCTGCAGCACATGCCTTGGGGCTTGAACTGCAGCTTCGGCCCCTCCCTGGGCCTCCAGCTAGTTGAACATGGACTGTGTCCCAGGCCCTGTTGCAGACACTGGGGATGGAGTGGGGAACGAAGCAGAGCCTGCCTTTGCCTGACAAGCAGCTGTTGTCTAGCAGAGGCAGGCAAGAGATCGGCAGGTACGCGAGAGTGGATTGGGCAGTGTTGGTGTTGGGAGGAGGAGGGACTGCAGTGGGGAGGGTTGAGGTCGGTGATCAGGGAAGGAGGAGGTCATTGTACAGAGATTCTGGAAGATAACTTTCCAGGCATAGGGAACAGCCAGTGCAAAGGACCTGAGGCATGAACCAGCTTGGGGTATTGAGGAAGGAAAGGGGGTCTAGCATGGGGGTAGGGGCAGGAAGGGACAGGATGAGGTCACAGAGGTCACATACCATGTGGAGGGAACTTCCCCTGGATGGGGGCAGGGAACCCATGGAGGTTTTTGAGCAGAGGAGTAGCTGTGTCTGCTTTAGATCTCTGGATGCCCGCCCTGCAGGGGGTGGGGTGGGGGAGGAGTGCAGAGAAGTAAGGACTAACCCTGCATAGCTACCCAGTGGCAGGCCCAGGAGAGAGGCCTGGGAGGCTTGGGATGGTTGCCATGGCGACAAGAGACAGCTACAGGGCATGCATTTTGCAGGTGGAGGGATCGCCCTGGCAAGCTGTGCCTCATGACTTTTCACATATTAAAAAATAAAATGGACCTTAAGGTAAGACTGGGCAAATCACTGTCACCGCCGAGGGACGTATTCCTGCCACCCGAGGGTGGGACATTTAAATTTAACTGAGTAAATTTTGAAGATCTGATTGGCTTTATCTGATGGTCCATGAATCGGGCGGCATCGCATCTAGTAGGCGGGAAGGAGCTCTGAGGAGCCCTACCGACTGGGAGGCTCTTACAGGCAGAAGGGGGACAAGGGTGGGTTGGTTCAGGCAAGGTCACCTTCCTCTGGGTGACGAGATGGGTCTGTCAGGCAGATTACCTCCCTCGCCCTGCCCAGGACATGCCCAACTGACAGGGTAAGATTGCATTCCTGGGAAGGGCCCCAACGGCAGTTAGTTAGGTGTTGTTTGGTTTGCTGACCTGGGGCTTGGCACAAGCGATTCCATTTGGGGCTTGTTCTTTCTTTTTTTTTTTTTTTTTAACAAACAGAATCTCCATCATCTACCCCCCCGTCCCCCCCCACGGTCGCTTCCTCACCTCTTGGAGCACGGCACGGTTTCATTGCAATCGTCCTCTCTGTTGCACGGTACCTGCTTGGGCTGTTGGGCTGGGGGCAGCTCTGCCAGCTCCGGGTGGGCTCCGGGTGGCTGCAGGGCCGAGAGGCACCCAGGCCAGGGCCGGCCTCAGCGGAGGGCCCCCAGCGATCTCCGTGCGCAAGGCAGCAGGGCCCAGAAGGGGCAGGCGGTGGCTCCGGACTCAGCCACAAAGCGCAGGGCCCTCCAGCCCCTGTGGGGGGGCCTCCCGTCCCTCCTGCTGAGAGCAGCCACACCCCCAAGCTCAGTGTCAGGAGGGAGACGTGCCCCGGGTGGGAGGCACCCCGACCTCACCCGTCATTGCCTGTGCGGGGAAGGAGGGGGGAATGTTGCTCAGCTCAGTCTTCTCGCCCACGGCGTGGGCTAGTGAGGAGAGCGCCTGCGCCTTCCTGTGGGATCCAGACAATGTGTGTGGGGCACAGCCGCAGGTGGGGCCCTTTGCTGGGGAAATACAACATTTTAAATGTATTTACGACATCTAGAAAATAAAGCCTTTTCTCTTTAAGGGCAAGTGCCTTAAAAACCTTTCACGTTGTTGAGAGGAATCCGTGAGACTCACCAGGGGGGTTCCAGCCTCGGACTCAGCGGCCTTGCTGGGCTGCCCCGTGGGGGGACGCCTGGAGGGTGCGCGGCTGCGGAGCATGAGGCCCAGGCTGCTGGCCATCGCCCCCGCCCTGACCCTCCCGGCCCCCACCAGGCCCCTCTTGGAGGGTGTGGAGTTTGCTCCGCTCAGACAAAGCCTGAGGCAACCGAGTGCTCGGGGCCTTTTCTGTTTGGCTGGCAGAACTCTGCCCTGCGAATATGCTCGGGGACGCGGGCGGGCTCTGTGTTGGTGTCCAGGATTGTCTGTGGAAATATGCATTACGCATATGTCCCTTATGTATAGTAAGTGCCTGATGTCTGCTTCTGATCGGGAGGCGGCCACCTCACAGACACCCATCTCGAATAATCGCCCGGCGAGCTGCCAAGCTAGAGAGAGCCAGGCCACCCCAGCCATGCGGTTCCCCTCGTAGAAAGCCCCGAGTGACCTGGGAGGCGGACCACTCGAGTGACCCTGCTCTTCCTGCCTGGCCTTTAAAGCCACTCGTAGGTTTTAAATTCACCGATAAATAGTGAGCCCCCGAAACCCTCAGGCCCTCCTCCCTGCCCCCCAATAAAGGCAGACCCCACCCCTGAAAGGGGAGATGTGGGTGGGGACTCGCCCCAGGTAATATGGCCCAGGTGAGTCTCCCCGGGCAGATGATAGCACCACTATGGATAGGCTGAGGCCGACATGAGACAGCGTATGTGTGTATATATATTTTATACATGTATGTATATCTTTATTTATATATGTGTATATATGCTTATATATATACATAAAATAATTTTTAAAGCATAGTTTGAGACTTACAGAAAAGTTGCAAAAAGACAGTGCAGAGAGTCCCCACACACCTTCCATTCAGTCCCGCCAATGTAACACATTTATACATTTGTTATAATAATGGACCAGTGTTGATGTCTCATTATTGGCTAGAAACACGTTATTCAGATCTCACTGGTTTTTCCCTAATGTTCCTTTTTCTCCTCCAGGATCCCACTCAGGGCACCACATGACATGTAGGCATCCCATCCCCTTAGGCTCCTCTTGGTGGTAACAGTTTTCCAGGCTTTTCTTGATTTTGATGACCTTGACAGCTTCAAGGAGGACTGGTCAGGGATTTTGTCGACTGTCCCTCCATCGGGATTTGTCGGGTGGTTTTCTCACGGTTAGATGGGGTGACGGGTTTCGGGAGGAGACACAGTGCCCTCCCCATCACGTCAGGAGTGCCTGCTCTCATGACTCACCACCACGGATGCGACCTTCGTCACCTGACTGAGCTTGTCTTTTTCTCTCCTGGAAAGGGACCCCCTTCCCCCTTTCCATTCGGTCCTCTCTGAAGGAAGTCACTCTGCACAGCACCCATGGAAAGGGAGGGGTTGTGCTCCACCTCCTTGAGGGGAAAGTGTCTACATAAATTGTTTAGAATCCTTCTGAATGGAAGATTTGTCTATTCTTACCCATTTATTCATTTATCCAATCATTTATTTTTATCAGTATGGAATCATGAATTTTCTTTTTATACTTTGGGTTATATTTATTTTGCTGCTCAAATTGTTCCAGCTTTGGCTCTTTCAGTTGGCTCCTGGGTCCGTTTGATATATCCCCATCGTTTTATTTTTTTGATCGCTTTCTTATGTTCTGGCACTATTAGATACTGCAGGCTCGTCTTGAATACGTCCTGTCCCAGCCCTAGAGTCAACAGTTTCTCCAAGGAGCCGTGGTTCCTTTTACTGGAGAATGGCATTTAGAAGCCAAGATCTGGGCGCTGGGTGCGCTTGTTGCTGCTGGGGCCTCACTGTTTCCAGGCCCCCTCAGGGGACAGAGCAAGGATATAATTGTATGTTTACTAACTGAAAGGTGTTCTGAGACCAATTTCTAGTGTGTGTGTGTAGGGGGGGAGGGCTCCCCACACATCCAAGGAATTCTCTGCTGCACCAGCCAATTCTGACACTGTCTACCTGGAGACAGCTCAGGTCCCAGAGCTGAAGGACTCAGTCCCACAAGGCTGCCCTCCCTTTCAGATGTCCCGCAGGTCCAGGTTGTTACCTGTGTTTCTGACCAATCAGCTATAGATCAGAGGTCCCAGCAGCCCCCTCCTTCAGTTTGATTAATTTGCTAGAGTGGCTCACAGAACTTGGAGAAACATTTTACCTACTAGATCACTCGTTTATTATAAAAGGTTGTAACTAAGAAGCAGTCAGATGGGAAAGCTACATGGGGCAAGTATGAGGCATGGAGCTTCATGCCCTCTCCAGCCACACCACTCTCCCTATATCTCCATGTGTTCACCAACATGGATGCTCTCTGAGCCCTCTCCTTTTGGGATGTTATAGCAGCTGCATCACATGGGCATAACTGATTAAATCATTGGCCGTTGGCAATTAATTCAACCTCTGTCCCCTCTCCCCTCTCCAAGGGGTTGGGGTGGGTGGGGGGACTGAGAGTTCCAACACTAATAACATAAGTGGTTCTCCTGGCAACCAGCCCCCACCCTTAGGTCTGGTCCAAAAGTCACCTCATTAACATAACAAAAGACACCTTTGTTGTTCTCATCACTTAGGAAATTTCAAAGATTTGGGGAGTTCTGTGTCAGAAATGGGGATGGAGAACAAGTATATATTTCTTATTATAAATCACAATATCACACTAACCCATGTCTATACATACCCTATCATCTATCTATCTATCTATCTATCTATCTATCTATCTATCATCTATCTACCTAATCTATCAATCTATCTTTCCATCTGTGTCTATGTCCAGCTCTAACCCATGACCCCTCAGATCCTTCTAGCCTCCTCCCCTTGCTTACCTATAACCTCCACTCCAACAGCGGGGAACCTGGATCCCATTCTCCTCCAACCATTTACTTCTTCATTCATTCTTAGGATATATATACAGTGGTCCCAGGATGGATACCCGGTACCCCTGAAGGAAGCCACGTCATCAGCTAGAGTACAGTGGAATGGACAGCTCCTTTTGTCTTTCATCCAACAGACTCCATTCATTTCCAGCATTGCATAGATCAGTGCCTCCCCCACCACCTGCAGTGAGGTCATGTCCTGCATTTCTATTACATTTAGAGTCCTCTGTCACAGTCTCCATTACATCCTGGGATCCCTGACCTCCTAATTTTTTTTTTCTAATTTACACACATTAAATTTCACTCTTTGTGCTGTAAAAGTCTATGGGTCATGACAAATGTGCAGTATTATGTACCAGCTAGCATCATACAGAATTCTCTCACTACCCTAAAATATTCCCCGTGTTTCATCAATTCAACATCTCCCCTCTCTAAACTTCGGGCAACCACTGATCTGTTTTCCATCTCTATAGTTTTGCCTTTTCAAGAATATCATATGATTGGAATTGTAAAGTATAGAGCATTTTAAGACTGATGTCTTTCATTTAGCGATATGCATTTAAGCTTTCTTGATGTCTTCTCATGGCTCTAATAGCTCATTTCTTCTTAGTGCTAAATGATTCTCCATTGTCTGGATCAACCACAGTTTATTTATCCACTCACCTATTAAAGGACATCTTGGTTGCTTTCAATTTTTGGCAGTGATAAATAAAGCTGCTATAAATATCCTTTTACAGATTTTTGTGTGGTCAAGTTTTCTGCCCATTTGGGTAAATACCAGAGAACATGATTGCTGATTGTATAGTAAGAGTGTATTTTTCATTGTAAGAAACCACCCAACTGTCTTCCAAATTGGCTGCACCATGTTGCCTTCCCACCAGCAACGAATGAGCTTCTTGCTGCTCTGCATCCTCCCAAAATTTGCTATTGTCAGTGTTCTGGATCTTGGCCGTCCCAATAGGTGTGTAGTTATATCTCCTGGAAGTATATTTTTAGTCCATCTTTATAGATAGAGAATGTTTGTATATTCAGTGTGCTTGGCAATCCTTCATTGTTGAGGGACACCTTTGTGAAATATTAGAGAGTTCTGAAATTCTGTTAGTAGTCTTTGTTCCTTCCTGTTTGGGGCGGGGGGGAGTCCTTGGGCCTTTTTGATTTCCAGTTCACTGTTAGAGTGTATGCGACCGTCCACATGAAAAGCACTCTGGAAAGACTGAGAAGCACAGTTAATCAATGGGTAACTTAGTGTTTATGCAGCAAATACCTAACCTGGTAACGTCACTTTCGCCCAGGAAATATAGATCTTTCTCTCCCAATAAATCTGCCGGCCTTCACTGCCGTGGGCATTTGTTTTCAGGAACGGGTGACAAATAACCACCACTAAATCACATGAGGACTTCCTTTATTTTAAAAATATGGATTGTGATTTCTAACCAGCAGGTGAAGGCAGCAGCTTGGGAAGCAGCTCTGACTTGAAGCCCGTTTAGTGGAAACACAGTGGACTTTGGGTGAACGAAGCCTTCTTTTTCATTGTTTTCTTTTTGTATGTGTCAGTTTTTCAAAAGTGCTTGTTGATTTGATTTTTGAGATATGAGGCTTTTGACTTTTCTTGTAGCAGGTCTCAGCAGAGCAGAAAAGCCGGACCCTATTAACATGATCTAACCCGTCTGGCTGTGTGTGCGTGTGTGTGTGCGTGTGTGTGTGTGTGTGTGTGTGCATGCATCTTTGATAACAAAGATTTTGTGAAGTGTCAGGCGCAGACCTGGATACTTGTAGAAAAGTAACCAGGGCTCCATTCAAAGACATGCCCCTGGTAGAATGAGACAGATGAAGAAAATGACATGTCATTCAAAGGAACCCTTTGTGCTCAGGAAGTGGGCTGCTGGGGACGGGACAGGGGAGACAGCTGGGCTGGATGCAAAGGAAGGGCAAGGAGCTTTCAGAGCTCCTGGGAGACCCTGGCAGGGGGCCAGCTGTGGCTCAGCCCCTTCCTGCTCGCACGGGAAGCCGGGCTTATGGCAACTTGCCTGTTGGGAGGTCAAGCTCACACTGGTACACGGCTGAATTACAGTAGCAATAATAACAAACTGACTGGCTTGTAGTTTATAAGATGCTCTCAGACTTGGTTTCTTCTCTGGTCCCCGTGACATCATGAGGAGGTACCTGGAACTCCTCAGCAGGATCAAGGCGCAGCAATGTCACGGCATCCCAAGGTCACGCAGCTGGGAAGTGGCAGCTGGATTCTCAAACTCAGTGTGTCTGATTTAAGAAGGTTGCTAATAATAGCTTTCGCTCCTTGGCTGAGTGATCTGTACGTTGTGAGGAGTTTCCGGTACAAGGTAGAAACTTGCTGGAGCTAACATCCCTACACGGAGGGCTTTGGAGGCTCACCCATCGCAGCATTCAGCCAGCCATTCAAACCGTGTTTACAGAGCGCCCACTATGGGACCAGCCTTGTTCAGCCCTCCTGGGGGGGGGGGCAGACGGTGGGCACACACACAGATAATGTGCATCTTGTTAGTCTAGTGAGGAAATAGAGTGGTGGCAGGGGTGAGGCTGTGATGCAGGGGCCAGAATCTGCAGGGTCACCACCATCCACCCAGAGGCTGCTGTATGAGTACAGCTCCTTGGTTGGGAAGGCAAAGTCACTCCACTTGGGGATGGAGCTGGGTCTGAGGCTGAGTTCAGGTGGAGTATGGTCCGGGTGCCCACGGGGACAGTGTGAAGGCAGGGGACCCACCTGATGCTGCAGAGCATCGTGGCCGGCCTGCTTCCTCCAACCAGCACTCCTAACCCCTCAAAGGAGCCTGGTCACGTTCCCAAGTCCACTGCAGTTTCCTTCTGAGAAGCCCTTGAGCCCCGTCTTTGGTCTCCTGGCTCTGGACAACTTTCTCAGCTGGCTCTAGAAGGGAGCATCACGTGGGACGTGGGGCCCAGCTCTGAGCATCCCGCCAGCAGCCTTCGCCTGCCTTCTCTGGCCACAGGCATAATGCCTCTTTCCTCTCCTGCCCCCACCTTTCTTTCTCTCACTCAGTAAACGCTTACTGAGCACTGACTATAAACCCACTTCTGTGCTGCGTTGCGTGCGGCCCCAGCCCTCAGGGACCCTTGTTCCCTCTGCCCCTGGTCAAAGTCAGTGTCAGCCGTGCCGAGGTGAGAAACCCTGGGTGGAGGGGAAGGCACTGACTCCAGCGGGCAGAGCTCAGGGTGTGGGTGGGCAGCAGAGGCTCCCTCTGTCCGGGGGGATGGAGGATGCCAAGGCACTGCTGGACAGCCAGACTGCAGGGCTGAACCATCCACGGGCACCCGGGAGCCCACGGCCCGGCCTGCCTCCCACGTGCGGGAGCGCACACCTGTCATTCTGCTGGCTGCTGGTGACACCCGCCTGACCCCGGGCACTCGGGGCTCTATCAGATTGTTAATACAACCATCGGAGTGTCAGCATATTATCTCTCTGCCGGGGAAGGATCAAATGCTGTTCGCACTTCTGTTGGTTCATTTTTATTTATCTGACTTTCACCCTGATGGCTACCAAGTTGATAAAAGCCTCAGTGGATGGAACCAGGAACCGGGAACCAGGAACTGGGAACCAGGAGACAGCCGCATGGGGGTTTCTCAGGAGCAGCCCCAGGTTGTTTGGACGTCATACAGGGGTTATTCCAACTCCAGGAGCAAAGGGGAGGTCAGCTGAGCCACCAGGGCCTGGGTTGTGTTTGTCCGTTCCCTTGTTTGTCAGTCCTTCTGTCCCACCCACACAGGCGGCTTCAGGGACCGGGACCGCCTCTCAGCGCTGGGCATGCGGTGATGAGGAAGGCGGATGCTGTCCACGCCTCCGCGGGCCTGACCGCTGAGAGCAGGGCCCTGAGCCACAGGCGACTCCGTCCTGGGGGATGTTCGGCAATGCCTGGCGTTGTTTTGGGTTGTCACAACTGGGGCTGGGGAGGGGCTCAATCTACTGAGTGGAGGCCGGGAATGCCACCAAGCCCTGTGCAGTGAACAAGACTGCCCCCCAGACGGAGACTGCTGTGCCCCAAGTGTCGACAGAGCTGCTGGAAGAAAGAACGGATTCAGGCAGGGCCCACCGAGGCGTGATGTCCACGCCGGCACGCTGCCACGGGGCAGAGAATTCAGCGCGCGCACGTGTGCGTTTTGTGTTGGGGGAGGGGGGAATGGGAGGAGCGTCCCACGCAGAGCGTGAGCAGGTGACAAAGCTGGGAGGTGGGGAGGACGGTCCCCTCATGGGGAAGTGAGAGGAACGTGCTGGAACTGGCGAAGCCAGAGAGAAGCCAGGGCCGGAGGGCCTGCACGCCGCACGGCGGTTCCAGCCTCTGCTGAGTGCCTTGGGAAGCTGCTAGACGGTTGTAAGCACTTACGACACGCTCAGATCAGAAGACAATCCCCTGACAGCCTGACAGCGGAAGGGCGCCCATCAGCTTCCCTGGCCATCGCGGAGCACCACAGGCCGGGCTCGGCCAGCAGAAATCCGAGCTCACAGCTCTGGAGACCGGAGTCTGAGGCCCAGGAGTCGGCGGGGCCGGGCCCTTCTGACACCTCCCTCCCTGGTGTGGGGCAGTCGTGTTCGCCCCGTGTCTTCACGTCCCTCCCCCTTGTGTGTCTGTGTCCAAACGATTCCTTTCTTATAAGGACGCCGTCGTACTGGATTAGGACCCATTCTAATGACCTTGCTTTAACTTGATGACTTCAGGAAAGGTTCTGTCTCGAAACACAGTCACATTCTGAGGTCCTGGGTGAGGACTTCAGCGTGTCTTTTTGGGGGACACGATTCGATCCATCCCAGGGTTGACAGGGACAGTGTGAAAGGCAGGGAGACTGGCATGTTGTAATGAGTCGGGTGTGAGGGCAGCACGGCTGGACAGGTGGTGGCACCGGGGCAGAAGGGCAGGTGGCCTGGGGGACGGTCAGAGCTTGAGTCAGGGTCTGGGTGTTTCGGGCCCCATGGGGTCTGCCTGAGAGTCCTGGGCTTCTCCCTCAGGCAGGTATCACCTCAATTCCCTCCACCGTTCGCACGGTGGCCCTGATGAAGCGAAGAAACCTGACAAAGAGCCGGCTTCACTCACTGAGCCTCAATAAGCTCGTACATGGTTTCCAAATGCTGAGCTCCCTTAGCTTTAGGCATACCTTAAAAAATTAATTTATTTGCTCTTGTAGGGATCCAAAGGGGTACATGCACCCCGATGTTTATAGCAGCAATGTCCACAATAGCCAAACTGTGGAAAGAGCCAAGATGTCCATCAACAGATGAATGGATAAAGAAGATGTGGTCTGTATCTACAATGGAATATTATGCAGCCATCAAAAGGAATGAGATCTTGCCATTTGAAACGACGTGGATGGAACTGGAGGGTGTTATGCTGAGCGAAATAAGTCAAACAGAGAAAGACATGTATCATATGACCTCACTGATATGAGGAATTCTTAATCTCAGGAAACAAACTGAGGGTTGCTGGAGTGGTGGTGGGGTGGGAGGGATGGGGTGACTGGGTGATAGACACTGGGGAGGGTATGTGCTATGGTGAGCGCTGTGAATTGTGCAAGACTGTTGATTCTCGGATCTGAACCTCTGAAACAAATAATGCAATATATGTTAAGAAAAAAAAAAAAAGAAGAAGAAGATAGCAGGAGGGGAAGAATGAAGGGGGGGAATCGGAGGGGGAGACAAACCATGAGAGACGATGGACTCTGAAAAACAAACTGAGGGTTCTAGAGGGGAGGGGTTGGGAGGATGGGTTAGCCTGGTGATGGGTATTAAAGAGGGCACATTCTGCATGGAGCACTGGGGGTTATGCACAAACAATGAATCATGGAACACTACATCAAAAACTAATGTTGTAATTTATGGTGATTAACATAACAATAAAAAATAAAAAAATTAATTTATTTGCTCTTAATAAAGCCATGCATTCTCATTGTAGGACCCAGATGATGCAGAAAGCACTGAAAAGTGTAAGTGTATGAATAATAAGACAAAAACCAGTTGCAGTATAAATGGGAACCTGGAATTCCTTCGAATGGTTATTTATTTAACTGCTCTCCGGGGGTTGGATGTTTGAATTATTGAGAAAACTTTCTCCATTTATTAAAATGTCAGCTTCCCTCAACCTTGTCATCATGAAAATGTTTGCTGCTAATTGAAAGTTAGCACTTAATCTGTATTGTACTTTGCATTTCTTTATTCAGTGAGGTTCACATCTGTCCTGCTATTTTGCTGTCACCCTGTGTGAATGGCCTTTGTCCTTCTCCCCTTCATTTACAGGGTCTTGGGGGATGTTCTTGTGGCTCCGCATGAGTTCACTGGGAAGCAGGAGGGAACTCTTCCAGAAAGAGAGCTGCGCTGGGAGTAGCCGGCCCCGACCGGGCACTGGAGTGGTTCCAACAACACTCCGCCCAGGTGTCCTGGGGCAGGTGAGGCCGGCGGAGAGCGCAGGTTCCTGGACATCAGGCCTTGCAGTGTGTCTTATTTGGTCTTGGCTGCCGGGTGGGGCCTTGAGTACCTTGCCCACATCACACATTCGGAGCTGGCTGAGCTGGGGTTTGAACCTTGGTGGTCGGACTCAGAGTGGCCCCGATCCCCGCCCCGTTTCTGCCTCCCTCTGTGCAGCAGGGCTGGGTCCACACAGAACGGGGTGGAGGGAGGCTCCCTGGACACCTTCTGCTTTCTGAGGGTCCCACCTGCGTGCACAGCCCAGCCCTTCCCTGGTTCCATTCTCTGGCCACACCCCAGGCGGGAGCCTGCACGTCTCTGCCATCGTGGAAAACCAGCAGCCTGCAGGGCTCCAGAGGGGACCCGGGTCAGTCTGTGCACTCCAAGGGGCCGTGTGTCCATCTGCCTCCACAAGGCAAATTCTCCCATACGGCGTGAAGAAACAGTGTGCTGGGCACTACACACACTTTATAGTTCAGCTGCACGTCCACTGTGAGATTATTCCTATTTGACAGGTGAGCAAGCCAAGCTGGAGATGCTAAGTAACGGCGAGGAAGGTCCGGCAGCGAGCGGGCGGCGTGGCGGTCTGAGCTCAGCTCCCTCACGCTGTTCTGCTGCCTGACCGTGGCCTCTGGGGACTCCCTGGCTGCAGGGTCCTGCTCTCAGTCACTGTGACCACACCCACACTCACACACGTTCACATATACGTGTGCTCATTCACACGCACACAGACATCCTGACATGCCCCCCACGCACACCCTCACACGCTTATGTGGACCCGCACTTTATACATACAACTCACATTCATACTCGTACATTTACACACACACACTCACGCTTGCCCAGGCCTAGGCTTTGTTTGCCCTCTCCGTGTTTTATGAGTGTCTCCAAGCAGACACTGGGGCTGTCCGAGGTCTTTATCGCGCCGGGGTATCGACTCTTTGTCATGTTCGATGCTGTTATTTCCCCCAGTCTGTTGTTTCTCTTTTATTCTAGTTTTGTGTGCTTTCCCTGTACAGCTCTCCTTTCCGCTTTATTTCTCACTGCCTCATTCTGGATGTGTTTCTATTACCAGTGACTGCAAATCGTTTTCAGAGGAACGTGCTGACTCACACGCGCATACAGAGCAGGCCTGGCTCCCGCTCTTCTCAGGGGTCTAGGCTGCTGGAGCCTGAAGGACATCCTTCCTGAGGGTCCCGGCCCAGCCAGGTCGGGGCATCTGCAGAAGCGACCCCAGTCCAACCCGGCGAGGGGGTGATGAGGCTGGCCGGGGTAGGGTGGGAGGGGGCAGGGCAGTGGGGGGGTCTCGGCTTCTCATAGGGCCTGCATTCTGAAAGGGCAATCTTTCAACTGAAGTGTGACAAAAAGACATTTTCCGGGAGCTATTGTTCTAGTGACTTCATGTGGCTTCAAACACAGAGAGACTCTTTTAAGGGTTTGGAAACAGTTTTTCTTCTGCTGAAAAGGGTAAATTTCATACCCTCTCTATGGATCCTGGAAGAAGCTATTCTTAGAAATATTCTGAAAAATTCTATATGCTTGGAAATGCTGTACATTGCACGAAATTTGAAAGGGAGGGAAACTATAATTCCCCCAAACAATTGTCTTCTTATGTTGAACAAAGATATCATTAATTCTATTTTTAATCAGCAAATGCTATATTTCCAAATATAAGTATCAAGGGGCCCTGCTAGCTCTCAGCCCACTCAAGAGAAGAGCCCTGGAGCCTTAGTCTTGCCAGCAGGGCCTGGGCCAGGTCCCTGGGTCAGACGTGGCCCCTCTTGCTCAGGAATCTGTGAGCTGAAAAGACAAACTACCAGCACCTTCTTCCTCCCTGCTTTTGGAACAGGGACCGGAACTTCACTTTAAACGTCCCCATTCAGAAAGAGGCCGAGTGGGGACCTGCAGAACACGGCAGGCGGCTGCCCTTCCAAACCCCACCGGGAAAACGTGCTGAGACCGCGTCTTCACTGTCTGGCAAGGAGTGTCCCGATCCTGCCCCTCTGCGGCCCCGGATCCACCTGCTGGGAGAGTCTGTTCTCCCGCTGCCCTCCTGAGCCACCTCTGCCGCAGGCCTGGGACTGTGCTCTCTCTGGGGGGTGAGTGGCTTTCCCAGCCCTCTCCCGGCCTGTACGGGGTCAGCGCTCCTCGTGTCTCCAGGGCACGTGGCCCCTACTGCCCGTGCTGCTGGTCGCTGTGGCCCTGGAGCTCTCTCAGAACGCAGGGGCTTCCTCCTGTCTGGGCCGGTCAGCTCCATGTTCCAGCGGCCACAGCTCGGCTTCCTCGGGAGGCACAGCTCTGTAGTTTCTGTATTTCCTGGCTCCTCCGTCTTCTCAGAGCTCATCACGTCCCCTGCGGACACCAGGCTTCGGAGCCACACGCACAACTCTCCTCTGAGAGCGGCTCCGCGCAGCCGGAGGGTCTGGGGCTGTCACACCCTTGCTGAGGCTATTACCCCGAGCGGCCCGATCTGTTCCTTCGGCTCCGTGACCCCCACTCCCTCCATCTGGCTCTTCACCACGCAGCACGGTTTTCGCCAGCCTCTGGGGTGCCCCGCCCTCCTCAGAGGGCTCAACAGACCCCTTGGGCTTAGAAGAAGTTGGCGCTTCCAGACCCACAAGGCTCTAAATTCGGGAACTCCTTGCGCTCCCCTCGTGTGTGTCTGCGAACCGGCCATCACTTTCCCGACCTGCCCTCGTGCTTGCAACGCCTCGCCCGAGCGCAGAGCGACCGCACACGGTCTGCAGCCTCCTTCCCCCCTACCCCTTCCCGAGGGCAGCAGCGTCCCTGGGTACGTGTCACGGCAGGTGACAACCCAGGTGTCTCCCCACCGCACGATGCGGGCCGCCGTCTTCCCAGCCTTCGGTCCGTTTCCTACATTCCTGCTGCCCGGTCGCGAGCGCAGGCCATCCCGTGTGGGCTTCCGCCACGGCAACGCCTCGTCCCCGGGAACCTCTGCATCGGTGGACACAGGCTCGGCTCTGGCGAGCTGCTACCCAGCCCAGACCTCAGTGACTTAAACAGCAAAGGCCTCTCTGTCACGCACGGCCTCCACGGTGTTGGTGGGGGCTCTGAAGCCCACAGTCGCCCTCGGGGCAGAGGCCGCACAACCCTCACGACCCGCGGCGTCCCCGTGCACCGACGACCGAGTGACACAAGCCAGGCGGCTCCCACACCTCTCTTTCTCTTCCATTGGCCAGAGCATGTCACCTGACCAACCCTGACTCAAGTAAGTCCCGTGACCACACCTCTCTTCTGCTCCCATTCCATTGGTCAGGGCTGGTCACATGATCCCATTGCGCTTCCGCTCCCATTCCATTGGCTACAGCAAGTCTCGTGACCACACCTACCTTCGGGGAGGGCCGGGGAAGCCGAGTCTCAGCTCCGCAGGAGAGCGCCTGGGTGGTGGGAGCCGCTCTGGACACGCTCCTAGGATTTAAAGAATAGCCGTGATTTCTCCGTGCTCTTCCTTCTTGCTGGTTAAAGACCCAGTCTCTTCAGCCGTATCCCATGTAATATTCCAGGCCCAGCCGCGCCCCAGAAGCCTCTCTGGACCCCTCCAGTTGCTCAGCCCGCAGCTTGTAAGCTGTCGTCCGTTTCGTGTAACCTTCCCCCCCCCCCCAAACTGAAATGTGGTGCTGCTGGAATAGTCGAGAACGGGCTGGCTGCGTTCTGTGTCCACCTGCTGACAGTTGAGGTGGCAGGATGGGACGAGCAGAAAGCGAGGAGCTGCAGTGCCGTGTCCCCAAGGGAAAGGCTGCTTCTTTCCAGGTTGCTTGCCTAGATGTCCCCCCTAACTTCTGCATCCCGTCCAAGAAGCGTGCTGGGAGTAATCGCGGCCGCGTCTCCGCCTCTCTTGGAGAGAGCCCTGGCTAACCCGGGCAGCTTGGTGTGGGGCTCCGAGAAGCCCCGAGTCAGAGTACCTCCTGAATTTTAATTTTGCATTTTTTTTTTTTTTTCCAGTTTGGTGTTTCCGCGACCTGTTTGATGAGAGGGTCGGCTGCTGCCCCCATGCATGTCGGCCTGCAGGTGCTGCTCTAGCAGGCCCGGAGGCTTGCCTGCCCCAGTGGAGAGAGCCTTCCCCAATGGCGCACTGCTGCGGGCCCCGGCTGCTGGGCACAGATTCAGCGATGCTCTGGCTATTAATCAAAGCAGGCAGCTGTTTATTGTTCTGTGTACTCCAAAGTTGGAGAGATTCTTCCTTAATTATAGTTTAGAGGATTCATCCAAATGAATGAGTAACTGCGGCCTCCACTGCCACCCTGCTGCCCTCTGCCCTGTGTCCTTCCTCTCTGGTACATTATTCTAGTTGTGTGCCGTGTCCCAAAGCCACTGGACTCTTCCCTTCAGCCTGGTTTTCTCAGGTCGGCTTCTGAGGCTCGCAGGGCCCGTGAGCACCAAATCCTTAAACCCCAAAATATCTGAGGTGTCTCTGGGTCTCTGAGATCTTTGTAACAATTGCTTAATTTCTGCTTTTGCAATGTAATTGCTTTGCAAAGAAGGATGACGTTTCCTTCTCAGATAGCTGCTGTCTTCCTAGGAAGAACCAGGGTGGGGCTTCTGCGGGCCGAAAGCTCCCCTCTCCCGTCTCAGCCCCACAAGGTTCCCAGAGCAGCCAGCTCAGAGGAACTTTCACTCTCTTGGACACGGGAACGAAACGCCAAGTGGAATCCTTCATCCAACCCCAGTACGCAGGGCCACTTTGCCAGCACCCTCTCGGCTCCAGCACCGTGCAGCCGGCCCCAGGCCCCAACATCAATCTGTTCTCTCCAAAAGGTCAGTGCCTTCTCTTCTCTGAACGTTTTAAAAGGCTGCGAACAAATCAGGTGATTTTTAAATAGTTCTACCCAGGCTCCTCACGGCTCTTCTGGTCCATGTACTAAGGGTGCGATGTGGTAAAGCAGCTCAAGTACAGTTTATTGACTCATTCAGCAAATCTTCATTGTGATTGGGCACCACGCGTCACATGCGCCTGGCAGTGGGCTAACTTTGGGGATGCGAAGAGGCGTGGGCCTGGATTCTTGCCTTCGGTGGGCACATGGCCTGGTGGCTGGAAAAGGTGGGCACAGACTCTGTGAAGCTATCTGAACAGGGCCTGGTGCCATGCAGAGGAGGGTCCATGAGTCCGTCTGCATCCGACAGGGTGGGGAAGGGCATCAGAGATGAGCCGAAGGGCTGTCAAGTCCAGGAGAGGTTGTCTGGGACACACGTGGGTGTGCGGGCCACTGTCCACTGTGCTGCTCAAATGTGTGTATGTCAGTCCCTGGGCGTCTGGGTAAAAGCGAGGTTCTGCCCCAGCTGATCTGGGGTGGGGCCTGAGATTCTGCATTCCTAGCAAGATCCCAGGTGAAGCGGCCGGCTTGAGGACCGCGAAGATTGAGACAGGTGGGAAGCCTGAGGACAGCAGAGAGAAGAGTCAGGAGCATGGGGGGTGGGGGGCACCAGTCGGTTGTGGGTGTAGCAGGGTGAAGGTGAGGGCAGGGACAGAGAGGCAGGTTCTGTTGTCAGGGCTTCATACACCTTGAAGAATACCAGGTTCTCCTTCGGGCTCCCAGAATGTTCTCTTCACACATCTTCCTGAGCCTTCATCACACTCTGGCTCCTCAGGTGTGTTCCTTTTCCTCCTTTAGTACATGCAGACCTGGGATGGGGCCACAACTGCATCATCCTGATGACCAAGGGCCTGGCCTGAGAACACAATGAATGCTTGTCTAGTGATAAATTCACCTGCCTTCTCTGGTCTGGTTGGCAGGACTAGGTCTTATTCACTCAACTTTGGATCTCTGCGCTCAGGACACAGGGATTGCACAATTCATGCTTTTGGAGTTTAATTTACTTCTCTGCCTATGCCTGTAAAACTTCTTAGCTTGCTTGCACTGGAGTCCTGTGACAGTGGGCAAGGTTGTTAGGTCTGGTTGCCCAGGTTGGACACTGCACAAGGATTCCCTGCCAACATGACCTAAGCAGGGTGGAAATTGCCTTCGTGAGGAGGTGTGAGGCCTTGCTCTGGAGCTTGCATTCTTTTGGCCTAAGGTAGAATCTCACCACCAGCTATGGCTTCTTGCTTAATCTCTGTCCAGCAAAGGCCTTTAGCAGGTGCTGGCCTGGCGCCCGATCCAAGTGAGAGGCTGGTGCTCACTCTCCAGCACTGTGGCAGTGCCATCCATCTGAGATGGTTGGGGAAGTGTGACATCTGGGCTCTGATTCTCCTCTAATGCACTTGTTGCTTCATGTGTTAGGAAATGTGTGGGGTGGCCCCTCGTACCTGGCTGCCCTCCAGGGTTCCCGGCCCCAAAGCATTATGCTCAGTTAAAGGATGAGCAGGGGGACGTGGGAGGTATGATTGGCACTGGGTGAGTTGGTGGCATGTTTGAAGAGGAGGACCCCTGGCCCGATTTCTTGGAAGCTGAGATGGTGTGGTGTGGAAGTCTTGTGGCAATACCAGGTCCGGTGTGGGGTCAGTCACTGGGGAATGTGCCTTCTTCAGGGCCCGCGAGCCTTCTGCTGAGACGTCTGAGGTCCGGTGCCCTCCAGACTCCACGAGCCTAAACAGATGGCTCCAGATTAAAATGACAAAGGACTCCCAGTGATAACTGCCACCTGATCATCTCTGGTCTAACAGAGCAGCTTCCTGACATATTTGCCTCACCTTCTGAGTGCAGTGCTGGGGACACTTGGTGGCAGCCCTGTGGAGTCTGTGCTGGGGGCTCAGGTCACCCAGAGGGAAGGGACAGGCAGTAGCCACTTTCATTTCATCTAAATGGAGCCCATGTGCCAGTGTCCTGGATGCCGCCTTTGCTGGTCGCCTGGTTCTTAACAGGACCCTGTTTGTCGGGGCGCCTTTGTGACCATCTGCTGAGCTGGGCACCTTCTGTTTGGAGGCAGATATTTGGGCGGGAGCCCGGGGGGTGAGATGTGTGGGTGACTGTGACCATTTCAGCTGGGGGCCTGGGGATGGGCTTCTCAGCGTCTTGTCCCCGTGTGGCTGCTTCTGCAAGGAGCAGTGTCATTCTCTCATTCTCTCTTCTCCTCAGCATCTTTGCAAAGGAGTTTCTTAGTTGGAGTGGAGCCCCTGGTGAGCGGTGCTGTCCCCAGGCCGGAGGGCTGGGTGGGATAAAAACCTCTGACAGTACGAATGTAAAACACACCCCTCTGGGCCCTGGGTCCACAGTGGTGGCTGGGAGGTTTTCAGCAGATGCAGATCCTTGCTGCTCCTTCTGCTCCTGGGCTCTTCTCTCTGGCCTTCCTTTCCCACCAGGAACCAGGAGGCCATCCCAGGAAAGGTCCCAGGCTCCTGTCTGTGGGCTGGCTCCTCAGGCTGATCCTGTTTCCAGCTCCACAAAAAGGGGACAGAAAACTGATTGCTGTGTGGATTAAAGGGGGACTTTGCCGGGAAGGTGCCTACGGCCGGGTCTGCCACGCAGTGGGCGCTTGATGCTCTGAGTATGTCTGTGACCAGGCCTGGCGTTGGGGAGGGTGCAGCTCACAGCCCAAAGCCCCAGGGCTGTTCTGTGACTCTCAAATCAATACAACTACTTTCACCGTTTTAAACTCGGCTCAAGGTTCTTACTTCCGTAGTTTTCCTGAAGCTAATTGCTAACACAGTGTAACACGTGGAGGGTGACGCAGGCTGTGTGGACAAGTTAGAGCCGGGACGAGAGCCAGAGGAACAGACAGTGGGTGCCGTGGAATGGGGTGGGTGTCATGAAATCGCTGTCCACCTCATTGCACCTGAGCGGGAGGGGGAGGAAAGAAGAGGAAGATAGGGGACAGGCAGGGCAGTTTGCTTCCAGTTAGGCTTCCTGGGAAGGTTGTGGTCTTGGGGCTCATGGTGGGCGGTGGGGGGGTTTGCAGGGCTGGAGCTGGTCCTGGGTGGACTTGCCAGGCTAGAGGGTGGGGAGGAATGGGCACCAGGCAGAGTCTCCAGGAAGCCCTGGGCTCTTCTTTCCACCCCTTCTTCCAGGCTGAGATGGGCCGTGATTCCCAGGCTCCCTGCAAGGCTGTGCACTTTGGACCTGCCTTGTCCGCCAGTCATCATGGCATCGTCCGGGTCTTCTGACCCACACATCTGTGGGAGCCCCAAGCACCCCACAGAACATGTCCCCAGCCAGCCTTTCTGAGCCTCAGGGGCACCAGGACAACCTGAACAGAAGCTCTCTCTCCAGGAGTGAAGGCTGTACTTTCACTCACTTGGAAGATCTCTCTTTTTGGTTTAAGGCCCTATGGCTGAGCTTGTTGCCAGAGCAGCTGTCCTGCTGCACTTGTCCAAACACGTCCCCTGAATATTGACATGGGGTTGCTGTCATACCTGAGATGGGGAAGTTGTGTCATCGGCCAAGATACTGACAAAGGACCTGGCACTCAGCAGGAAGGGGTGGGGGAGATTAACATCACTTTGGGAGAAGTTATTTGGGGGGGTGGGGATGGAAATAAGATATTCATGTTTATCCCCGAGACCTGGGGACGGCAGCCCCGGGTGGGGCTGCTGGTAGTTGCTCAGCCGCCTCTGGATGGCTGTCGGGTAGGGAAGGGGGTTGTGGACGGGCCTGGACCTGCTCCTCTTGGGACGGGGGACGGAGAGCAGACCTGAGGACAGAGGTGGTAACTGATGCTGCTTCTGGAGGCATGGGCTGCAAGGACAGAAGTCCTGTGGGCAGGACAGGCTAGTGGCCCTGCCTCTCAGGATAGCACCGGGGGGTGGGGGGGCACCGCAAAGACTTCATTGCTGCCGAAGCTGGGCCCGTGAAGGCCGTAATTAATTGAGACAGGACAAGATGCTTTAAAAATTTTATGATCGACTTGCATAGTGGATCTTTGTTTGGGAAAAAAAAAAGAAAAGCAAACGCAAGCTCTCCGGCATCCTGGCGGCACTCCACCTGCGGACGCAACCCGATGGAAGCTGGCGTTTCTGACCACAGAGCTCTTCCACGAAAAATCAGGTTTATTGCCCTTTCTCGTCTGATGATAAAAATAACACAGGCTCACTGTATGAGGTTTGGAAAATGCAGGAAGGGACAGCAACGCTTTAATATCTTGCCAGGGGAAGGATCTGACAGTGACGGATGGTGTGTTTTCTGTTCTTACCTCGGAAGTGGTCCCCTGACAGACTCTCCTATAGCAGCAGAAGCTTCCGTGCGGTTCATAAACTCCTCTGGCAGCCCAGCCGACGGCCCTGTGTACTTTTATTACTGAAGGCTAATTGCTCCATCTCCGTCTGCTCCTGGGATGGAGGGGCTGCTGCAGGTGGGGAGAGGGAGGGTGGTGCTTTGGCGGGGAGAGGCGTCTCGGTTCTGGCACAGCCCGGGGGGAGGAATACAGAAATCAGGCAGCGTCATCACGGCAGGTGTCTGCTGAGCACTCCCTACACACTCAGCTCCACTAAGCAGGCCACATGCCTTTGTCCCTTAACCTGGAAAATGACTTTCCAGGTGGGTACTATTATTGAACCATTTTACAGATGAGGAAACTGAGGCGCAGGTGGCTTGCTCGAGGTCACACAGCTAGTGGGAGTCAGAGCAGAGGTTCAACCCAGGCGACCTGAGCTGCCGTGCCCCCGAGGCCAGGCAGGGTATGGACAAAAGATGGTGTAAGCTGCAGTGGGCAGATTTTTAAGATGGCTGTCTGGGGTACCCCCTTATATATCTCCACCCTTCAAGTGGGAGGGACTGTGAGTATGATGAGGTCACATTATATGGCAAGGTGAAGTGATTTGGCAGATGTGATTAAAGTCTCTACCTGGTGGACTTTTAAGTTCATTAAAAGGGAGATTGTTTTGGGTGGGCCTGACCTAATCAGGCGAACCCTTTTAGTGTGTGTGTTTGTGTGTGTACATATGTATAAAGTCTAGAAGTCAGAGAAGAAAGAAGTCAGGGAGATTTGAAGCAGCAGATACTCTTCTATTGGCCTTGAGAAAACAAGCTGACATGGGGTAGAGAGGGGGGAGGGCAGGTGACCCCTAGGAGTTGAGGGTCTCAGTCCTACAACTGCAAGGAACTGAATTCATACAACAGCCAGGACATTTGGAAGAGGACCCTGAGTCTATCACATGAGATCTGTTGTGGGAGGTCACCAAGGAGGTGTGATCACCAGTTGACCTACAAGCTAGAACCAGGCAATTGGAGGCTCATTACTTCTTCCTCTGCCTTGGGAAGGTGCATTCGGCTTGCCTACCCCATTCCCAGAAGCTGCCCCAAAGATACAGGCTTGAGATAATGATGTGCTGACAGCTTCTGGGTGGTATGTGGGACTGGACCAAGTTAAGTCCTCTATATAAACTTCTAAGATTTGGTGGGGGAGTAGGGAGGGCCACTCATCTTGTGGATCCCAGGACAGATCTCGTAAGTCCCCTTGCTTACTGAAGCTGCCACTCACCAATCCGGAGTGGTCTGCTTCTTTCTTCATACTCTCCCTGCCCTCCTGAGTAGGGGGGCCCAATTCAGATCACACCCGGGGAGCTCCCAGCCCTGGCCATCACCTTGATTGGTGAGACTCTGACCAAGAGACCCAGCTAACCTGTATCGTGGCTCTTGACCCATGGAAACCGCAAGATAATAAGTTTGTGCTGTTCTAAACCTGCTAAATGTGTGGTGATTTGTTACTCAGCATAGCTTACTGATACACATGCAAATTAATGCAAATTAGAAACTAGAAGGCACAGCATCTTTGCATAGTAGGTGCTTAATTAGCATGGTTCTGCCCTCCCCTTCATCCCAGAAACTACCTGTCTTGAGCGAGGGCTGGGCACCTCTAGTCAGGCAGGTGGATGTGAGGGTAAAGGTATTCAGGAGCAGGTCACTTCTCTTTTGGCCATGTTAGGTGGCCCAGGCATTTGTGACTTAAGAAAAGTCAGCTGAGGCTGGATTCCTTCCCCAGCTTGGATTCCTTTCTCAGCTCCCAAAGGCTCTTAAGAAGCCACAGCAGTCACACAATCCCATAACTTTTTTCCCTCTAGGCTTAGGGGCTTAGAAATGAAAATATTTTGTCTCTTTTGCCTGGTGGGGGAGTGTGGGGGTGTTGGAGTCTTCAGCTGTAATACAGAGCACTGTAGGCAGCCCTATTACCAGCCCCTAAAATATGCAATCGGGGGGAAAATGGATAATGAGATGAGGTTTGAAGACTGAGCTCTGCATGGCTTAGGATGCAGCCAGAAGACAGAAAGGGAGTCATAAACATCAAAAGTGGAAGAGAAAATGTAGCAATCATGTCCTTTGGACAAATACCCTAATCATCTTTCCAAGGCTGCATGCCAGGCTGTCACAGGGCATGTGTGTTAAGAATGACATCCTCTGCTGCTTCTGTTCCAACAAGTCACAGCTTAAAAGCCCCTCTGTGTGCTCAGCAAGACCCAGCCTCACAAGGCAGAGGAAAGGACTTCTAAGGACTCCAAGATGTTGTGCTCTGAGCTGGAGGCAGTGTTGCCATCACAAATGAGTGAGTCTCCCGGGGCCTGACAAGGGGTCCGCAGAGCTGGGATCTGTCCCACCTCCCCAGACCTCAGTGTGAGACCTCAGGGCACCTGTCATCTCTTCCTCGTCATCTACCTGATCTCTTCTTGTTCATTTGTGGGAGCCACCTCCTCCAGGAAGCCTCCCTGACTGCAGTCTGGGTCAGGATCCCTGGCCAGGGTCCTGTTGCCCACCGGATTTTGCTTTCAGAGCAGCTATTAAAGCTGTGATTGGCAACTTCCTTGATTTACTCTCTGACTTGACTGCTGGGACTCTAAGCTCCAGCAGGGCAGGGACAGTGTCTGTGTGGCTCATTGTTATACCCCAGTGTCTAGTCCAATGCTCGATATGTAGGAAGAATATTTGTAAAATCAACAGATGAAGAAAATATGGGGAAAGTGGGCAAGGGGTAGTTCAAGCCCTCTAAGGGGGTGTTGCCTGGAAGGTTTTTGGGAACCTCCCACCTTTCTTTCCCACCCCTATTTTGAACCAGAGGTGAGCCCAACCTCCCTTGTTTTACAAAGAAGGAAACTAAAGCCCAGATAGGGGAGAGACTTCTTCAGGTTCACAAAGTAAGCTGATGACATGGATCTGGATCCAGAACCACGCAAGTGGTTGTTCTGTTACATCACCTTGTCTTAGTGAATAGTCGAAGAACGGGAGGTGGGACAGACCATTGGGACACCCTGGGCATTTGCACACTGACAGAGTGATCTGTCTGATGGAGGTTCCATTCCCTTTCCAAAAGTCTGTGGGTAATGCTTAATGGGGCTGGGGCTAGTGGAGGTGATTAAGGTTCCTAGGGCACCAAACCCAAGGAGGTGCTCACTCTCAGGTATTTGCCTAACTCTGACAGTGAGCCCCTCACCACAGTTTGTGCCCTCAGCACTTCTCTCCCCTCACCCTTGTCCCAGCCATGACACATGGTGTCTTAGCAATAAGAAAGGTGATGCTAAAGGACCGAAGACTTGAGGACAAAGCCATATGTCAGCATCTCAGGAAGATTTATCCATCCATTCATCCATCTGCCCACCATCTGTCCATGCATCCATACACCCAACCAAAAATTTATCCATCCATCCATCCATCCATCCATCCATCCATCCATCCACTCACCCAGTCATCCATCATCATCATCATCACGCATTCATCCATCCATATATCCTTCCATCCAACCATTCATCCTTCCATTCGTTTAACTATCCACCCACCCATCCATCCACCTCCCTACTTTAGGAAGCTTATATTTTCAATAAATTATTCCCTCCTCCATCTATCCCTCTTTCCTTCTTCTTCCTCTTGTCATCTTCTTCCTCCTCCTCCTGCATCATCATCATCTATCCACATACGTATATTTACTCTCTGTGTCTTTATATAGAGATCAGGTCCCTTTCCTCTAGGTAATGAAATTCACCTCTTCTTAACTGACACCAACTTTCATCTCCAGGCCATTGCACATGCTGTCCTCACTTCCTAGATTGCATTTCCCTCCACTTTCAAAAGTTGGTTCCTCTTTATTTTTCAGTCTGAATTCTAGCCAGTGTCTCCTCCTGTGGTTGACCTTTCCATCCATGCCTAGCAGCACCATTCTCCATTCCTAGCAACACCTAAGTTTTTTGTTGAGAATCTCCTCCGTCCTATCATGAAGAGCCTCAACAGGGCAGCACAAGTTAAGATGTTCTGTTGTCACCCAGTCAAGGAGCAGGTGTGTGATCCAAGCCAGGCAACTGGGCTCTCCCCTTCCTCACCCCGCTTCCCAAGATTTTTGTCTTGAGTAGAGGGAGGAAAGGAAGGGAGAACAAGTGGTTGGAAGACATTCATTCCCGTAGCTTCACTGGGAGTGATCTATGCTGCCAGACACTAGGATGACCCCATTCTTCACCTCCTCTGAACTCCAGCTCCTCTCCCACTTTTGAACTGCCCACGGCTCCTCCAACATGTCCTTTACCCTGAGGGATACCGAGGTGGTCTTCCTTGCTTGCCCAAAGACTCCCAACAGACGGACCTCTTCGGAGAGGACTCTAATGACTTTCCTTCCTCAAGTTGGTCCCCTGATGCCTCAGTCTCTTCTTTGTTTCTTAGAAGCAATCCACACAACTTGTGTTTATTTCATTCATGCCTATGTACTTGTTTTGTTTCTATTTGTGACGTCATTGTGTTTCTGTCTGTCTGTCTCTTCCAGTAGAATGTAAATTATAAGTGTCCTGAAGGCAGGTGTGCCGTCTGTCTTGATCACAGTTTTCTCAGGGTCTAACGCAGTGCTTGGCACATAGTAGGCACTCAACACATACCTGTTTAATTATGATGAAATTTTGAAGTTGCTGTCAGGGAAGTAAATTTTCCCAAAGCCGCCTTCTCAGTTGTAGAAACAGGGCACTTCACCTTCTGGACCTCACCTCTCTCACTTTCTGTCCTATATTCCTATTTACTTCTTGAAGTGTTTACGCAATCATAGACTTAAAGATGCTTTAGAAGAACAAAAGCCAGAGAAGGTTGGAATCAGAAGTGCCAGCTCTAGAGTCGGAGAGACCTGGGCCCTGGTGCTGTCTCTGTCCTGTTCTTACCTGCAGGACGTTGAGCCTCAATGTTCTCATCCTTAGAATGGGGATAAAAGCAGTGCCATCAAAGGGTTGCTGTGAGGATTAAACAAGGTAAAGCGGTAAGGAAGAGTAGCATAGTACATGGCACTTGGAAAGCATTCAATAAGTATTTGTTGAATAAAAATGAACTCATGAATGAAGTTTGAAACAGTGTCTGTACTTGGAAGAAAATGTTCTCCCTTAGAATTCTGATGAGCCATAATGCATTTAAAATGCATGCTGTCATCACCGTCCCCTTACTCCTCAGGTCCCCCTCCTTCCTCCCCACCTGGATAATCATGGGGAGCTATTTTTACATCTGACGTAGTGGAGAAGTAGCAGATTAACAACCCCAGAGATGTACGTTGCTTCTATTAATATTAAACAGGGTATTAATTTTACCAGTAACTGAAACATTAAACATGTATATCCATTAGTGGTCATTATTTTAATCTCCAGAAGCTGTCTAGCGTATTCCAGGAATAGGCCTGATCCATTCTTTTCTCCCTCTTTTTCCTAAATTCACTGGTGAATCAGGGATCATGGTTTTCATTTCCCTGAGGGGAAATAGATAATTATAAACTCATAGCTGTTAAGGGAGAAAGTCTGAGAAATCATCACCCTCAATTCCTTTATTAAATACTGCAAGCCCCCTCAAGACCAGACTTCAGTATGTGGAGTACCTGCTGAAATTGGTCTTCTTAAGACCCCCCCAACCCCCCACCGAGGCTGCCTCCCTGATGTGCTGGCTCCGAGCATCAGCTCTAGATGGTAATTGGTAGACATCCCCATCTTGACTGCTAATGACACTGTCAGTGGATCTAGCTCAGCACCTTTGCAATGACAGTAAGAAGGACTAAGACTAGCTAATAATGGTAGGACACATGGTATAGGGTGAGTGATGGGCAACTTACTGAGCAGTAATATACGACATCCAACAATTGCTCATAATATGTAGAATAAGGTTGATTTCAACTCTTACTTGCTCATCAACCAGCAGCTGCTGAAATCCTCAAGGTGGGACTGAGGGACAAGTATGGCCCAGTGGTTAAGGACAGCCTCTGGTGTCAGACAATTTGGGTTTAAATCTAACTCTACAGCAGGCTATCAGACATCAGGCAGCGCAGTACAGTGATCCCTGAGGGAGAGCAAACAATGAGTGGAGCCAAATGATTGTTCCAACTCACTGCCTAAAGAGCTCCTAGGACAGCCTGGGAATGAGAACCCAGGCTGAGTCTGGTGGTATTTCTGAGTTGAGGAGATGGAGCTGGGAGTCTGGGGAGACCAAGGCAGCTAATTTATGCAGGGTGAGTACCCAGAGTACCATAGAGGAAAACGTTACAAAGGGAAAATCTCCAGAGTCTTCGGGAAAATACCAGTCAGTGCATGTATATGAGTAATCAGGTCTGGAGAAAAAAAAAAACCCACCTGAGCAGAAGGAACAATGCTTGAACCTCACACAGAATAGGATACCTTTCGTGTTCCCACCAGCAACAGTGGAATGATTTATAATTCCCAAGACATGTATAGTTTACTGAGAACAAAATTGCCTCAGCAGTGTGGAAAATTAGCCCTAGGCCTAAGCTGCTCTAGTCCCACTTAAAAATGCTTAAAAGAAGGTCTTCAAAGGACCAAAATCTTCCCAGGTAATTTAACTGCACCCTAGTACAAACTCAGGAATATTTATAGAAACACAATAATATCCAGTATTCAATACAGTAAAATTTACATTGTCGTTTAGTAAAAAATTACCAGGCATTCAAAGAAACAAAAAGCCACTATCAATAATGAGAAGAAAAGTCCATCAATAGATACAGACACAGAAATGACACATATAATAGAACTAGTAGAAAAGGACATTAAAACTGTTATAACTATATTTTTCTACATCAAGAAAGTAAAGAAGAAGTTGAGCATGTTGGGCGCCTGGGTGGCTCAGTCGTTAAGCGTCTGCCTTCGGCTCAGGTCATGATCCCAGGTTCCTGGGATCGAGCCCCGCATCGGGCTCCCTGCTCCGCGGGAAGCCTGCTTCTCCCTCTCCCACTCCCCCTGCTTGTGTTCCCTCTCTCGCTGTGTCTCTCTCTGTCAAATAAATAAATAAAATCTTTAAAAAAAAAAAAAAAGTTGAGCATGTTAAGAGGAGACGTGAAAGACCAGGATTGAACTTCTAGAGGTGAAAAATATAATGTCTGAGATGAAGAACACACTGGATGAGATGAACAACAGATTAGACACTTTAGAAGAGAAGGTTAGTAAACTTGAAGATAGCAATAGAAACTATCAAAAATGGAATTTCAAGGAAAAATGATTAAAATAAATGAGCAGAATCAACTTCAACAGACTAATGTATGTGTAAATGGAGTCCCTTGAAGAGGGGTGAGGGGAGAAGAAAATATATTTGAAGAAATTAATGGGTGGAAAATGTCAAATTTGATGACAACTATAAACCTAGAAATCCAAGAATACCAGTGAGCCCCAAGTGCACGCGCGCGTGCGCGCACACACACACACACACACACACGAAGAAAACTACATCAAGGCAAGTCATAATCAAATTGCTTAAAACCAATGATAAAGATATAATTTTGAAAGTAGCCAGAGGGAATAAACAAAAAAGCAGCAGAGAAAAAAGATGCATTATGTAGAGAGGAAAAAACATGAGAATGAAGGCAGACTTCTAGTCAGTAACAATGCCACTCGGGATAATGGAGCAACATCTGCAAAGTACTTAAGGGTAGAACAATTGTCAGTCTAGAATTCTGTACCCAACAAAAATATCATTCAGGGGCACCTGGGTGGCTCAGTCAGTCAAGTGTCTGACTCTTGATCTCAGCTCAGGTCTTGATCTCAGGGTCGTGAGTTCAAGCCCTGTGTTGGGTTCCTTGCTGGGTGTGGAGCCTGCTTAAAAAATATCGTTCAAACATGACAGGAAAGACTTTGAGACACACAAAAGCTTAAAGAATTTATGACTATCTGATGGTCACTGTAAGAAACGATAAAGGATATCCTTTGGGCAGAAGGAAAGTAATACCAGATGGAAATCTGGATTTACACAAAGAAATCAAGTGTACCAAAAATTTACCATTTTTGGTAATTTGGGTAAAAGTGAAACATGAAAAAATATCTTGTAAATATAATTGACTGCTTAAATAAAAACAATAACAATATAGTAGGAGATTTATAACATATGTAGAAGCAAAATGCATACAAATAACACAAGAACCAAAGGGGGAAATGGCAGTGTATTAAGATTTTTATACTACATATGAAGTGGCATAATATCATTTGACTATGATCAGTTAAAGAGGCATACAGTGAACTGTAAAGCAATGACTAAAAAATCAAAGCCAAGCAAAACAAAACAGTTATACTTAATAAGCCAACAAAAAAAGACAAAATGGAGCAAAAATAATCCGCAAGGAGAAAGAAGTAAGAGGAAAGAGGGAATAAACAACAGATGGGATAAATAGAAAGCAAATAGCAAGATGGTAAATTTAAACCCAGTTCTCCGACATCCTACCAGTTGTGCGCGATCGTTGAACAGCTCCGTGCCCCAGACAACAGCATGATGTCCGCGCACCAGCAAACACTCATTACCACTCACAGGTCTTGCTGTTGGTGGAGAGCAGTGTCTGTGTGTTGGTCATGTTGAGAGGTTCCTTCTCATTGTCCTGTCATCGCAGTGCTCCTGCTTTGACCCCTTCCTGAACTTCCACACCCCATGCTGTCTGGGTTGGGGAAGAGTCTCAGTCTCTCAGTCTGCAAATGTTCCAAGTCTGTGAACTAAAGAGTCAACAAGTGTCTTCTTATACATTTAGCTGTCACTCATGGATCCAGGAAGCTTGCTTTCTTCTCTGCAAATGTTTGTGGCTGCTCATGCCAGGAATGTGCTCTCTCTGTCCTCTCTTCTTATCTGCATATTTCTCAGCTGCCCTGCATCTCTGCAAAGGCCTTATAGGGATAGCTACAGGTTTTGTAGGAAGAGGGGAAGCTGCCCATTTGGGAACCACCCATGAGACGTTCCTGATTGCTTAGACATGCCATGCTTCTCGCCTCTCTGTCCAACACCCACCCCCTCCCACGTTGGCCTTAGCAACTTGACTTCGCTCTTCAGGTATTACAATGCTTACCTTGGGGGACTGTGACCTATTTTACACCTCAACCAATAATGCAGTGCCTCCTAGTATAAAGTAGGTGCTCAATATACATCTCTTGAAGGGATTCTGTTATCCCTGAGCCTGTGGGGAGACCAGTGGCTAAGTGAGTTGCTCACTGGTCAGAGGTTCAGCTGGGCCTGGGTCTGGGATGTTCTGTGCCCTAGTCTGGTGCCACATTCATGCTGTACATGGCCTCTCGCAGTGGTCCAGCTCTATGATGCTGCCAGTGTGCAGGGGATAGGGGCAATGTAGCTGGTTCTTGGGATGATGGCCCAGCTTTGTGCTGCAGGCCTGGAGGAACCCATCAGCTGCCTACCTTCCTCCCTGACCCAGATTTGTAGATCCTTCCAGGCTCATGTGTCAGACAGCTCCACTCCATCCTTACCTGTCCCACGCTTCCCGGTTCCTTCTTACAGTTAGTGGCTGCTCGGACACCCTGGGGTCATGGCTATTAGTTCATGTTCTTGGCAGCTGTTTGGTAGCAATGCCCAGGCAAGAGAATCTCTTCTCTGTTGTTTTCTAAGAACACAGGGGCTTCCTCCAATCTCCTGACCCCACTCTCCTGATTAGCCCTTCCCCCTTGGTGACAAGGGGCAGCTGGGAACAGAGCACAGGCTTTCTCCTGTGTGAAGAGCTTCTAGTCTGTGGCTCTTGAGTTTTCTGCTGGCATCCAGACAAGACACTAAAGGTGAATGCACTCCAGAATCCCAAAGCATTGGCAATCTTCTCCCCTTAGCTCAGAGCACTCCCTCTGCTCCCCCCTTGCTACCCAGGGCCCCCTCAATCCATACCATAAAATGTACAACGTCAGTTTGTTTGACTAAGGATCCTGCTGAGTATTTAATCCTTATTTAACGCTGATGTTTATTTTATTTTAGAGTTTAAATTAATCAGCCTCAGGATACAAAATTAGATAAGGCAGGGATTTAGCTCCCCTGGAAAGATTCATCTCACGTCAAGCTTTCCTAACTCTTCGGCTGCAGGGGAGAAGTGTCCACATATTTCTCGGAAGAGCTGCCCAGGGGCTGGCCAGGTGGATGTCTGTGCTCCCTCCTCGCCAACCTCCCAGCTGGGGCACGGCGTGCTTTGACACAGGGCTTTTAAAATACATGCTTTGCCATCTTAACGGTAAGAAATCCTCACAAAAGGAAAGAGAGATAACATGAAAGTAGAAAAAAGTCAAAAGGACCTACCTATAATTCCACCGCCTGAAGATCACCATTGTTACCATCGGGGCATGCTTCCTTTTATACTTTATCAGCCTTTTGAAACGATTATGCAGTGTTACAAACATACAGACCCGTGTAGAGAGCAATGATGTAAAACTTCCATGTACCTGCCAGTTAAGCGTAAATGCATGGTAGCTTTATGACACATTTGCTTCGGAGTGAATTTTTAAGGACATAATACAACAATACAGCTGTTATTGATGCTTGACTTACACGCCCCTTATGTACTGCACTTGCTTCTTTACTCCCCACTGTTCTGAAGTCAGTGTCTACCTTTTCCATGCATGGTTTTTACACCGAGTATGCATGTGCATGAAGAACACATAGTCTTTTGTTTGTTTTTGAATTTGTATACAAACAGTAGCCCATACATAGTCTTCTGCGTATGCTTTTCCGCTTCACCCAAATTCTTCAGATGAGTCTAGAATTCTTCATCTCGGACAAGCAGGGGGTGCTCCCCTCCTCGAGATGCTGACGTCCTGGTCCCCTGGTGAGGTGGGGTCTCGGGACGTGTCCGTCTTCATTTCTGCCGGTGAGACATGGTGTCCGGGGCTGTTATGCACTTTGGACTCTCACCCACAGCTTGCAAAACTCTTTGCTCATCTTCATCAACATTTGTTGGCACACCTAACATTTTGTCAATCTGGTGGGTGTGAAGTAACATGTCCTTGTTTTAGTTTGTATTTCCCTAATTACTATGCAGTGGCACACCTTGCATTATATTTGTTAGCCTTTTGGGTTTCTTCCTGTGTGAATTGTTTCTTTGTCTCTGGCTCATTTTTCTATTGGGTTTTTTGGTTTTCCCTTGCTGACTTCTTTTATTTTTTGTGATCTGGAAATCAGTGCTTTTGTGGCCAAATACATTATAAATATGTTTTCTTTACTTATGTATGATGTTTGTCTTTTAACTTTATTCATGGCCTCTTTTGCCAGAATGGAATTTCTACTTTTAATATTTGTCAGTATCTTTCTTTCTGGTGTTTGTTTTTTGTGTTTAATTAGAGAAACACCCTTGTCTATCTACATTGTTGCCATAAAAACACCATCCTGCATTTTCTTCTAAAAATTGAAGTTTTTTATCTTTCATTTTAATGCTTTAGCTGTGTGTTTGGTAGGAAGTGTGAGGTAGGGATCTGTATTCATTAACTCCTGTGCATCACGAATGGCCCCAATTCTTGGAACCCTACAGGATTAGGCGGGTGTCTGGGTTGGCTGGGCGGCTTGGTGCAGAATACAGCCGGTGTCCCAGTGTCTCTTATCCTCCCCCCGGGCCAGGGGCGAGCCTGGGCACGTCCTTCTTATGGCCATCGCAGAAGCACAGAGGACAAAGCGAGGCCTGGAGATCCCTCGAGTCCCAGGCTTGGAACTGACAGCTGTCACCTCCACCCATTCCTCCATTGGCCAAAGCAAGTCGTGTGGCCAAACCGGAAGCCGAGGTGCAGGAATATCAAGTGTGGTCCACGTCTCCACTGGTTAGCACAACTCGAGTATCAAAAGGTGCATTTGCAGATGGGGGGCACTGAGTGGACAGTGGATGGAAGAGACAGTAGCTCAAAGGGATGAAGAGGACGTGGAGGGAGGGAGGGGGGACCGACTGGTCTTTGACGTGTGTTTGTGTCGGTTATTTGCGGCCCCTCCCTAGGACGTGATTCACCTCCATTTTCTTGATCGGGCATTCTGGGCAGTAGCCCGTGAGCGGAAGGCTGTGTGCCCCTTCTGGAGGGAGATTTAAGAGGCAGCATGTGGCTGATCCTGTTTTTTTTTCTCAGCCTCTGGAACTGTGCAAGCGCCTTTTGGGATAAGCGTCCATCTGTCTGAGTCCTTGGGTGACTAGGATGAGCCCCCCGACTCCCGTCTTCCCTTGTTGTCCCGTGACAGACATGAAACCTGAGTGAAGCCCACTTTGTTGGTTAAACACTGAGATTTTTCTATGTTCCAGCAGCATGAACGGTCCGTCCTGACTGACGTGTGGTCCTACCGAATTCTCAGCACAGCCTGTGAGAAACGTTTATTTCACAAACGAAGGAACTGAGCCTTGGTGACATAAGCACCGGGACCGTGCTCTCACAGACAAGGGTGGCGTCGGGATTTGAACCCGGGTCTGTCTAACTTCAAAGATGGGGATTAAAAGAAATCGTCGACGTGTGATGCGCTGGATGGTGCTGGGAATGTTTCCGGTTCAGAGATAGGAAAAGGATTCTAGATCCATATGTCAAGTTACTCCTTCTGTAAAAAAAACCCAGGAGTTTCACAAGTGATGATGCACAAGAAGGTCCTTAGAAAGTGCAAAGGGCTGGGTGGGTTGGACTTTGATTACCATTAGTGACCCTGGGATGAGCCTCCTATTCCTTTTTGAAAAGCCAGCCAGGACCAGGACATGAATAGTGCTCAGGGTCAGCCTTCGGTTCAGCGGGAGGGAGACGGTTCCTTCCTGCGGGCAGGCTTCCCTCCCCAGCCCCCGAGTGCGGCGGCTACTCCGTGCATTTTCATCGAGCCCCGCTCAGGTCTTTATGCTGTGATGCGATTACCTGCTTGCTCGTCCCTCTGCTCAGGCTGCGCTCTCCCTGTGCGCGCAGAGGGGAGATTTCACCGCGGGCCCCCTGTTCTCACCCTGGGCCTGCACGTAGTAGGTGCTCAGCAGACACCCTGGGAGGGAAAGAAGGAAGCACATAATACACGTGTCTACCCTACCCCCTGGCGCACATGTGAAGACGGGTGCCGGAGCACTCGTGTGTGTGTGTTCACCTGCACACGCGGGCACACAGGCACACATGCACCAAGTAAGCGCACACACGTGAGCACAAACACGCGTGACGTGGAAGCTTGTGTTTCCGTGTGGCACGCACACACGCACACGCATGACCACAAACACGCGTGACATAGAAGCTTGTGTTTCCATGTGGCGCAC